>NC_133331.1:291056152-291411152 GCF_042186555.1 Aquarana catesbeiana | reverse complement strand
GATTAGTTAAAAACCCCCAAACCTATTTTTTTCTGAAAGCAGAGGCCCTGGAGAATAAAAGCCTTTACAAGTCATCAGATTTTATGTGATTGTGAATAACAGGCCTGGAATTTTTTCTCTCACTCCTGTTTTTACAGGGATATGTAACGTGTGTAATGCAATCAACATTGTCATATAAATGTGCCCACAACATGTGCGTTTACATTCATATGTGTGTGTGTATGTGGGGGCTCAAAAAGTTTGGTGTGAAAGAGGTTTAGGTACTTGGGTGTAACTTCACTTTTAGACTTTTTTTTTACCTAACTTTAGGGCTTTCCCATAAGTGACCAATAGCCTCCTATGTTGTTTTGACAGGTTCTCTTTAATGAGAAATCGTCTATTAGAACAGATGTTCGCTGGTCTCCCTCCCTTCTACATGGCAACATCTGCCATACCAGGACCGCAGGTGGGATAGCGAAGTCTGGGAAACATGGCCAGGGCTGGTGACCAATGGGAGAAGGACAGTATAGTGGTCCCTTACATTGGTGACCAACGGGAGAAGGACCCTCTTATATCAGTAGTCAGTGTAGTCGTCACTTATGTTGGCGACCAATGGGAGAAGGATCCCCTTATATCAGTGGTGAGTGTAGTGGTCACTTACGTTGGGGACCAATGGGAGAAGGACCCTCTTATATCAGAGGTCAGTGTAGTGGTCACTTATGTTGGTGACCAATGGGAGAAGGACCCTCTTATATCAGAGGTCAGTGTAGTGGTCACTTATGTTGGTGACCAATGGGAGAAGGACCCTCTTATATCAGTGGTCAGTGTAGTGGTCACTTATGTTGGTGACCAATGGGAGAAGGATCCTCTTATATCAGTGGTCAGTGTAGTGGTCACTTATGTTGGTGACCAATGGGAAAAAAATCACTTATATCAGTGGTCAGTGTAGTGGTCACTTATGTTGGTGACCAATGGGAGAAGGACCCTCTTATATCAGTGGTCAGTGTAGTGGTAACTTATGTTGGGGACCAATGGGAGAAGGACCCCCTTATATCAGTGGTGAGTGTAGTGGTCACTTACGTTGGTGACCAATGGGAGAAGGACCCTCTTATATCAGTGGTCAGTGTAGTGGTCACTTATGTTGGTGACCAATGGGAGAAGGATCCTCTTATATCAGTGGTCAGTGTAGTGGTCACTTATGTTGGTGACCAATGGGAAAAAAATCACTTATATCAGTGGTCAGTGTAGTGGTCACTTATGTTGGTGACCAATGGGAGAAGGACCCTCTTATATCAGTGGTCAGTGGTAGAAGGACATTCTTACATTGTCATCAGTGTGAAGACTGCCCTCCATACATGTCGTTGATATCAGTTGTTACTGAGAGACAGAAATTGTTTATTGCTCAGGGGAACCCCTAGAAACCCCTGGAGGAACCCTGCCTGAGAAAGGCTGAACTAGGCAGTAATATGTTTCTCTCCCCCTTGGTGGGAGTGGAGATGACCCCATCTATAAGGATATACAGTACATACACACACAGCACAAGGCCGTGTTCACACTACGAGACGGTTCTCTGGGCTGCAGTTCCTCTGAGCTCCACAAGGTGGTGATCTCACTTCTACCCAGACAGGAAGTCTCTATGGAAGACAGGAAGTGATGTCTAATCCAGACAGGAAGTTCCGGGTGAGAGGTGAGTCAGGAGGAAGTAGAGAGGAGACATTGCTGGAACTGGCAGAAAAGGAGGTAAGATCTTATTTTCTATTTGAGCCCAGTAACTCCCCATAGATCTAGCAATATGGTCCACATAGACAATAAATAGACAAGACAAGGACCATCCTGACCATACATGGCCTACAAAGGTCAATTAGTACACTACACAGGTAGCCAATGGGCAATCATTACAATATGCAGCCAACACAATGATGGTGTGTCGGGGTCAGGAGTATGGAGCATAGAGGCCCTTACATTGCTGGTCAGGAGGAAGAAAACATAAAGAATGTAACACCCTGGTGTTTAGGCAGGGATGCTAACAAATTTAGTTTGCCAGGTAGTAATTGTCCTGGCTAATTGTTAGAAGATCCACTGATTTCCCTCCTAATTCTGGAATTGCTGCACCTCTTCTCTTCTGTCACTAGGTGGCACTGTGGCTGGTGACATTAGATCGGCAAGTGCATAGCAAGGTCAGATCATGAATGGATGGGGTGTCTCAGCCAATTGGCAGGGGTTTCTTTAGTCCCTTGGCCTGCTGGGAGAGCCTATTTATTTGGGCGGAGTCAGGTGATCGGGGTTCGGTGCCGCCTGGACAGCTGTCTGGGTGGACGTGTGTTATGTCGTTCCCAGGCTACCAGGCCGGAAGCCAGAGTAAGGTCGCCACCTCATCCCTTTAAACCCGAACACGTATTTTTTTTACACAGGTTCTGTGGCTGATGGTGGTAATTAAACTCGGTGCTTTATCTGCATTTAATTAGCCTCAGAACCTGTGTAATTCAAATGTGTTCGTGTTTAAAGGGATGAGGTGGCAACTCTAAGCCAGAGGCCTATCCTGGGGACACCTGGCTGCCCGAGGCCTATCCAGGAGCAGGAGAAGCAGCGTAGGGTTGGGAGTGCAGGATTGGAGTCCAACCGAGTTGAGAAGGTTCAGCTGGACGGGGAACCAGCTGTGGTCAGAGGTAAAGAAGAAGAGTCCGCCACTAAGGGGGACCATCCACCTTATTACCGGAGACTACACTGAGTAATCTTGAGCAAGTACCAGAGCAGTCTTCTCACCAGCCGGGGACGGTGAAGAGGTGGAAAAGCTTCAGCGAGTGCCAAGCCAGGGACCCAGCATGTTGGCTGGGGTGAAGCTTGAGGAGTATACAGCGGGATAGCTGTGACTGGTGACGACTGGGATCTGGAAGTCTAGTGAGAGACTGGGAGCTCGGTGATTGAAGACCTACATTGGGATACAGTGAGATAAGAAATGGACTGTTCTGTGTTACCAAGAGTTATGTATAACTACCTTTAGTAACTGTTACAAGTTTAGTTGCCATAGGAGACAGCGGCCCTACCTGTACAGAAGTGGCATCCGGCTGGAGGCCTTTCCCTGTATAACTGTCTACCCATAGTGTCTCGGAGTCTGCCAGTTACCATTGCATCTACCTAAGGGTGTCCTGTCCCTTACCTTCTCTCCCACAGTTCTTTGTTAAGAGACAATAAATCTCTTGTTCGCATTCAAAAAGTGACTGGCGCCCATCATTTCATCTTGCATTACACCCACCATGCCTCTGGAAACCCACTTTACAAGAAAAGATGTCAGCTCTCCCTAACTCTTGAGGTCACCATTAGGCCTCTGAGGTGCCGGGGACTTTGCTACAATAATATGTTCCATCATTGGTGTCAGAGGGAGGAAAATACTGAGGGTTCTGAGTAGGGTTGCCACCTCATCCCTTTAAACCCGAACACATATTAATTACACGGGTTCTGAGGCTGATTAAATTGGTAATTAAACTCACTTGGTGCCTTATCTGCATGAAATAAGCCTCAGAACCCCTGTAATTCATATGTGTTCGGGTTGAAAGGGATGAGGTGGCAACCCTAGTTCTGAGTAAGGATGGGCTCAGGCGTGCTCGCGACTCCACGTGCCCGCGCCCGCCAGGAAGCTGACTAAGCACAGATCTCTGCAGCCACGGATCGGCAGATGTCTCACTGACTGTGATTACCGGTGCGCAGTGTCAGCTTCCTGGCGGGCGCGGGCACGTGGAGTCGCGAGCACGCCTGAGTCCATCCTTACTCAGAACTAGGGTTGCCACCTCATCCCTTTAAACCCGAACACATATTAATTACACGGGTTCTGAGGCTGATTAAATTGGTAATTAAACTCACTTGGTGCCTTATCTGCATGAAATAAGCCTCAAATTCATATGTGTTCGGGTTTAAAGGGATGAGGTGGCAACCCTAGTTCTGAGCAAGGATGGCCTCAGGCATGCTCCCAACTCCACGTGCCCGCGCCCGCGCCCGCCAGGAAGCTGACTAAGCACAGATCTCTGCAGCCACGGATCGGCAAATGTCTCACTGACTGTGATTACCGGTGCGCAGTGTCAGGTTCCTGGCGGGCGCGGGCACGTGGAGTCGCGAGCACGCCTGAGCCCATCCTTAGTTCTGAGGGACATAGAGGAGCTGAGGGGTTTAGTGGTGTTTAACTACTTGCTGACCTTGCTATAGCAAAATGACAAGTTACAGCGCAGTTGGCCAGTTCTGGGAGGGCGTCATATGACGTCCTCCCATGATCTCGCTCCTTCTGACACGGCTGGTCACAGATCGGAGTAAAGGGCCAATCAGCGGCTCTTTACCACGTGATCAGCTATGTCCAATCACAGCTGATCACAATTTAAAAACACTTGCCCGTTATCAGAATTCTTTTCCACTGTTAAAAGCCTGAGGAGAGAGCTGGTAACTGACTAGTGCAGGCTTTTAATTTTGTAAACGCGCCCCGTCCCGACAAGCTCGCGTGCAGAAGCGAACGCATATGTGAGTAGCGCCCGCATATGAAAACGGTGGTCAAACCACACGTGTGAGGTATCGCCGCGATCGGTAGAGCGAGAGCGATAATTCTATCCCTAGATCTGCTCTGTAACTCAAAACACGCAACCTGTAGAATTTTTTATGGAGATTTTTTAGATTTTTAAGTTTGTCGCCATTCCACGAGCGGGGCGCGATTTTGAAGTGTGACACGTTGGGTATCAATTTACTCGGCGTAACATTATCCTTCACAACATAAAAAAAACTGGGCTAACTTTACTGCTGTCTTATTTTTTTAAGTCAAAAAAGTGTATTTTTTTCCAGAAAAAGTGTGCTTGTAAGACCGCTGCGCAAATATGGTGTGACAAAAAGTATTGCAACGACCGCCATTTTATTCTCTAGGGTGTTAGAAAAAAAAATGTATAATGTTTGGGGATTCTAAGTAATTTTCTAGCAAAAAAAAAAACAGTTTTTAACTTGTAAACAACAAATCTCAGAAAGAGTCTCGGTCCTTAAAGTGGAGTTCCACCCACTTTTACAACTCTTCAGCATCCCTCACTAAACTGTGCACTGTAAACGAATTGGATATATATAAATTTTTTTTTTTCTCAGCACCTCCTGTATATCTGCTGTATTCATTTTTCACTTCCTCCTCCCTGGCCGTGGCCCATCGCATCATTTCCTGTTTGCAATGCCTTCTGGGAAGGGGTGGCAACTTCCTCTGACACTGCCATTGCTATGGAAACCTGACCTGAAACCTATTACACTGCTTGTGCTGCACTGAGCATGTGCGAGATCTGCAAGGATGAGATCCAGGAAGAAATACAGTCTGGCTTCAGATGCCCACACTTAAGATGGCCACGGCCTGCTGTAAGTTTATAAAATAACAAACTACTGCTATAAACTAACAAAACAGACGACCTTAGTTTACAGATTAACTTTACTAGAATACATAAAGCTTGTGTATTATAGGGGTATTTTTATTTAAAAAGTATAATTTCGGCCGGAACACCACTTTAAGTGGTTAAAAATGTTCTGCTTTTTTCATTTGTTTAGCAAAAAATGTAAAACCCAGTGGTGATCAAATAACACCAAAGGAAAGCTCTATTTGTTTCATATGGGTACAGTGTAGCATGATCGCGCAATTGTCATTCAAAGCGTGACTGCACTGAAAGCTGAACATTGGCCTGGGGAGGAAGGGGGGGGTAAAAGTGCCCGGTAGGCAAGTGGTTATGAACACTGAGGACCTGTACTCGGATGGGAGAGCTCTGAGGGAATAGGGAGGTGAACAGCTCAGGGGGTCTCTGGGTCTATGATGGTCCTCCCTCCCCCATCTGCACTTATTTTTTTAGTCCTTCACCTTCTCACTGTATCATTGCCCAGGTGATATGTTCTGGGTACAAACTGAAGAAGAGCGATCCTTAACCCCTTGGAGATCACTCGTTCGTGGAGGTGGTCTCTTTGTTCAGCAAACCAGTTCATAAACGACACAAACCCAACAAAGAATTTGTTGGTCCAAGAAGGTCCTGAATCCTCAAAATTGTAGCAAAACACTAAACAGTCCAGACTAAGTGTGTTCCCATGGGGGCAGTAATTCATAAACCTTCAACACACCTACTATTAACCCAAACCCTCACATCCACATCCACATCCACATCCTATTGCTGTTTAACTAATCAGCTGCCTTGAGAACCCCGTGTGCCATTTACCTCCCTTTACAAAGTATCAACGCCCAACACCATGTTCACACTACGAGACGTTTCCTCTGAGCTCCACAAGGCGGTGATCTTCTTCTCACTTCTACCCAGACAGGAAGTCTCCATGGAAGATGGGAAGTGATGTCAGGTACAGACAGGAAGTTCCATGTTGTACAAAGTAGAAAGGAGATATTGCTGGACCTGGCAGCAGAGGAGGTAAAATTTTATATTATTTTTCATTTACTGGAAACTCCAAATAATTCTTACTTCAATTTGCCCAAATTATCTCTCTATAAGAAAGCCTGAATAGATAAACTGATGACACCAATGAGGATGGAGGAGGACCGGAGTCACATGACTGAGAAGATACTAAACCTCACCCTGGAGATCATCTACCTGCTGACCGGAGAGGTGAGGAGGATTCTGGGAGGTCACATGACATCACTCTTATCTCTATTAATAAAACACAGACCTGACCAGAGAGGTGAGGAGGATTCTGGGAGGTCACATGACATCACTCTTATCTCTATTAATAAAACACAGACCTGACCGGAGAGGTGAGGAGGATTCTGGGAGGTCACATGACATCACTCTTATCTCTATTAATAAAACACAGACCTGACCGGAGAGGAGAGGAGGATTCTGGGAGGTCACATGACATCACTCTTATCTCTATTAATAAAACACAGACCTGACCGGAGAGGAGAGGAGGATTCTGGGAGGTCACATGACATCACTCTTATCTCTATTAATAAAACACAGACCTGACCGGAGAGGTGAGGAGGATTCTGGGAGGTCACATGACATCACTCTTATCTCTATTAATAAAACACAGACCTGTCCGGAGAGGAGAGGAGGATTCTGGGAGGTCACATGACATCACTCTTATCTCTATTAATAAAACACAGACCTGTCCGGAGAGGAGAGGAGGATTCTGGGAGGTCACATGACATCACTCTTATCTCTATTAATAAAACACAGACCTGACCGGAGAGGTGAGGAGGATTCTGGGAGGTCACATGACATCACTCTTATCTCTATTAATAAAACACAGACCTGACCGGAGAGGTGAGGAGGATTCTGGGAGGTCACATGACATCACTCTTATCTCTATTAATAAAACACAGACCTGACCGGAGAGGTGAGGGGGATTCTGGGAGGTCACATGACATCACTCTTATCTCTATTAATAAAACACAGACCTGACCGGAGAGGTGAGGAGGATTCTGGGATTCTAACATGATATTCCTATTGGTTCTCCAATACAGAGATTTCCTCTTGTGAAGTCAGGTGATCATATGACCATCACAGTGCCTCCATGTGACTCCCTAAAACCTGAGAGACACAACATGGAGAAGATTCTAGAAGTCACCAAGAAGATGATGGAGCTGCTGACAGGAGAGGTGAGGAGGATTCTGGGAATTCTGGGACATTATCCAGTAACAGACAAGGGATGTGTCTGGATGGTGACTGTATCATTGTGTGTGTCAGGTTCCTATAAGGTGTCAGGATGTCACTGTCTATTTCTCCATGGAGGAGTGGGAGTATTTAGAAGGACACAAGGATCTCTACAAGGACGTCATGATGGACAATCAGCCGCCCCTCACATCACCGGGTAAGAGGAGACTTTATTGTAAAGGAGAGAGCAGTACGGAGGGTCCACCTAGATCCCCCATCATCTGATAAACACATAGAAACAATGTATTCAGTCAGTGTGTGTGTTTCCTACAGATGGATCCAGTAATGGGAACCCACCAGAGAGATGTCCCTGTCCTCTGTATTCCACACAGGAAGGTCACACTGTATCTAGCAGTGACAAGGTTGGTGGGATGGAGAATCTAGAACTCATGGAGATGATGTGTGGTTTTATTTTGTGAGGTTATATTTTACAGATGATATTTTCTCTAATTTTCTTGGCTCAGGGTGAAGATCTGATAGATATAAAAGTTGAGGTTAAATCAGAAGAAGAAGAGAGGTATGTGAGGGATGTTCAGCAGTCTATGGAGGAGGATGGAATAACGGGGACATTTATAGAGGAGGACACTCCTACAGAGATCAGCACAGGTGGGTCATTAACACTAAATACATTCCTCCACCCATACTGCTCACTGATTGGTCCAGAGTAGGGTGGGGACTGGGTGATATCAGCCTGTAATCCCCTGGTCACTTTCCTGAGCTGTGTTCCCCGTCCTGTATTCCTGTATTCATAGTTACATAGTAGGTGAGGATGAAAAAAGACACAAGTCCATCAAGTCCAAGTCCTCTCGGATAATCTTCCTTCTCTGTGCTGCAGACACAATTTATGTATCTAGACTGGATTTATGGAGATTCTGGGGTTCAGCTGGCAGCAAAATGTTGATATTCACCATAGGCGTAGCTTGACCTAGTCACCAGGGACGCGTCCAACCTTGTCCAGGTCTAGCATGACCTCCGACAGAACAATTCTCCTAAGATTACTTGCTCTGTTATTTGCTGTCTGTGCCGGGTGGAGGGATATGTCTGTATAGTCTCAGACCCAAGTCACTGAGTGCAGTCTCAGGAGATGGGAGGCAGCGGTGTGGGACCTCTGCAACCTGTCTCAGTTAAGTAAACATTTAAGCTTCCACTAGGGTACCTGGATAACTGAATACCAATAGTATGAGTCCTGACCCTTGCACTATATACTCTATGTTGTAAACTACATAATTATGATACTATATTTTCCTAAATGTTGTATTTTTATGGAATATGTTGTACATTACATACTGTTTGTAGCACCCTCCTAGGTAGGTGCTAGGAGTAGTGAAGAATAGTTTTTGGTTTCTCTGCTAAACACAGAGACAGCTGGGTAAATCGAATTGCTGTCTGCTTAACAGAGAGCGATGATCGGCTAGTGTAGTCTGCTCAGTCTGCTCTGGTGCTGCTCGTGCTGTCTTGAAGTTCCACACTGTCCTAGCAACTATGGTAAGTGGTAGGTGGAAACCATGCAGATGGGAGCATGAATATTCATACCGCCCTGGTCAATTACAAGGGGAGGTGCCCCTAGGCATGCTGGGTGCCTGTATTCATATTCTAGGAGCACATGGGCTCTGGTTCTTTCCTAGCAGAGGATTGCACCAAGGCTTGGGGGAGAGGCGATTTCTCCCCTGACATTTGCTGCCATGTGGCCTCAGGTGGGCGACCTGAGGGCCTGAAGTCTGTGTGGATCAGGATCAGTCCAGTCTTCATCTTGGTTGTTCTCCCCCCATCCTCATTCTCTGACCTCTGGTGGGGCTCAGCCCCGCTGCTATTCATGGCTAAATCATGGACTAAATAAGGAAGTGCAGGACTTCTTGTGTTGGGAAGATGACCCTGGTCCTACCATAGCTGACAGAGGGAGAGTCTACAGTAGGTTTAGAGCAGGGGTCCCAAACTGGCGGCCCCCCAGCTGTTGCGGAACTACAAGTCCCATCATGCCTCTGCCTGGGGGAGTCATGCTTGTAAACACTCAGCCTTGCAATGCCTCATGGGACTTGTAGTTTACCAACGGCTGGAGGGCCACCAGTTTGAGGCCCCTGGTTTAGAGTGTATGGGGGGGGTTAGTTCTGGTCACATGTGCTGGTGGTGGGTCTCATCTATAAATTCATAAGTGGTACAATTGTATAGTAGGAATTTAAATATCCCTCCAGTAATCACATATCACATAGTTCATATAAAAAATATACAAAACTTTATTTTGTCCAATAAAAACATCTTCAATAAAAATGTGTTTCCTATATGCATTTGTACATTTAATACCCTCAATTAACATCTACCACGTGGATAAAGACCATTGTGGCTCGGTTGAGATAGGAAAAAGTTGGGGTCGACGCATTTCGCGAGATTACCGCTTCCTCAGGACCTTCTGGTGGGAGGATCTTCAGTGCATCTGGTATGGTATCGTGGAGAGAGAAGGCTATCAGTGGTGCTCCAGGAGCCTTATGAGTACAGACACCCTAAGGAGCCTTAGACAGTTCTCCCCCTCTTGTGCTCTAAGTCAGCTGAAGGTCCGCACAAAGAGAACCCTGGTTAGTGATCTTAGCGCTTCCGTTCTGCAATCAGTTTGCCGCAGCTGTGAAGAAGTCTTTACCGGCCTTCTGCAAGGACTTCAGTCAGGTTTCACTAGGAAAGGGAGTTAGAGTCCTGGTTGTGAATAGTTCAATTTGGAAGTATCCCACTATATGCCTTCCCTATCCAAGTTCTCCAATGAAACCACAAAAACACAACCCCTAGACTGGTCATTGGAGTAACGAGAGGAAGTGTGTGTGCACCTGGCTGTGTGACTCTACCTTGTGCCTGAGTAAAAATGGGGAAGACCCAGGGAACATTCTTGCGGGGGTAGCTCTACACATAGTCCTGACTTCGGCTCTCCCCTCTACCCTCTGCTATATATACACATAATATGTATTCTCTTTTGTAACTCCCATTTCCTACCAGCTGCACATTTTATATCTGATGATGTGATTGGAGTACAGACTTTTACATGTTGATAATAATTTGATAACATCCTCCAACTTTGGAATCTTAAACAGAAAGTGATAATGAGGGAGGAGTCAATAACCCAATGATGGTGGTCTTCAGGATCAGTCCAGTCTTCATCTTGGTTGTTCTCCCCCCATCCTCACTCTCTGACCTCTGGTGGAGCTCAGCCCCGCTGTTATTCATGACTAAATCATGGACTAAATAAGAAAGTGTGTGGATTCTTGTGTTGGGAAGATGGCAGTGAGTGATAGAGGGGGTGGGGACACTCGTCCTATAATCCCCTCATCACTGTTACTCCTATAAAAGATAGTTCTCGTTGTTTCCTCACTCTCTGACTAAGGTCCATGAATAAAGAAATGAACTGGTAGGAGATCAGAGGACCCATTTACTAGTTACCTTGAGGGGGGAATTGTAAGATCCTCAGAGACAAAGCTGCCTGATGTGGGCGGAGTCCTGGTTTAGGGGAACCAATCTGCTCATGTCTAGTAATAATCTTTGTATTTCTATTTTAGTAGATGGACGGGAGATGTGGAAAACCTCAGAGGATTGTCTCACTTTGTCTCCAGACTGTAAAGTAGAAGATGAGGACATCACACAGTATAGTCCAGGAGAAAACCCGACTACCTCAAATGTCCATCCGGCACCACACAGTGTAGATGGACCATCGTATTCCTCTTATCCTGAGGAACCTCAGACTGTGCGGGACGGTGCCGGACCATCGTATTCCTCTTATCCTGAGGAACCTCAGACTGTGAGGGACGGTGCCGGACCATCGTATTCCTCTTATCCTGAGGAACCTCAGACTGTGAGGGATGGTGCCGGACCATCGTATTCCTCTTATCCCGAGGAACCTCAGACTGTGCGGGACGGTGCCGGACCATCGTATTCCTCTTATCCTGAGGAACCTCAGACTGTGAGGGACGGTGCCGGACCATCGTATTCCTCTTATCCTGAGGAACCTCAGACTGTGAGTGACGGTGCCGGATCATCGTATTCCTCTTATCCTGAGGAACCTCAGACTGTGCGGGACGGTGCCGGACCATCGTATTCCTCTTATCCTGAGGAACCTCAGACTGTGCGGGACGGTGCCGGACCATCGTATTTCTCTTATCCTGAGGAACCTCAGACTGTGAGGGACGGTGCCGGACCATCGTATTCCTCTTATCCTGAGGAACCTCAGACTGTGCGGGATGGTGCCGGACCATCGTATTCCTCTTATTATGAGGAACCTCAGACTGTGAGGGAAGGTGCCGTCCTTTCAACACATAAGAGGTTTCCCTGTCCTGAGTGCGGGAAGCGTTTCCGTTTTAAATCTCATCTTACTGTGCATAAAAGATGTCACACAAACGAGAAGCCGTATTCCTGCCCTGAGTGCGGGAAATGTTTTTCACAGAAGTCCAATCTTTACAAACATCAGAAACTTCACACGGGGGAGAAGCCATTTTCCTGTCCTGAGTGTGGGAAATGTTTTTCAAAGAATTCAAATCTTTTCAGACATCAGAGACTGCACACGGGTGAGAAGCCGTATTCCTGTTCTGAGTGTGGGAAATGTTTTGTACAAAAATCAGATCTTGTCACCCATCAGAGGTCTCACACGGGGGAGAAGCCGTATTCATGTTCTGAGTGCGGGAAATGTTTTGTAAAAAAATCGGAGCTCGTCACACATCTAAGGTTTCACATGGAGGAAAAACCGTATTCATGTCCTGAGTGCAGGAAATGTTTTGTACAAAAATCAGATCTCGTCACCCACCAGAGATTGCACACGGGGGAGAAGCCGTATTTCTGTCCTGAGTGCGGGAAATGTTTTTCAAGGATATCCAGTCTTTACACACATCAAAGATCTCACACGGGGGGAGAAGTCACTTTCCTGTCCTGAGTGAGGGAAATGTCCCTCACGGAAGTCCTGTCTTCTTGTACATCAGGGGTCCTACACAACCCTCGAGGTGTATTAGTGCCTAGCATTTTTCCAGATTTAAGTATTTTTGGGATATAAAAACACATTATAGCTACTTGACGGAGGTGAGGATCATAGAAAATAACTGGGCTAAATTAAATACGGACATCATTTTTTGTTGTCACATTCATCCAACAAATTTTTTATGACTGGACCTTTTCTTTTCTCCATCAGACATGGTTTTATACCAATAACTGAGATGATACACATGTACTTCTGAGGACAGTTGACATTGAAGAACAAACATTAATTAAAGAATCATTTTTAAACCATCTATCTGTAAGCAGGTTGAAATAGCCAGATAGGTGCTGTCCCGGCCAAGAGGGTAGGAGTTAATGCCTTTCACAGTTCCTTAGTCTTTTTGGTGGGTTCTTCTCTGGGGCTAGCCCACTGATCCTGTGTTAAAAAAGTGGTCACAATGGTCCAGAGCCAGGAGGAGCCAAGAGAAGCCGGGGGGGGGACAGAAAAGGGACCCCTGGAGAGACCGTGGCCCGTAAGGGAGAGAGATGGAGAATGATACCCATGAGGAGCAGAAGGAGGTCATCTATCACCACTGAAATGTACAGACATCTGAACTCTGGGCTTCGCCCTGAAAACAGCAACATTGGAGTATAAATCTGAAGGATCAACATGAGAGTGACTCTGAAGGACTGTATTTGCATGACCTCTACCTTTGCAGGTATGCTGGGGCAGCACACAGCCTGTAGTAGAGTTAGGGAAGAATACTGTCGGTGACTGTTGGACTCTGTAATTGTTTTTTCACTTTCATTAAGTAAAGTATTCAAACATTGTCCTTGCCTGGTCTGAAGTTACTGAAAGGGGTGTGTTGCATAACCACCATGCATAAAGTTCACCAAGTGGGTCTTAACACATTGGGGGTATGAAGATATCAGTGTAAGGTGGAGCATTGCGAAGATAGAAGTGGTTGCCAAGAGTAACGGACGTTTAATAAGTAGCCTGTTGGTAGCGTGTCCCTGTTATAGGTGGCAAGCCTCTAGCAGCAAGGGAGATGTTGGCACTCCTTCCACCAGTGGCTTGTCTCCCTGCAATACGGGAGCCGATTCGCACCACAGAGGTTCCATCCTGTAGAGAGGAAAGGAATTTTGAGAGTTAAGTTGAGTGCTTGTGTGGAGCCTGCGCAGAGTGCATGGTGGGGCCCACCCTGCTAATGTGGAAAACACTGGACAGGAGGATGTTGACAGATCTGAATAATGGGCCTGGAATTGTTGCTCTCATAAGGGACCAATAGCCGCCTACGTTCTAGGATGTGGCTGTGACAGGTTCTCTTTAATGAAACACCAGGGGTCTATTAGAACAGATGTCCACCTGTCTCCTTCCCCTCTACATGGCGACATCTGCTATACTGGGACCGGGCCTACAGGTGGGAAAGAAAAGCCTGAGAAACATGGCGGGGCTGGTGATCAATGGGAGAAGGATCCCCTTATATCATTGGTCAGTGTAGTGGTCCCTTACATTGGTGACCAATGGGAGAAGGATCCCCTTACATCATTGGTCAGTGTAGTGGTCTCTTACATTGGTGACCAATGGGAGAAGGATCTCCTTATATCAGTGGTCTGTGGGAGGAGGACATTTTTACATTATCAGTAGGAAGACTGCCCCCTTATAGATCATTGATGTCAGTTGTTACTGAGAGACAGAAACTGTTCATTGCTCAAGGAACCCCTAGAAACCTTTGGTGGAACCCTGGCTGAGAAAGGTTGAACTAGGCAGTAACATATTTTGGTGGGATGGGAGATGACTCCATCTATAAGGTGTGATATTCATGGGGTGTAGTGCTTTTCCAGTGAGTTCACTCCAGCCAGGAAATACTGTTTGAAAACTTGTTGGGCCACAGTAAACTTTAAAAAAGGAAAGCCCGGCAGAGGTTTCCATCATCACTTCAAACTCAAAGAAAAATTACACCAAGTCTCTTTCTTTCGTGGTATCGCTGCTCAGGCCTCAAGTCTAAGCCTTTGGTCTACTCCCTCAGACCATCTCCAGGCTGGAGGCATCATGCCTCTAAAGAATCTTTGAAGCCCCCAAACATCCAACCCAATCCGGGAGTTACAAAACCCAGAAAACAATGAAAATCCACTATTCTCTGTTCATAATAGATATTCTGGAGCTCCTCCTGCTGCAAATTTCAGAACCCTGTGTGCCATTTACCTCCTTTTACACAATGCTAGGACCCTGCGCACTGTCATCAAATACATACCCACACAGCGCAAGGCCGTGTTCACACAGAGAGACGTTTCTTGGGGCTGCAGTTCCTCTGAGATCCACAAGGTAGTGAGCTCATTTCTATCTAGACAGGAAGTCTCTATGGTAGACAGGAAGTGATGTCAGGGGCAACTAGGAAGTTCCGGGTGAGAGGTGAGTCAGCAGGAAGTACAGAGGAAACGTTGCTGGAAGTGGCAGCAGAGGAGGTAATAAGATCTTATTTTCTATTTACACCCAGTAATCCCCGTCATGTCCGTCCTCTTCCTCCATAGTCACTGTGACGTCTTTTATCTCCAGCGGATGATGATACACACATATAGTGTGGATACGTAGATTAACCCCTTTAGGGGTAGAACATTCCCCCACTTACGGGGCCGGAACATTTCCTTAATTTCGAAGTTCAATTCTAGTAATATGTTCCTCTAAAGTAAACCAGTGGTTCTCAACCTTTTTCCAGTCAAGGCGCCCTTGAAAAGTATTTTTCAGTCTTGAGGCACCCTTGTCGAAGGCTTGGTTCACCTTACCGTTGTCGAAGGCTTGGTTCACCTTACCGTTGTCGAAGGCTTGGTTCACCTTACCGTTGTCGAAGGCTTGGTTCACCTTACCGTTGTCGAAGGCTTGGTTCACCTTACCGTTGTCGAAGGCTTGGTTCACCTTACCGTTGTCGAAGGCTTGGTTCACCTTACCGTTGTCCAGGGCTTGGTTCACCTTACTGTTGTCCAGGGCTTGGTTCACCTTACCGTTGTCCAGGGCTTGGTTCACCTTACCGTTGTCCAGGGCTTGGTTCACCTTACCGTTGTCCAGGGCTTGGTTCACCTTACCGTTGTCCAGGGCTTGGTTCACCTTACCGTTGTCCAGGGCTTGGTTCACCTTACCGTTGTCCAGGGCTTGGTTCACCTTACCGTTGTCCTGGGTTTGGTTCACCTTACCGTTGTTCAAGGCTTGGTTCACCTTACCGTTGTCCAGGGCTTGGTTCACCTTACCGTTGTCCAGGGCTTGGTTCACCTTACCGTTGTCCAAGGCTTGGTTCACCTTACCGTTGTCCAAGGCTTGGTTCACCTTACCGTTGTCCAAGGCTTGGTTCACCTTACCGTTGTCCAAGGCTTGGTTCACCTTACCGTTGTCCAAGGCTTGGTTCACCTTACCGTTGTCCAAGGCTTGGTTCACCTTACCGTGGTCCAAGGCTTGGTTCACCTTACTGTTGTCCAAGGCTTGGTTTACTTTACTGTGTATCGCGGAAACATGCGCAACATCGCGCTCGTTCCTGACACACAGACCAATGCTCTGCTCTTTAGGGGTGCCATTCATTCTTAATGGTACCCCCCACACACATTGGCAAACATGGGGCTCTTTCGGTGCGGCGCAATTTTAACCACTTCACCCCTGGAAGATTTTACTCCCTTCCTGACCAGAGCACTTTTTGCGATTCGCCACTGCGTCGCTTTAGCTGACAATTACGCGTTCGTGCGACGTTGTACCCAAACAAAATTGACGTCCTTTTTTCCCCACAAATAGAGCTTTCTTTTGGTGCTATTTGATTGCCTCTGCGGTTTTTATTTTTTGAGCTATAAACAAAAAAAAAGGCGTCAATTTTGAAAAAAAAAAAAAAAAAAGCTATAATAAATATCCCCCAAAAATATATAAAAAAAAAACAAATTTTTTCCTCCGTTTAGACCGATACGGATTCTTCTACATATTTTTGGTAAAAAAAAAAAAAAAATCGCAATAAGCGTATATTGATTTGTTTGCGCAAAAGTTATAGCGTCTAAAAAATAGGGGATAGTTTTATGGCATTTTTATTATTATTTTTTTTTTACTAGTAATGGCGGCGATCTGCGATTTTTTTTTTTTTCTTTTTTTTTACCGTGACTGCGACATTATGGCGGACACATCGGACACTTTTGACACTATTTTGGGACCATTGTCATTTATACAGCGATCAGTGCTCCAACACATAGCCACTGATTACTGTATAAGTGACACTGGCAGGGAAGGCGTTATCACTAGGGGGCGATCAAGGGGTTAAGTGTGTCCTAGGGAGTGATTCTAACTGTGCGGGGGGGGAGGGGCTCACTACAACATGACAGAGATCACCGCTCCCGATGACAAGGGAGCAGTGGATCCCTGTCATGTTGCTAGGCAGAACAGGGAAATGCCTTGTTTGCAAAGGCATCTCCCCGATCTGCCTGTCCTCACCGCCGGCAAACATTATGTTCCCGCGACCCGCGCGCGTGCCCGGCAGGCGGCAAATTCAAAGGGATGTACAGGTACGCCCATTTGCCTGCCTGTGCCATTTTGCCGACGTACATCTGTGTGCGGCGGTTGGCAAGCGGTTAAAAAAGTATAGGGGATGGCTTTCCCTGCATTGAAACGAATGGACTGCCCTACACGTAGATATGAACCTGTTTGTATTATAATTTTTTTTTTTTTTTTTTTTTAGCTAAAGCGCGGTTTTTCTTTCTTGTTTTTGTTGGTGAGATATGAACCAAGGGCTTGTTCACTTGTCAGGTTGGAAAGGCGGTAAAACCACGTTTGAGCTGTTTTTACCACCCCAAACTGCTCCCCTTTAGCTGCAGAAGCTGCGGGGTGTCTAAACATACACATACAAACTAGGGGTGCACCCAATGGAAATTTTGGTACCGAAAATGCACTTTGCCGAAAACCGAAAATGCCATTTTTTAAAAAATATTTATTTTTTATATATAATTGTATTATATTCGACTTTTAATTAATATCATCAATTTGAATTAATATGAATTTATTGTTGGCCATTATTGGCAACTTTAGTGCAAGAAAAGCTCAAGAAAAATGCAGCCTGCAGTCTCTGATCATCTCCTGTATTATGTCTGCAGTCTCTGATCATCTCCTGTATTATGTCTGCAGTCTCTGATCATCTCCTGTATTATGTCTGCAGTCTCTAAACATCTCCTGCACTATGCCTGCAGTCTCTGACCATCTCTTGTATCGTGTCTGCTAGAGGTGCATCAAATGGAAATTGTGCTAGTGTAAAGGCTAGCCGGAGGCTAGCCTGTATTTGTGGGAGGAGGCTGAGAGGGCTACTTAAGCCTCCTCCTCTGTCAGGCCAGGGCTCGTCGTAGTTTCTGGGTTCAATAGGGGGTGGGGCCTACATGTCACTTCCGGGACGGCTACAACATGGTGGCGGTGCCTCTCTCAGTGCTTCACCGGGGAGTTCGCCCACTTTTCCGGGTGTTAGAGGGGGATGTCCAGCCAGCTGCCTGCTCATCTCTGCATACGCCGCCCGCCTCTCTCTTCAGCTGTCATCCAGGTGCCTGCCAGAGCTGTGGGGGCCGCCCGCTTCTCCCGGCGCTCATGCCGGGGGGAGCGGGGGGGAGCCCATCCATCATCCACGGCTCCATCTGGTCAGTGTGCTGCCTGCCCACTGGCTTCTCCCGGCTCCCATGCGGAGGGGGGCATCCATCCATCTGGGCACAATCCCGCATAGTCGGGGGGGGGGTACCGCCCACTTCTTCCTTTCATCCCTCTGTTCCTGACAGCGCCGGGGGGTCGCCCACCCACTTCTCCCGGCACTCACACCGCGGGGGAGGGGGGGGGTTGTGCCGTCTGTCCAGTCATCCATCCTCCAACCACCCACTTTCCCCACAGCGCCATCTGTCCGGGGTGCTGCCCGCCCACTTCTCCCGGCTCTCATGCCGGGGGGAGGGGCGCGTCCGTCCATACGTCCATTCTCCACCCACCCACTTGCCACTCGCCCGCCAGTTCACCTCCCTGGTACATCGTGGAGGGGACGCCCGCACGTCTCCCAGTTCTCATGGCCGGGGGTGGCGCTCACCCGACCGCTCACCTCCCGGTATTCACGTGGGGCATCATGTGGGGGGGATCCCCGCACGCCTCCCGGGCATCCACCGCTTCAGTCACAAGTGTTCATATCATGGCATTTCGGCCCCAGGATTTCTGTTATAGCGTTTCGGCACAGGTTTTCTGTCATAGCGTTTCTGTTTAGGCGTTTAGTCTCAGCCCTTGTTTTTCTGTCATAGCATTTCCTGCTTCAGCATTTCTGTTGTTGCGTTTTGCCCCAGCATTTTTTGTCATGGCGTTCGGCCCTATTATTTCTGTCATGGTGTTTCTGCCCCAGCAGTTCTGTCGTATCGTTCAGCATTTCTGGCGTAGCGTTCAACATTTCTGGCGTAGCATTCAGCATTTCTGGAGTAGCGTTCAGCATTTCTGGCATAGCGTTCAGCATTTCTGTCTTAAACGTTCTGCCCAGCATTTCTGTCATAGCGTTCAGCATTTCTGGTGTAGTGTTCAGCATGTCTGGCCTAGCGTGCAGCATTTCTAGGGTAGCGTTCAACATTTCTGGCGTAGCGTTCAGCATTTCTGTCTTAAACGTTCTGCCCAGCATTTCTGTCGTAGCGTTCAGCATTTCTGTCGTAGCGTTTTGCCCAGCATTTCTGTCATAGCGTTTAGCATTTCTGTTGTAGCGGTCTGCCCAGCATTGCTGTCATAAGCGTTCTGCATTTCTGTGATAGCGTTCTACCCAGCATTTCTGTCATAGCATTCAGCATTTCTGGCGTAGCGTGCAGCATTTCTAGGGTAGCGTTCAGCATTTCTGGCATAGCGTTCAGCATTTCTGTCTTAAACGTTCTGCCCAGCATTTCTGTCATAGCGTTCAGCACTTCTGTCGTAGCATTCAGCATTTCTGTCATAGCGTTTTGCCCAGCATTTCTGTCATAGCGTTTAGCATTTCTGTTGTAGTGGTCTGCCCAGCATTGCTGTCATAAGCGTTCTGCATTTCTGTGATAGCGTTCTACCCAGCATTTCTGTCATAGCATTCAGCATTTCTGTCATAGCGTTCTACCCAGCATTTCTGTCATAGCGTTCAGCATTTCTGGAGTAGCGTTCAGCATTTCTGGAGTAGCGTTCAGCATTTCTGGCATAGCGTTCAGCATTTCTGGCATAGTGTTCAGCATTTCTGGCCTAGCGTGCAGCATTTCTAGGGTAGCGTTCAGCATTTCTGTCTTAAACGTTCTGCCCAGCATTTCTGTCATAGCGTTCAGCATTTCTGTCGTAGCGTTCAGCATTTCTGTCGTAGCGTTCAGCATTTCTGTCGCAGCGTTCAGCATTTCTGTCATAGCGTTTTGCCCATCATTTCTGTCATAGCGTTTAGCATTTCTGTTGTAGCGGTCTGCCCAGCTTTGCTGTCATAAGCGTTCTGCATTTCTGTGATAGCGTTCTACCCAGCATTTCTGTCATAGCATTCAGCATTTCTGTCATAGCGTTCAGCATACTGTCATAGCGTTCAGAATTTCTGTTATGGCGTTCAGCATTCTGTCATAGCGTTCAACATTTCTGGCTTAACGTTCTGCTCAGCATTTCTGTCATAGCGTTCAGCATTTCTCTCTTAGAGTTCTGCCCTAGCATTGCTGTCATAAGCGTTCAGCATTTCCTTCGCTGTGTTCTGCCCTAGCATTTCCGTCTCAGCGTTCTGCCCTAGCATTTCCGTCTCAGCGTTCTGCCCTAGTATTTCCGTCTCAGCGTTCTGCCCTAGCTTTTCCGTCATAGCATTCTGCCCCGGCATTTCTGTCTCGGCGCACAGTCTCGGCATTTCTGTCATAGCGGTTCTGTCCCAGGGTTCTGTCATAGCGTTCTTCCCCACGATTTCTGTAATAGCGTTTCTGGCTCAGGATTTCTGTCATGGCATCTCTGCCCCAAGATTTCTGTCATGGCGTTTTTTCTTTATTCGGTCATGGCGTTTTTCTGTCATAGTGTTCTGCCCCAGCATTTCTGGCTCAGCGTTCAGGCTCAGTTTTTTCTGTCTCAGCATTTCCGTCATAGCGTTTCTGCCCCAGGATTCTGTCTTTGCATTTCTGCCATCAGTATTTCAGTCTCAGCATTTCGGTCATGGCATTTCTGCCTCAGCGTTTCTGGCCCAGGATTTCTGTCATCGTGTTTCTGCCTCTGCGTTCTGTCAGAGCGTTTGCTACCCCAGCATTTTCTGTTATGGCATTTCTGCCCCAGGGTTTCTGTCATTACATTTCTGCCCCAGGGTTTCTGTCATTACATTTCTGCCCCAGGGTTTCTGTCATTACATTTCTGCCCCAGGGTTTCTGTCATTACATTTCTGCCCCAGGTTTTTCTGTCATCAAGTTTCTGTCTTAGCATTTAGTTCAGCATTTCTGTCATAGCATTTCTGTCATAGCATTTTCTGTCATAGCGTTGTTGTCCTTGTGTTTCTGCCCCAAGATTTCTGTCACAACGTTTCTGCTTCAGTGTTCAGCCTCAGTATTTCTCAGAGGGGCATTGTTGTTCAGTCACGGCATACTCTGGTAGCTGTTTTATCTTCGTTGTTTGTCATGTCTTATCGTTGTTTGTTCATGTTTGTACCTGCGTCAGGTAGCTAGGGCTCACATGTCAGGATCTGTCACGTCTACAGATCCATACGGGCTGAGGTTTCATTTGTTAATGATTGTTGATCACAATCTTCTCGCCCGTATAACATACGTCATACGATGCACGTTCATTTACCACACCTGTACGATTACCCACCACGGTCTGTGGGTACACCAGCCCTGAGTTTTCAGTTAATTACCTGTCTCTGCGCGGCAGGTTACTCGGGCTCACTCACTACTTACACGAGGGTGGGGGGGGGGTCCATCATCAGGTTCATTCACGCACAGTGGTCTTGACATTTCTTCTTATGTTCTCGTAGGCACAGAGGGGCATTGTTGATCTCATGTCTTGTTGTCTGTCATTTCTCTTGTTCGTGTTCTCAGGTTGGGCTGTATTGGCATT
Organism: Aquarana catesbeiana; assembly: GCF_042186555.1. Classification (NCBI taxonomy): domain Eukaryota; kingdom Metazoa; phylum Chordata; class Amphibia; order Anura; family Ranidae; genus Aquarana; species Aquarana catesbeiana. The sequence goes on along the minus strand of NC_133331.1, from coordinate 291,389,558 downwards.
CGTCATCCCCTTGTTGGTCCTTAAGTGGTAGGTTTGGGCAAATGTCGTCATGATTCTGGATTCCACTCTCGGCTCGGATCTCTTGGCTAGGATGTGGCCTGGAAGACTGCTCAGGGACGTCAGTCCAGTCATCTTTTCCGTTTCTCAGCCGGTTCCAGGTAGGGGGGTTTCAGTCACTTTGGGTATGACTGTTTTCATGCCATGGGACTTATATCCCTGGGGTGGAGTCTGGCCCTCCTTCCTCGGTTCAGGTGTCAGACTCGGTTGCCAGGTCACAGACTGAAGCATGACCCGATCGCATCAGGTGGGACCAGTATTCTGTGTCTGGCATGGTTTCTCCATGATGTCAATATTTATTGCCATAGTGCATGGGCCTCATCCACCTACTCCATCACATCCTTCAGATATTTAGCATTTTGAACTCCTACCAGTTGTCCTTTGGCATTTACCCTCGCACTTCCCCATACCAGTATGGCTAGGCCAGGGCTTGGGAGGGGTTTCACTGAGCACTTCACTGGTGTCCACTTGAAGTTTCGATCGTCTCTCGGCCATTCATTTTGCAGGTGCTCCTCAGGACAGCCATTGCTCCCCTTCCCCCACGCATCCTCATTCACAAGCAGTTCATTCTCATGTCTGGGTTGTCTCGGACTTCAGGCTCTGTCCAATCGTTCACGGGACGTTTAGTTGGGTTCTGGGTAGCTTCGCAGGTTCTGTAGGGGGTTCTGTCTCATCACCAAGTCAGGAGTCGGGGGGGGTTCTCCGGTCATAGTGGACACTTTTCGGATATATACTGTTGCCATTCGGGCGCACGCTACTCCTCTTGATGGATTGTTACCTTCCCTTCTTCACCGAAATTTGTGTCTTTTTGCCCTCTTTTCAGGCATACTGACCAGTGAGGCCAAGGCACACCTCAGGCCTTGGTGCTTAGGAGTATCACTTTCTCACTCGAAGACTCTGACTACAAGTGTAAAGGCTAGCCGGAGGCTAGCCTGTATTTGTGGGAGGAGGCTGAGAGGGCTACTTAAGCCTCCTCCTCTGTCAGGCCAGGGCTCGTCGGAGTTTCTGGGTTCCCACCCACCCGTTTCCCCCAATCTTCATACATACTCATATTACTTTTTCTTATATTCAGGGTATGCCCTCTTTTCAGGCATACTGACCAGTCAGGCCAAGGCACACCTCAGGCCTTGGTGCTTAGGAGTATCACTTTCTCACTCGAAGACTCTGACTACAAATACTATTAGCAGTGTGTTTAAGTTTAAGTAAGAGATTGCAGACATGATAAAAGAGATGGTCAGAGACTGCGGATATGATACAGGAGATGGTCAGAGACTGCAGACATGATACAGGAGATGGTCAGAGACTGCAGACATAATACAGGAGATGATCAGAGACTGCAGACATGATACAGGAGATGGTCAGAGACTGCAGACATGATACAGGAGATGGTCAGAGACTGCAGACATGATACAGGAGATGGTCAGAGACTGCAGACATGATACAGGAGATGGTCAGAGACTGCAGGCTGCATTTTTCTTGAGCTTTTCTTGCACTAAAGTTGTCAATAATGGCCAACAATAAATTCATATTAACTTAAATTGATGATATTAATTAAAAAATCGAATATAGTACAATTGGAAAAAAAATATATAAATATTTTTTAAAAATCGTAATTTGCGGTTTCGGCTAAGTGCATCCTGCATTTTCGAGTTTTGGCACCAAAATTTCCATTCGGTGCACCCCCAGAAATGTAATTTGGGTCCAGTGTTGCATGACCGTGCAATTGTCCTTCAAAGTGTGACAGCGCTAAAAGCTGAATATTGGCCTGGGCGGGAAGGGGGTAAAAGTGCCCGGTAGGGAGTGGTTAAGAACTCTGATGGGGTTCTCGGATGGGAGAGCTCTGAGGGAATAGGAAGCTGAACATCTGGGGGGGGACTCTGAGGGAGAGGGGGTCTCTGGGTCTGTGATGGTCCTCCCTCCCCATCTGCCCTTATTTTTTGGGCTTTCACCTTCTCACCATATCACTCCCCAGGTGATATGTTCTAGGATACCAAGAATGAAGAAGAGTGATCCTTAACCCCTTGGAGATCACTAGTTGGTAGAGGTGGTCTCTTTGTGCAGAAAACCAACAGAGAATTTGTTGGTCCAAGAAGGTCCTGAGTCCTCACAATTGTAGCAATCACTAAACAGTCCAGACTAAGTGTGTTCCTATGAGGGGAAGTAGTTCCTAAATCTTCAATACACCTACTATTACCCTCCTCACATCCACATCCTATTATTGTGTAACCAACATGCACTATTGAGAACCCTGTGTGTCATTTACCTCCTTTTGTAAAGTAGAAGCCCAGCACCGACCCTACAGATATACAGTACATACACACACAACACAACGGCGTGTTCACACTAATGCCCCGTACACACGGTCGGACTTTGTTCGGACATTCCGACAACAAAATCCTAGGATTTTTTCCGACGGTTGTTGGCTCAAACTTGTCTTGCATACACACGGTCACACAAAGTTGTCGGAAAATCCGATCGTTCTAAACGCGGTGACGTAAAACAAGTACGTTGGGACTATAAACGGGGCAGTGGCCAATAGCTTTCATCTCTTTATTTATTCTGAGCATGCGTGGCACTTTGTCCGTCGGATTTGTGTACACACGATCGGAATTTCCGACAACGGATTTGTCGGAAAATTTTATAGCCTGCTCTCAAACTTTGTGTGTCGGAAAATCCAATGGAAAATGTGTGATGGAGCCTACACACGGTCAGAATTTCCAACAACAAGGTCCTATCACACATTTTCCGTCGGAAAATCCGACCGTGTGTACGGGGCATAAGAGATGTTTTTAGGGCTGCAGTTACTCTGAGCTCCACAAGGTGGTAATCTCCATTCTGCCCAGACAAGAAGTCTCTATGGAAGACAGGAAGTGATGTCAGGTACAGCCAGGAAGTGATGTCAGGTACAGCCAGGAAGTGATGTAAGGGTCAGACAGGAAGTGATGTCAGGTACAGCCAGGAAGTGATGTAAGGGTCAGACAGGAAGTGATGTCAGGTAAAGACAGGACATTCCATGCGCTACAAAGTAAAGAGGTGACATTGCTGGACCTGGCAGCAGAGGAGGTAAAATTATATTATTTTTTATTTACAAGAAACTCCAAATAATTCTTACTTTAATTTGCCAAAATGATCTCTCTATAAGAAAGCCTGAATAGATAAAATGATGACACGAATGAGGATGGAGGAGGACCGGAGTCACATGACCGAGAAGATACTAAACCTCACCCTGGAGATCATCTACCTGCTGACTGGAGAGGTGAGGAGGATTCTGGGAGGTCACATGACATCACTCTTATCTCTATTAATAAAACACAGACCTGACCAGAGAGGTGAGGAGGATTCTGGGAGGTCACATGACATCACTCTTATCTCTATTAATAAAACAGACCTGACCGGAGAGGTGAGGAGGATTCTGGGAGGTCACATGACATCACTCTTATCTCTATTAATAAAACACAGACCTGACCGGAGAGGTGAGGAGGATTCTGGGAGGTCACATGACATCACTCTTATCTCTATTAATAAAACACAGACCTGACCGGAGAGGTGAGGAGGATTCTGGGAGGTCACATGACATCACTCTCATCTCTATTAATAAAACACAGACCTGACCGGAGAGGTGAGGTGGATTCTGGGATTCTAACATGATATTCCTATTGGTTCTCCAATACAGAGATTTCCTCTTGTGAAGTCAGGTGATCATATGACCATCACAGTGCCTCCATGTGACTCCCTAAAACCTGAGAGACACAACATGGAGAAGATCCTAAGAGTCACTGAGGAGATGATGGAGCTGCTGACAGGAGAGGTGAGCGGTGCCGGGAATTCTGGGACATTATCCAGTAAAATACAGGGGTGGTGTCTAGAGGGTGACTGTACTATACATGTCTACTTCTGTAATGTAGGCGTATGTAGAAGGACACAAGGATCTCTACAAGGACGTCATGATGGATAATCAGCCGCCCCTCACATCACCGGGTAAGAGGAGACTTTATTGTAAAGGAGAGAGCAGTACGGAGGCTCCACCTAGATCCCCCATCATCTGATAAACACATAGAAACAATGTATTCAGCCAGTGTGTGTTCCCTACAGCCTGACTACAGTAGGTGCTCATGTGGTACACAGATTAGTCCTGTCAATGTAAGAAGGTTCTCCTAACGACAACTCGTTATGTGTATAAAAGACACCTGTCCACAGAATCTCTTTCTTCCATTCAAACCTCACCATCATGGGCAAGACCAAAGAACTGTCAAAGGACGTCAGGGACAAGATTGAAGACCTGCACAAGGCTGGAATGGGCTACAAGACCATCAGCAAGAAGCTTGGTGAGTAGAAGACAACTGTTGGATTGATTATTCGCAAATGGAAAAAATACAAAATAACCATTAATCGCCCCTCGGTCTGGAGCTCCATGCATGATTTGGCCTCATGGGGTAAGGATGATCTTGAGAAAAGTGAGGGATCAGCCCAGAACTACACAGGAGGAGCTTGTGAATGATCTCAAGGCAGTTGGGACCACAGTCACCAAACAAACCATTGGTAACACAATACGCCGCCATGAATTGAAATCCTGCAACTCCCGCAAGGTTCCCCTTCTCAAGAAGACACGTGTACAGGCCCGTCTGACATTTGCCAATGAACATCTAAATGATTCAGAGAAGGATTGGGAGAAAGTGCTGTGGTCAGATGAGACCAAAATTTAGCTCTTTGGCATTAACTCAACTCGCCGTGTTTGGAGGAAGAAAAATGCTGACTATGACCCTAAGGACACCATCCCTACAGTCAAGCACAGAGGTGGAAACATGATCTTTGGGGCTGTTTCTCTGCTAATGGTACAGACCAACTTTGCCACATTGAGGGGCCAATGGACGGGGGCCTTGTATTGTAAAATCTTGGATGAGAACCTTCTTCCCTCAGCCAGAACACTGAAGATGGGTCGTGGATGGGTCTTCCAACATGACAATGACCCAAAACATACCATCAAGGCAACAAAGTAGTAGCTCAAGAAGAAGCACACTGAGGTCAGGGATTGGCCTAGCCAGTCTCCAGACCTTAATCCTATAGAAAATGTATGGAGGGAGCTGAAACTTCGAGTGGCCAAGCGACAGCCAAGAAACCTTAAGGATTTAGAGAAGATCTGTATAGAAGAGTGGACCAAAATCCCTCCTGAGATGTGTGAAAACCTGGTCACCAACCACAAGAAAACGTCTGACCTCTGTGCTGCCAACAAGGGTTTCTCCACCAACTACTAAGTCATGTTTTGCTTGGGAATGACTTAGCTCCCCCCCCCCAAATCCCACCTTTTACTTACCTGCGCCCCGATCTGATCCAGCGCTGTCTCTCTCATTGGACAGATTGATAGCAGCAGGGGCCATTGACTCCCACTGCTGTCAGTCAGTTTGTTATTTTAATTAAAACAAAAAACACAAACCTTTACAACCCCTTTAATTTGCCGGGATGGCATACATTGACACCCTCCCGTGATGGCTTTGCCCGCGGTGCCCCCTGCAGTGCGTGGGTGGTTGCGCTCTGTGATCACTGAGTCCTAAGGCCCCATTCACACCTCAGCATTTTGTAGCTTGAAGCTCCAAAACGCTGAAGGGGAAAAAAAAAAGTCAATGATTCTCTATGGAGACGGTTCTTATCTCCACTCCTCCGTGTCGTCTGAAGCTCAAACGAGTTCTGGAGCTTTCTTTTTGTTGCTCGAATCGGGCAGATTTGGGCGTTTTGTATTCTCATAGAAATTATTATTATTATTATTATTATTATTCAGGATTTATATAGCGCCAACAGTTTACGCAGTGCTTAAAATAAATAGAAGCACGCTTTTTGTGCGTATTCGCGCATTTTGTCGCGCGTTTTTTTGCACGATTTTCTGCTCAAATGGAAAAAATAAAATAGTAATAATATATGAATAAATAAATGTCAAATAATACACAAATAACTAAAAATCATCATAAATAAGTAAAATAAATGAATAATATGAAATAATACATTCATAAATAATAATTAACCTCTAACCTTAAAAAATATTAAATTTATTATTATTATTATTATTATTAATAAAAATAAAATAACAACAAACTTGAACAAAAAAATACATTATTAATAATAATAATAATTCAGTATTAATTATTTTTTTTTATTTATGATTTTTATTTGTGTATTCATTTTACATTTATTTATTAATTTATTATTATTCGTTTAATAATAATAATAATAATAATAATAATAATAATAATGATTATTTTTGTGTTAGGGTGTTTAGTTATTTATTATTATTATTTTTTATTTTTTTTAAGGGGTAAGGTTTAAAGTTAAGGGTTAATTATTTATTAATTGTTACTTAGTATTAATTTATTGAATTTATTTATTTTTTATTTAGGAGTTTTATTTATTTGTGTATTCATTATACATTTATTTAATCATTTATTATTATTTGTATAATAATAATAATAATTATTATTATTATTTTTGTGTTAGGGTGTTTAGTTATTTATTATTATTTTATTTTTTTAAGGGGTAAGGGTTAAAGTTAAGGGTTAATTATTTATTTATTGTTACTTAGTATTAATTTATTGAATTTATTTATTTTTTATTTATTTGTGTATTCATTTTACATTTATTTATTCATTTATTATTATACATATAATAATAATAATGAATAAAATAAAATAAACAATAAATAAAAAAACAATAAATAACCCCAACTCCTAAGGTTTAAAGTTAAGGGTTAATTATTTATTAATTGTTACTTAGTATTAATTTATTGAATTTATTTATTTTTTATTTAGGAGTTTTATTTATTTGTGTATTCATTATACATTTATTTAATCATTTATTATTATTTGTATAATAATAATAATAATAATAATAATAATTATTATTATTATTTTTGTGTTAGGGTGTTTAGTTATTTATTATTATTTAGTTTTTTTAAGGGGTAAGGGTTAAAGTAAAGGGTTAATTATTTATTTATTGTTACTTAGTATTAATTTATTGAACTTATTTATTTTTATTTATTTGTGTATTCATTTTACATTTATTTATTCATTTATTATTATACGTATAATAATAATAATAATAATTAATAAAATAAAATAAACAATAAATAAAAAAATAATAGATAACCCCAACTCTTAACCCTACCGCTAACCTATACTGAACTCCAACCCCTTACTTTAACGAAAAAAAATTATAATAAATGAATAATAATAAAAAACAGAAATAAAAGCTAATGGAAAAGCTAAAAAAAACAAAATACATAGCAACAAATGATGCAACAGATAATAGTTTTCTCTATTGGCTAATAAAAAAAAAAAAAAACGCTGAAGCCCAAAAACGCTGCATACAAATGCGCAAAAACGGCCAAAAAAAAAAGGCAAGACTGATTATCAGTGCAGTCCCTACAGTGCCGCCAGTTAGTGCCTCCTCATTAGTGTCATCTATCAGTGCCCATCAGTGAAGGAGAAAAATTACCTGTTTGCAAAATTTTATAACAAAATATGAAAAATTATTTTTTTATTAATTTATTTTTTTTTTAAATTTTTGTTCTTTTTTTTGTTTGTTTAGCAAAAAATTAAAACCAGGCAAAATAAATACCACCAAAAGAAAGCTCTATTTGTGTGAAAAAATTGATAAAACTGTAATTTTGGGTACAGTGTTGTATGACCGCGCAATTGTCATTCAAAGTGTGACGGCGCTGAAAGCTGAAAACTGACCTGGGCAGGAAGGGGGTGAAAGTGCCCGGTAGGCAAGGGGTTAAAATACACCTATGTTTAAAAACGATAGACCCTTCGCTTCTTCGTAAGTGGGCAAACTTTCAAAATCTGCAGGGGATCGAATCACTATTTCCCCCCACTGTATGCACAATCATGTTTCTTACAATGAATCTCCTTATTTTATATTTAGAGTGGAGCCCTCGAGGAATATAACATCTCTGTTAAAGAAGAGTATAAAGAGGAGGATGAGTCCTACGGTGTGATGAAGGAGTTCTCAGGACATATGGATGTCACATTGGAGCCACCCAGTTACAGGAACCCACCAGAGAGATGTCCCCGTCCTCTGTATTCCCGGGATTCCACACAGGAAGGTCACACCATCCCTCACCATCATCAGGTAGATGAGGAACAATCACTGATAGTATCATTAGGATCTGTACATTATCTGCATTGTTACCATTGATGTCATTTTTATTATATATTCAGAGTGGAAACCTGAGAGATTCTAAAGTTGAGGTTAAAGAAGAGGTAAAAGAGAAGGATGATGAGGATTGGATGATGAAGCAGCTTTCTGAAGGACACAAGGATTTCTACAAGAACATCAAGATGGAGCCTTCAAGTAACAGGAACCCACCAGAGAGATGTCCCCGTCCTCTGTATTCCCGGGATTCCACACAGGAAGGTCACACCATCCCTCACCATCATCAGGTAGGTGGATGGAGCATCTAGGACATGGACTCATGGAGATGATGTGTGGATTTATTATGTGAGGTTATATTTTACAGATGATATTTTCTCTAATTTTCTTGGTTCAGGATGAAGATCTGATGGATATAAAAGTTGAGGTTAAATCAGAAGAAGAAGAGACGTATGTGAAGGATGATCAGCAGTCTATGGAGGAGGATGGAATAACGGGGACATTTATAGAGGAGGACACTCCTACAGAGATCAGCACAGGTGGGTCATTAACACTAAATACATTCCTCCACCCATACTGCTCACTGATTGGTCCAGAATAGGGCGGGGACTGGGTGATATCAGCCTGTGGTCACTTTCCTGAGCTGTGTTCCCCGTCCTGTATTCCTGTATTTCTCTCGGATAATCTTCCTTCTCTAAGCTGCAGACACAATTTATGTATCTAGACTGGATTTATGGAGATTCTGGGGTTTAGCAGGAAGCAGAATGTTAATTCTCTTTATAAATGTGCTCGGCCTGGGCACCTTGGGCATGTACCTTGAGTCTTCTGCCCCATGTTCGGGTCTAGTAGGATCTCTGACAAAACACTTCTCCCGGGGTTACTTGCTCTGTTATCTGCTGGCTGTGCCGGGTGGAGGGATATGTCTGTATAGTCTCAGACCCAAGTCACTGAGTGCAGTCTCAGGAGATGGGAGGCAGCGGTGTGGGACCTCTGCAACTTGTCTCAGTTAAGTAAATATTTAGCCACCACTGATTTCTAAGCACCAGTAATATAAGTCCTGACTCTTTAAATAGATAATTTATATTGTACATTACATACTCCTGACCCCTGCACTATATCCTCATCACTGTCACTCTTTGTATCTCTATTTTAGTAGATGGACGGGAGATGAGGAAAACCTCAGAGGATTGTCTCACTTTGTCTCCAGACTGTAAAGTAGAAGATGAGGACATCACACAGTATAGTCCAGGAGAAAACCCGACTACCTCAAATGTCCATCCGGCACCACACAGTGTAGATCGACCATCGTATTCCTCTTATCCTGAGGAACCTCAGACTGTGCGGGACGGTGCCGGACCATCGTATTCCTCTTATCCTGAGGAACCTCAGACTGTGCGGGACGGTGCCGGACCATCGTATTCCTCTTATCCTGAGGAACCTCAGACTGTGCGGGACGGTGCCGGACCATCGTATTCCTCTTATCCTGAGGAACCTCAGACTGTGCGGGACGGTGCCGGACCATCGTATTCCTCTTATCCTGAGGAACCTCAGACTGTGCGGGACGGTGCCGGACCATCGTATTCCTCCTATCCTGAGGAACCTCAGACTGTGAGGGACGGTGCCGGACCATCGTATTCCTCTTATCCTGAGGAACCTCAGACTGTGAGGGACGGTGCCGGACCATCGTATTCTTCTTATCCTGGGGAACCTCAGACTGTGAGGGACGGTGCCGGACCATCGTATTCCTCTTATCCTGAGGAACCTCAGACTGTGAGGGACGGTGCCGGACCATCGTATTCCTCTTATCCTGAGGAACCTCAGACTGTGAGGGACGGTGCCATCCTTCCAACAGATAAGAGGTTTCCCTGTACTGAGTGCGGGAAGAGGTTCCATTTCAAATCCAATCTTAATATGCATAAAAGATCTCACATGGGCCAGAAGCTGTTCTCGTGTGCTGAGTGCGGGAATTTTTTTATACGTAAAGCAGATTTTACTAAACATCAGAAGTCTCACACGGGGGAGAAGCCACATTCCTGTTCTGAGTGCGGGAAATGTTTTTCACAGAAGTCCAATCTTTACAAACATCGGACACTCCACAAGGAGGAAAAGCCGTATACCTGTTCTGAGTGCGGGCAATGTTATGTAGAAAAATCTGATCTTGTCACACATCAGAGATCTCACACGGAGGAAAAACTGCATGCATGTCCTGAGTGCGGGAAATGTTTTTTACAAGCAGCAGAACTTGTCACACATCAAAGGTCTCATATGGGGGAGAAGCCGTATTCCTGTGCTGAGTGCGGGAAATGTTTTTCATACAAGTGTAGTCTTTACAGGCATCAGAGATTGCACACAGGGGAGAAGCCGTATCCCTGTACTGACTGCGGGAAATATTTTGTACAAAAATCGGATCTTCTCACACATCAGATGTCTCACACGGGGGAGAAGCCACATTTATGTTCTGAGTGCGGGAAATGTTTTGTGAGAAAATCAGAGCTTGCCAGTCATCAAAGGTCTCACACGGGGGAAAAGCCGTATTCCTGTCCTGAGTGCGGGAAATGTTTTTCAAGGACATCCAACCTTTATAGACATCAAAGATCTCACAAGTGAAAAAAGCTACTTCCCTGTCCTGAGTTAGGGAATTGTTCCTGACTAAAGTCCAGTCTTCCTCTACATCAGGGGGTCCCACACAACCCTCGAGGTGTATTAGTGAGTGTGGGAAATGTCTTGTATATGAATGTTGCTGGACATGTGGGGAAGAAGCACACCCTGATATACACCTCAGATATACTCCATGGCTGATCTTCATCATGTAAGAAACAGTTGATAAGGAGATCAGAGATCACCAAAGACATGGATGAAGTGTTGTACTGTGTTGGCCATTGATAGCAGGAGAAAAATAAAAATGGAGTCATTACCTCTCATTGGCTGAGTACCGGGGCCCGTAAGGGAGAGAGAGACAGAGAAATATACCCATGGGGAGAAGAAGGAGCTCATCTATCACCAGTGAAATGCAAAGACCTCTGAAGCCGGGGTTCGCCCTGAACACACCAACACTGGAGTATGCCTCTGAAGGATTTACTTCGACATGAGACTCTGAAGGACTGTATTTTTATGGACTCTACTTTTGAGGGTATGCTGGGGCAGCCTGTAATTAGAGTTGGGGAAGTAGGGAAGAATTACGTTGGTGACTGCTGGATTCTGTAAATGTTTTTTTTCACTTTTATTAAGTAAAGTATTGAAACATTGTCCTTACATGGTCTGAAGTTACTGAAAGGGGTGTATTGCAAGTAACCAGCACACATAGTTCACCGAGTGGGTCTTAACACATTGGCGTATGAAGATATAGGTGTTAAGTGGAGTAATGCAAAGACATAAGTGGTTGCCAAGAGTAATGGACATTTTATTAGCAGCCTGTCGGTAGTGTGTCCCTGTTATAAGTGGCAGCGGACTCTAGCAGCGAGAAAGATATTCGGCACTCCTGCCAGCGGTCTGTCTCTCAGAGCAACAGGAGTGGATTTGCTCCCCAGAGGTTCCCCTCACATAGAGAGGTACGGAAGTTTGAGAGTTAAGTTAAGTGCACATGTGGAGAGTGCACGGCGGGGCCCACTAAGCTACTGAGGAGTAGTAGTGGAAAACGGTGGACAGGTGGATGTGGACGGAGCTGAATAATGGGCCTGAAATTGTTGCTCTCTAGGAAAAGTATCCCCTTATATCAGTGTAGTGGTCCCTTACCTTGGCAACCAATGGGAGATGGAACCCCTTATATCAGTGGTCAGTGTAGTGGTCCCTTACAATGGCAACCAATGGGAGATGGAACCCCTTATATCAGTGGTCAGTGTAGTGGTCCCTTACAATGGCAACCAATGGGAGATGGAACCCCTTATATTAGTGGTCAGTGTAGTCGTCCCTTACATTGGCGACCAATGGAAGAAGGAACCCTTTCTATCAGTGGTCAGTGTAGCAGTCCCCTATATTGGTGACCCAATAGGAAAAAGATTATTATTATTATTATTATTATTATACAGTATTTATATAGCGCCAACAGTTTACGTAGCGCTTTACAACTTGAGGGTAGACAGTACAAATACAATACAATTTGATACAGTAGGAATCTGAGGGCCCTGCTCCTTAGAGCTTACAATCTAAGAGGGAAGGTCAAGAGATACAAGAGGTAATAACTGTGGGTGATGTGCTGATTGAGAAGATAAAATGTACAGTTGTTAGGTGGATGCCAGATAGGCTTCTCTGAAGAGATGAGTTTTCAGGGATCGTCTGAAAGTGGATAAAGTAGGAGAAAATCGGACGGATTGGGGTAGAGCATTCCAGAGGATGGGGGAGGCTCTGGAGAAGTCCTGGAGGCGAGCATGGGATGAGGTGACAAGGGAGTTTGAGAGCAGGAGGTCTTGGGAGGAGCGAAGAGAACGATTAGGTTGGTATTTTGTGACTAGGTTAGAGATGTAGCTAGGGGCCAGGTTGTGGATGGCTTTGTAAGTTATAGTTAGTATCTTGAATTTAATTCGGTGACTGAGTGGCAGCCAATGGAGGGATTGGCAGAGGGGTGTAGCAGACGCTGAGCGGTTTGTGTGGTGGATGAGCCTGGCCGCAGCGTTCATGATGGACTGAAGTGGGGATAGCCTATTTAGAGGTAAACCAATGAGGAGGGAGTTGCAGTAGTCAAGGCGGGAGATGACCAGGGAGTGGATTAGAAGCTTTGTGGTGTCATTGGTTAGGAAGGGGCGTATCTTGGAGATGTTGCGAAGACAGAGGCGGCAAGCTTTGGATAGTGATAGAATGTGGGGTCGAAAGGTTAGTTCAGAGTCCAGGATTACACCTAGGACCTTGGCGTGGGGAGATGGGTTGATAGTTGAGCCGTTGATCTTGACAGGGAGATCAGGGGAAGTGGCACCTGAGGGAGGAAATATCATGAGCTCGGTTTTGGATAGGTTGAGTTTGAGAAAGTGATGTGACATCCAGGCTGATATGTCTGCTAGTAAGTTGGTAATGCGTGAGGAGACAGATGGAGAGAGCTGGGGGGTGGAGAGATAGATTTGGGTGTCATCAGCGTAGAGATGATATTTAAAGCCGTGGGAGGCAATCAACTGACCCAAGGAGGTGGTGTAGATTGAGAAAAGGAGAGGTCCGAGAACAGAACCTTGGGGGACCCCAACGGAAAAAGGAAGAGGAGAGGAGGAAGTAGAGTTGTAAGTGACACTGAAGGAGCGGTGGGATAGGTAGGATGAGAACCAGCGAAGAGTACAGTCACGGAGACCAAAGGAGTGGAGTTTTTTGAGGAGGAGGGGGTGGTCCACTGTGTCAAAGGCAGCAGAGAGATCCAGGAGAAGTAGTACAGAATAGTGTCCATTGGCTTTAGCCATTAGTAGGTCATTTGAGAGTTTAAGGAGAGCAGTTTCCGTGGAGTGTTGAGGGCGAAAACCGGACTGAAGGGGATCAAGAAGTTTATTCATGGTCAGATGGTCGCTTAGTCAGTTGTAGACCAGTCTTTCAAGAAGTTTGGAGGAGAAGGAGAGTAAGGAGATGGGACGTAAGTTGTTGAGACTGGTGGGATCCAGTGAGGGCTTTTTTAGTATGGGGGTGACTAGCGCATGTTTTAGAGAGTTTGGGAAGATGCCACAAGAGAGGGAGAGGTTGAAAATGTGAGTTAGAGAGCGTAGAATCGAGTCAGAGGGTGAGCGTAGCATTTGCGAGGGAACAGGATCCAGGGGGCAAGTGGTTAGATGAGTGCTAGATAAAAGTTTAGCAACCTCAGTAGTAGTAGCAGGGTTGAATGAGGGAAGTAATGATTGTATCTGTGGACATGGGGTGTTGCATGGGGGAGGTTTTTGCGCATTGGCGATCTCCTCGTGAATTGTATCAATCTTAGTTTTGAAGTGATTGGCAATCTCCTGGGCAGTGAGTGAGTTGGTGGGTGGGGGCAGTGGAGGACAGAGTAGAGTGTTGAAGGTAGAGAAGAGTTGACGTGGACTGGATGAGAAGGTGTTGATGAGTGTGATAAAGTAGGTCTGTTTGGCAGTGTGAAGGCAGGAGTAGTATTTTAGGAGGGCAGATTTATATTGTGTGAAGTCTTCCTGGCTCTTAGTCTTATGCCACAGGCGCTCAAGAGCGCGGCTACGTTTTCTGAGACTTCTGGTGTCATCTGTTTGCCAGGGTTGTAGCAGTCGGGGCCTAATTCTGCGTGTAGTGAGGGGGGCCAGCTTGTCTAGGGAGGAAGACAGTGAGCTGATGTAGATGAAAGTGGCTAGGTTGGGGCAGGACAGGGGGGAGATTTTGTCATAGAGGTGATCAGTAGCAGAGTAGAGAAGAGAAGGGTTGAGGTGGCGAAGGTTTCTGCGTGTAAATGTTAGGCGGTTGGAGGGAGAAGAGGTGGAAGACAAGGAGAGAGCAAAAGTAATAAGGTGGTGATCAGAGAGTGGGAGTGGATTGTTGGAAAGGTTGCACGGAGTGCACAGATAGGAGAAGGCAAGGTCAAGGGTGTTGCCATTGGAGTGGGTAGGAGCCTGTATCCATTGCTTCAGGTCAAGCGATGAGGTTAGACTGAGAAGTTTAGAAGTAATAGTAGTGTTAGTGTTGACAGGGATGTTGAAGTCCCCAAGAATAATTGTGGGGATTTCAGAAGAGAGAAAGTAGGGTAGCCAGGCAGAGAAGTCATCAAGAAAGGCTGATACCGGCCCAGGGGGCCGGTAGATGACAGCAATTCTTAGAGAAATGGGAGAGAAAAGACGAATGCAGTGTGCCTCAAAAGAGGAGAGTGTCAGAGAGGGCGGTGGGTGAAGAACCTGATAGGTGCTGCATGGGGCTAGAAGGATTCCCACTCCACCTCCCTTCCGTCCACTTGGTCTGGGAGAGTGAGTCCAGAGAAGGCCCCCAAGGATCCCCTTATATCAGTGGTTAGTGTAGTGGTCTCTTACTTTGGGGACTAATTTGAAAAGGATTCCCTTATATCAGTGGTCAGTGTAGTGATCTCTTACATTGCTGACCAATGGAAGAAGGACCTCTTATATCAGTAGGAGAAGGACTCGTCTTTATATCAGTGGGAGAAGGACATTGTAACATCTTCATCAGTTTGAAGACTGTCTCCCCTTACAGATCATTGATGTCAGTTGTTACTGAGAGACAGAAATTGTTCCTTGTTCTTGGAACCCTTAGAAACCTTTGGAGGAACCATGGCTGAGAAAGGCTGGACTCCCTTGGTGGGAGTGGAGATGACCCTATCTATAAGGTGTGATATTCATGGGGTGTCACTCAGGTTTAGTGCTTTTCCAGTGAAGTCACTCCAGCCAGGGAATGCTGTTTGAGAACTTGGTGGCCCACAGTAAATGTTTAAAAAAAGGAAAACCTTGCAGAGGTTTCCACCATCACTTCAAAATTAAAGGAAAATTACACCAAGTCAATTTCTCTCATGGTATGGCTGCTCAGGCCTCAAGCTAAAGCCTTTGGTTTGATCCCTCAGACCATCTCTTAGCACCCACGTGCAAATCTACATCTCTTGCTCGGCTCTCTCTGGCAGCTCCCTACTGCTCTGACTCACATCCCGGTCTCTGGGTAGGGAATTTCATTCCTCCCGGGAGGAGCACTGAACTGCAGGGTGGGATGCATTATCCTTCCTAAGACTCTTTGATGCCTCCAAACTCCAGAAGTTACCAAACCCGGAAAACAATGAAAATCTCCTATCTCCTAATATGGAGCTCCTCAATCTGCAACCATGAGAACCCTGTGTGCCATTTATGTCCTTTTACACAATGCCAGGACCCAGCACTGTCATGCAATACATACCCACACAGCACAAGGCCGTGTTCACACTACGAGATGTTTCTCAGGGCCGCAGTTCCTCTGAGCTCCACACTCAAGGTCCTATTTCTACCCAGACAGGAAGTCTCTATGGAAGACAGGAAGTGATGTCAGGTATAAATAGGAAGTCCTGGGTGAGAGGTGAGTCAGGAGGAAGTAGAGAGGAGACGTTGCTGGAGCTGGAATTAGAGGAGGTAATAAGATCTTATTTTCTATTTACACCCAGTAACCCCCCGTCATGTCCGTCCTCTTCCTCCATAGTCACTGTGATGTCTTTTATCTCCAGCAGATGATAATACACACATATATAGTGTGGAAACCTAGATTAACCCCTTCAGAGGCAGAACATTTCCCCACTTACCGGGCCGGAACAATCTCTTCATTTTGGAGATAAATTCTAGTAATATAGTGCTCTAAGCAAACAGCACTGACAATGAATATACAAGACAATGACCATCCTGACCATACATGGCCTACAAAGGGCAATTATTACACTGCAGCAGTGGCGTTGCTAGGGGGTGGCTTTTGGGGCTATAGCCCTGAATCTGGGGCCCAAAGCCCCAAGTCTCTGCAGGGGTCCCCAAGGGGAGGGGAGGTTCTCTGGGGACCCTGATGTAAGTGGGGGGCTCTCTGGGCACCCTGATGCAAAGGGGAGGCTCTCTGGGGACCCTGATTTTAAGGGGGAGGCTCTCTGGGGACCCTGATGCAAGGGGGAGGCTCTCTGGGGACCCTGATGCAAGGGGGAGGCTCTCTGGGGACTCTGATGTAAGGAGGGGCTCTCTGGGGACCCTGATGTAAGGGGGGGCTCTCTGGGGACCCTGATGTAAGGGGGGCTCTCTGGGGACCCTGATGTAAGGGGGGCTCTCTGGGGACCCTGATGTAAGGGGGGCTCTCTGGGGACCCTGATGTAAGGGGGGGGGGCTCTCTGGGACCCTGATATAAGTGGGGGGCTCTCTGGGGATATATATACACACACACATATATTCATGTATATACATGTGTATGCCCGCCCAAGCGTATGACTTTCTTTACTATGCAGCTATGGGCTCTAGCCCCAGATATTTTTTAGACCTAGCAACACCTCTGCACTGCATTATACATTATGCAGCCAACACACTGATGGAGTGCAGGGGTCAGGAGTATAAAGTATGGAGCCTCTTACATTGCTGGTCTGGAGGAAGAAAAATTCCCCAGCCTGCCATGAAGAATAGTATTGTTATTATTATACAAGATTTATATGGTGCCAACAGTTTGTGCAGCGCTTTACAACATGAGGGCAAACAGTACAGTTACAATAAAATTCAATACAGGAGAAATCAGAGGGCCTGCTCGCTTTAGAGCTTACAATCTAAAAGGGAGGGTCAAGTGATACAAAAGGTGATAACTGTGGGGGATGGGCTGATGGGGAAAATAAATAGAAATATTATGAGCTCAGGTTTTGGATAGATTGAGTTTGAGAAAGTGGTGTGACATCCAGGCTGATATGTCTGTTAATAAATTAGTGATACGCGAGGAGACGGATGGAGTGAGCTGAGGGGTAGAGAGATAGATGTGGGTGTGGCCAGCATAGAAATGGCCCAGGGAGGAGGTGTAGATTGAGAATAGGAGAGGTCCAAGAAGAAAATCTTGGGAACCCCGATGGAGAAAAGAAGAGGAGTGGAGGAATTGGAATTGCAAGTGACACTGATGGTTCGGTGGAATTGGTAGGATGAGAGCCAGTGAAGAGCACAGTCAAGGAGACCAAAGGAGTAAAGTTTTTTGAGGAGGAGAGGGTAGTCAATCACATCAAAGGCAGCCAAAAGGTCCAGAAGTTGGCGTACAGAATAGTGTCCACTGGTTTTTGCTGTTAAGTAAGTCGCTTGTGAGTTTTAGGAGAGCAGTTTCTGTGGAGTGTTGAGGGGGAAATCCAGACTGAAGGGGATCAAGAAGGTTATTCTTAATGAGGTGGTCACTCAGTTGGTTGTAGACCAGGCGGTCAAGGAGTTTGGAGGAAAGGGGGAGCAAGGAGATGGGACATAGGTTGTTAGGCTTGGTGGGGTCTAGGGAAGGCTTTTTTAAGTATGACGGTGACTAGTGCATGCTCTAGAGAGTGGGAGAAGATGCCAGAGGAGAGGGAGAGATTGGAGATGGGGGTTAGAGAGTGTAGGTTAGAATCGGAGGGTGACCAAAGTATTTGAGAGGGAACTGGGTCCAGAGGACAGGTGGTTAGGCGGGCGTTAGAAATAAGTTTAGCCACCTCATCAATAGTAGCAGAGTTGAATAAGGGAAATGTTGAGTGTACCCGTGGACATGCAGTGATAAGTGGGGGGAGATACCTGTAGAGTGGAGATTTCATCACAAATTGAATCAATCTTATTTTTGAAGTGGCTGGCGATCTCCTGGGCAGTGAGTGAGTTAGTGGGTGGAGGCAGTGGAGGACGAAGTAGAGAGTTAAACGTAGAAAAGAGTTTACGGGGACTGAATGAGTAGGTGTTAATGAGAGTGATAAAATAGGCCTGCTTGGCAGTTTGGAGACAATAATTGTATTCTTGGAGGGCAGATTTATATTTGTTGAAGCGTTTGTGAGACTTAGTCTTATGCAACAGACCCTCAAGAGCGTGGCTATGTTTTGTGAGACTTCTGATGTCATCTGTTTGCCAAGGTTGTAGGGGTCGGGACCTTATTCTTTGTGTAGTGAGGAGAGTGAGCTCGTCCAGGGTGGAGGACAGGGATCTATTATAGACTGAAGTGGCTAGACTGGGACAGGACAGGGGTGAGATTTTGTCATTAAAGTGGTCAGTAGCTTAGTAGAGAAGAGAAGGGTTGAGGTGGTGAAAATTTCTATGTGTAACTGTTAGGCAATTGGAGGGAATGGTGGTGGAAAACAGAGAGAGAATGGAACTAATAAGCTGGTGATCAGAGAGAGGAAAAATATTGTTGGAGAGGTTGCATGGAGTACATAGGTAGGAGAATACAAGGTCGAGGGTGTTGCCGTCAGAGTGAGTAGAAGCCTGTACCCATTGATTCAGGTCAAATGAGGAGGTTTGACTAATGCCGCATACACACGATCGGACTTCCTGGCATACTTGGTGCGGCACACTTTCTGACGGACTTTGTCCGCCAGGTGCGCCGGACTTTAAAACAGACGGACTTGCCCACACACGACTGGACTTTCCGGCGGGCTAAGTCCGCCCGTCTTTCCGATGGACTTTCGCCGGAGTTACGGCGGACTTTCAGAATGAAAGGACTTGCCCACACACGGACAAGTCCGTTCATTTTGAACGTGACTCAGGTGCGACGGGACTAGAAAAGGAAGTCAATCTTGCCGCTTTTATCAGCGAGATTGACACCTTGGGAGCCGCATCGTGGGGCATACCAGGCCCTTAGGTCTGGTATGGATTTTAAAGGAAAGCCCCTACGCCGAAAAACCAGCGTGGGGTCCCCCCTAAAATCCATACCAGTCCCCGATCCGAGCACGCAGCCTGGCCGGTCAGGAAAGGGGGTGGGGACGAGCGAGCGCCCCCCCCCTCCTGAACCGTACCAGGCCGCATGCCCTCAACATGGGAGGTGGGTGCTTTGGGGGAGGGGGGGGCCTGCGGGCCCCCCCCACCCCAAAGCACCTTGTCCCCATGTTGATGAGGACAAGGGCCTCTTCCCGACAACCCTGGCCGTTGGTTGTCGGGGTCTGCGGGCGGGGGGCTTATCGGAATCCGGGAGCCCCCTATAAGAGGGCCCCCAGATCCCGGCCCCCCCCACCCTATGTGAATGAGTATGGGGTACATGGTACCCCTACCCATTCACCTAGGGAAAAAGTGTCAATATTAAAACACACTACACAGGTTTTTAAAATAATTTATTAAACAGCGCCGGGGGGGATCTTCCTCCGGCTTCGGGGGTCTTCTTCCGCGTTCGGGGGTCCCTCCGGTTCCTCTTCTCCCGGCGTTCTTCTCTGCTCTCTCCGGCCTCTTCTCCCGGTGTTCCAGGTCTTCGGCCGGCTTCTCCGCTGTCTTCAGGTAGCTCTCTTGCCAGCAGAGGTCCGGACTTCTGAGCTTCTTTTCTTGTCTTCTCTTCTCCAGATGTTGACACAACGCTCTCTCCGGCTGGTCTGCTCCCTGAGGGCTCCGTTGTGACTTATATAGGCAGAGACCCCGCCCCCATATGATGTCACAGTCCCTGGGCATGCTGGGACTGTGATGTTTTAGGGGGCGTGGTCAACATCACCCAGTGACCACACCCCCTAAAACGTCACAGTCCCAGCATGCCCAGGGACTGTGACATCATATGGGGGCGGGGTCTCCACCTATATAAGTCACAACGGAGCCCTCAGGGAGCAGTCCAGCCGGAGAGAGCGTCGTGTCAACATCTAGAGAAGAGAAGACAAGAAGCCCAGAAGTCCGGACCTCCGCTGGCAAGAGAGCTACCGGAAGACAGCGAAGAAGCCGCCCGAAGAACTGGAACACCGGGAGAAGAGGCCGGAGAGAGCGGAGAAGAACCAACCGGACGCTGGGAGAAGAGGAACCGGAGGGACCCCCGAAGCCGGAAGAAGACCCCCGAAGCCAGAGGAAGCTCCCCCCCGGAGCTGTTAAAGAAATTATTTTAAAAACCTGTGTAGTGTTTTAATATTGACACTTTTTCCCTAGGTGAATGGGTAGGGGTACCATGTACCCCATACTCATTCACATAGGGTGAGGGGGCCGGGATCTGGGGGCCCTCTTATAGGGGGCGCCCGGATTCCGATAAGCCCCCCGCCCGCAGACCCCGACAACCAACGGCCAGGGTTGTCGGGAAGAGGCCCTTGTCCTCATCAACATGGGGACAAGGTGCTTTGGGGGAGGGGGGGGCCCGCAGGGCGCCCCCCCTCCCCCAAAGCACCCACCCCCCATGTTGAGGGCATGCGGCCTGGTACGGTTCGGAGGGGGGCGCTCGCTCGTCCCCACCCCCTTTCCTGACCGGCCAGGCTGCGTGCTCGGATCGGGGTCTGGTATGGATTTTAGGGGGGACCCCACGCTGGTTTTTCGGCGTAGGGGTTTCCCTTTATAATCCATACCAGGCCTAAGGGCCTGGTATGCCCCACGCTCGCCGCAATAGGAAAAAATGTGTTTTTCCTATTGCAGCGAGCGCGAGATGCAATACCCTGCCCTCGCGTCGTATCTGGTCCGTTGGACCAGCATACACACGAGCGGGCTTTCCGTCGGACCAGCACACAGACGAGCGGACTTTCCGCCCGAAACTGAGTCCGACGGAAAGATTTAAAACATGTTTCAAATCTAGGTCCGGCGGGCTTTTGGGAAAAAGTCTGCCGGAAAAGTCCGCCGGAGCCTACACATGGGCAGAATGTCTGGCAGACTCTGGTCCGCCGGACCAAGTATGCCGGAAAGTCCGACCGTGTGTACGCGGCATAAGAACTTTAGAAGTAGCAGGAGTGTTAGTTTTAACAGAGATGTTGAAGTCATCGAGAATGATTGTGGGGATTTCAGAAGAGAGAAAGTAGGGTAGCCAAACAGAGAAGTCATCCAGGAAGATGCCGGTAGAGCACAGCAATTCTTATAGTGGAGGTCCACCCACCGCTGCAAAAATTAAAAGCCAGCAGCTACACATACTGCAGCTGCTGGCTTTTAATAATAGGACACTTACCTGTCCTGGAGTCCAGCCATGTCGGCACCGCAGTTGATGGTTTCCATCAGCTGTTAGGTGCTACCGCCGCCGTTGCGGGTATGGGAAACCGGCAGTGTAGCCTTACGGCTTCATGTGGGGAACCCTTCTGTGCATGCGTGAGGCTCCACTCCTCTCTCCTACTGGCCCGGCGGCAGGGAAAGGAGGGAGCCGAGCCGTGACGTCAACAGTCATGGCTGTGGCTCACGGAAGTGGGAACAGGTATCCTTTACCCCCTCCCCCCTTAAATTCCAAATGTGGCACTGGAGGTGGGGGGGGGGGTGAGACAAATAAGCGGAAGTTCCACTTTTGGGGTGGAACTCTGCTTTAGGGAAATTGGAGAGAATAGACATAGACAGTGAGCTTCAAATGATGAGAGGGAGGAGAGTAAAGAACCTGGAAAGTGCTGTGTGTTGATAGGATTCCCACTCCACCTCCTTTGTGTCCACTAGATCTAGGCGAGTGAGTCCGCAGAAGGCCACCATGGGAGGGAGAAGCAGAAGAAGCAGTGTCTGATTCATGAAGCCAGGTTTTGGGGACAGCAAGTAGATTAAAGGAGTTGGTGACAAAGAGGTCATGAACAGAGATGAGTTTGTTGAAGACAGAGCAGGCATTCCAGAGGGCACAGGAGAAGGGGAGGCTGGTTTTGGGAAGAAGAGGAATGGAAACTAAATTGTGTGGATTGCAGCTGCAGCCAGAGGGTGAATTGTGCTTTGGGTACACTTAAATAAAGGAGGCCCAGGTTTGGGGATATACCTCCAGAGGTTAGGAGAAGCAGAAGGGTGAGGGAGGTAATATGAGAGTGCGATTTATATGAGGGTACATGCCTCAGCATCCTGGGGGTTTATTAGCATGTGGGATTAAAATTATGAGGAGGTGATGAGTGCAGTAATAAGGAAAAAAGGAGAAGTAAAGAGCGTATGTTGAAGAGAGGAAGAAGAGCTGAATGGGGAAACGAGGTCACCTTAGGGTTGCCACCTGTCCAGGATTCATCCGGGTTTTGAATCATGTGTCCGGGTTTCAATCCACCGTGACAAGGGGCTTGACAAAGAGGGTTAGGGGGCACTATGTGCACTGCATTACTATTCTTTTTGGAGTGCCCAAAGGTGTCCCAGGTCTGTTACAATCCTATAGTGTATACTAAAACAAAATATTTTACTGTGCACCGCTAAATTGTTTGGGTTTGGCTTAAAAAAAAAATTTTCAACCCTAGGTCACCTGCAGTTGGTTCTGAGTCCTCAAAATTGTAGCAAAGACTAAACCGTCCAGACTAAGTGTGTTCTCATGGGGGGCAGTATTTCCTAAATCTTAACACACCTACTATTGCCCCACTCGCATACACATCCTATTTTTGTGTAACCAATCTGCAGCCTTGAGAACCCTGTGTCCCATTTCCTCCCTTTACAAAGTAGTAGACCAGCACTGTCCCTACATATATACAGTACATTCACACACAGCACAAGGCCGTGTTCACACTATGAGAACATGTTCAGAGCTGTAGTTCCTCTGAGCTCCACAAGGTGGTGATCTCACTTCTACCCTGACAGGAAGTCTCTATGGAAGGCAGGAAGTAATGTCAGCTACAGACAGGAAACTCCGAGATACGAAGTAGAGAGGACACGTTGCTTAAGTAGGCAGCAGAGGAGGTAAAATTATATAATCTTTTTATTTAAACAAAGCTCCAAATGGTTTCTTACTTTAATTTGCGCAAATTATCTCTCTGTAAGAAAGCCTGAATGGATAAAATGATGACACCAATGAGGATGGAGGAGGACCGGAGTCACATGACCGAGAAGGTACTAAACCTCACCCTGGAGATACTCTACCTGCTGACCAGAGAGGTGAGGAGGATTCTGGGAGGTCACATGACACCACTCTTATCTCTATTAATAAAACACAGACCTGACCGGAGAGGTGAGGAGGATTCTGGGAGGTCACATGACATCACTCTTATCTCTATTAATAAAACACAGACCTGACCGGAGAGGTGAGGAGGATTCTGGGAGGTCACATGACATCACTCTTATCTCTATTAATAAAACACAGACCTGACCGGAGAGGTGAGGAGGATTCTGGGAGGTCACATGACATCACTCTTATCTCTATTAATAAAACACAGACCTGACCGGAGAGGTGAGGAGGATTCTGGGAGGTCACATGACATCATTCTTATCTCTATTAATAAAACACAGACCTGACCGGAGAGGTGAGGAGGATTCTGGGAGGTCACATGACATCACTCTTATCTCTATTAATAAAACACAGACCTGACCGGAGAGGTGAGGAGGATTCTGGGAGGTCACATGACATCACTCTTATTTCTATTAATAAAACATAGACCTGACCGGAGAGGTGAGGAGGATTCTGGGAGGTCACATGACATCACTCTTATCTCTATTAATAAAACACAGACCTGACCGGAGAGGTGAGGAGGATTCTGGGAGGTCACATGACATCACTCTTATCTCTATTAATAAAACACAGACCTGACCGGAGAGGTGAGGAGGATTCTGGGAGGTCACATGACATCACTCTTATCTCTATTCATAAAACACAGACCTGACTGGAGAGGTGAGGAGGATTCTGGGAGGTCACATGACATCACTCTTATCTCTATTAATAAAACATAGACCTGACCGGAGAGGTGAGGAGGATTCTGGGAGGTCACATGACATCACTCTTATCTCTATTAATAAAACACAGACCTGACCGGAGAGGTGAGGAGAATTCGGGGAGGTCACATGACATCACTCTTATCTCTATTAATAAAACACAGACCTGACCGGAGAGGTGAGGAGGATTCTGGGAGGTCACATGACATCACTCTTATCTCTATTAATAAAACACAGACCTGACCGGAGAGGTGAGGAGGATTCTGGGAGGTCACATGACATCACTCTTATCTCTATTAATAAAACACAGACCTGACCGGAGAGGTGAGGAGGATTCTGGGATTCTAACATGATATTCCTATTGGTTCTCCAATACAGAGATTTCTTGTGAAGTCAGGTGATCATATGACCATCACAGTGCCTCCATGTGACTCCCTAAAACCTGAGAGACACACCATGGAGAAGATTCTAGAAGTCACCAAGAAGATGATGGAGCTGCTGACAGGAGAGGTGAGGAGGATTCTGGGAATTCTGGGACATTATCCAGTAACAGACAAGGGATGTGTCTGGATGGTGACTGTATCATTGTGTGTGTCAGGTTCCTATAAGGTGTCAGGATGTCACTGTCTATTTCTCCATGGAGGAGTGGGAGTATTTAGAAGGACACAAGGATCTCTACAAGGACGTCATGATGGACAATCAGCCGCCCCTCACATCACCGGGTAAGAGGAGACTTTATTGTAAAGGAGAGAGCAGTACGGAGGGTCCACCTAGATCCCCCATCATCTGATAAACACATAGAAACAATGTATTCAGTCAGTGTGTGTGTTTCCTACAGATGGATCCAGTAATGGGAACCCACCAGAGAGATGTCCCCGTCCTCTGTATTCCCGGGATTCCACACAGGAAGGTCACACCATCCCTCAATATTGCAAGGTTGGTGGGGCGGAGATTATAAAACACAGACTTATTGAGACGATGTGTGGATTTCTTATATGATGTCACAATAATAAAGCTTATATTTTATAGATGATATTCTCTCTCATTTTCTTGGTTTAGAGTGGAGATCCAATCGATATAGAATTTGAGGTTCAAGCAGAAGAAGAAGAGAGGTATGTGAGGGATGATCAGCAGTCTATGGAGGAGGATGGAATAACGGGGACATTTATAGAGGAGGACACTCCTACAGAGATCAGCACAGGTGGGTCATTAACACTATCTTGTGCATTATTTAGTCCAGATACTATATAGTTTTACCTGTTATATCTTATACTCTATCTTGTACATAGTTCTGACTTCTGCTCGCTGTCTTCTATCCACTCCACAGACTTTTATTTGTTGATAATAATGTGATAGAAATGTTATAAAAAATTACAGTGCTAAAGTCTGACAAAGATAGCAGCCAGCACTACAATCCAACAGAAATTGCATTATAAATAAAGTAAAAAAAAAAGCGCAGTGCTATGTATACATCAGCATACATACAGTGCCTTGAAAAAGTATTCACACCCCTTGAAATTTTCCACATTTTGTCATGTTACAACCAAAAATATACAGTGGGGACGGAAAGTATTCAGACCCTCTTAAATTTTTCACTCTTTGTTATATTGCAGCCATTTGCTAAAATCATTTACGTTCATTTTTTTTCCTCATTAATGTACACACAGCACCCCATATTGTACACACAGCACCCCATATTGTACACACAGCACCCCATATTGTACACACAGCACCCCATATTGTACACACAGCTCCCCATATTATACACACAGCACTCCATATTGTACACACAGCCCCCCATATTGTACACACAGCACTCCATATTGTACACACAGCCCCCCATATTGTACACACAGCACTCCATATTGTACACACAGCCCCCCATATTGTACACACAGCACCTCATATTGTACACACCGCACCTCATATTGTACACACAGCACCCCATATTGTACACACAGCACCCCATATTGTACACACAGCACCCCCATATTGTACACACAGCACCCCCATATTGTACACACAGCCCCCCATATTGTACACACAGCCCCCCATATTGTACACACAGCCCCCCATATTGTACACACAGCACCTCAATTGTACACACAGCACCCCCATATTGTACACACAGCACCCCATATTGTACACACAGCCCCCCATATTGTACACACAGCACCTCAATTGTACACACAGCACCCCCATATTGTACACACAGCACCCCATATTGTACACACAGCCCCCCATATTGTACACACAGCACCCCATATTGTACACACAGCCCCCCATATTGTACACACAGCACCCCATATTGTACACACAGCACCCCATATTGTACACACAGCACCTCATATTGTACACACAGCACCCCCATATTGTACACACAGCCCCCCATATTGTACACACAGCACCTCAATTGTACACACAGCACCCCCATATTGTACACACAGCCTCCCATATTGTACACACAGCCCCCCATATTGTACACACAGCACCCCATATTGTACACACAGCACCCCATATTGTACACACAGCACCTCATATTGTACACACAGCACCCCCATATTGTACACACAGCACCCCATATTGTACACACAGCCCCCCATATTGTACACACAGCACCCCATATTGTACACACAGCTCCCCCATATTGTACACACAGCACCCCATATTGTACACACAGCACCTCATATTGTACACACAGCACCCCCATATTGTACACACAGCACCCCCATATTGTACACACAGCACCCCATATTGTACACACAGCACCCCATATTGTACACACAGCACCCCATAATGTACACACAGCACCTCATATTGTACACACAGCACCCCATATTGTACACACAGCACCCCCATATTGTACACACAGCCCCCCATATTGTACACACAGCACCCCATATTGTACACACAGCACCCCATATTGTACACACAGCACCCCATATTGTACACACAGCACCCCCATATTGTACACACAGCACCCCATATTGTACACACAGCACCCCATATTGTACACACAGCCCCCCATATTGTACACACAGCACCCCATATTGTACACACAGCACTCCATATTGACAGAAAAACACAGGATTGTTGACATTTTTGCAGATTTATTAAAAAAGAAAAACTGAAATATCACATGGTCCTAAGTATTCAGACCCTTTGCTGTGACACTCATATATATAACTCAGGTGCTGTCCATTTCTTCTGATCATCCTTGAGATGGTTCTACACCTTCATTTGAGTCCAGCTGTGTTTGATTATACTGATTGGACTTGATTAGGAAAGTCACACATCTGTCTATATAAGATCTTACAGCTCACAGTGCATGTCAGAGCAAATGAGAATCATGAGGTCAAAGGAACTGCCTGAAGAGCTCAGAGACAGAATTGTGGCAAGGCACAGATCTGGCCAAGGTTACAAAAAAATGTCTGCTGCACTTAAGGTTCCTAAGAGCACAGTGGCCTCCATAATTCTTAAATGGAAGACGTTTGGGACGACCAGAACCCTTCCTAGAGCTGGCCGTCCGGCCAAACTGAGCTATCGGGGGAGAAGAGCCTTGGTGAGAGAGGTAAAGAAGAACCCAAAGATCACTGTGGCTGAGCTCCAGAGATGCAGTCGGGAGATGGGAGAAAGTTGTAGAAAGTCAACTATCACTGCAGCCCTCCACCAGTCGGGGCTTTATGGCAGAGTGGCCCGACGGAAGCCTCTCCTCAGTGCAAGACACATGAAAGCCCGCATGGAGTTTGCTAAAAAAACACCTGAAGGACTCCAAGATGGTGAGAAATAAGATTCTCTGGTCTGATGAGACCAAGATAGAACTTTTTGGCCTTAATTCTAAGCGGTATGTGTGGAGAAAACCAGGCACTGCTCATCATCTGTCCAATACAGTCCCAACAGTGAAGCATGGTGGTGGCAGCATCATGCTGTGGGGGTGTTTTTCAGCTGCAGGGACAGGACGACTGGTTGCAATCGAGGGAAAAATGAATGCGGCCAAGTACAGGGATATCCTGGACGAAAACCTTCTCCAGAGTGCCCAGGACCTCAGACTGGGCCGAAGGTTTACCTTCCAACAAGACAATGACCCTAAGCACACAGCTAAAATAACGAAGGAGTGGCTTCACAACAACTCCGCGACTGTTCTTGAATGGCCCAGCCAGAGCCCTGACTTAAACCCAATTGAGCATCTCTGGAGAGACCTAAAAATGGCCGTCCACCAACATTTACCATCCAACCTGACAGAACTGGAGAGGATCTGCAAGGAGGAATGGCAGAGGATCCCCAAATCCAGGTGTGAAAAACTTGTTGTATCTTTCCCAAAAAGACTCATCAAAAGGGGCTTCTACTAAATACTGAGCAAAGGGTCTGAATACTTAGGAGCATGTGATATTTCAGTTTTTCTTTTTTAATAAATCTGCAAAAATGTCAACAATTCTGTGTTTTTCTGTCAATATGGGGTGCTGTGTGTACAATATGGGGTGCTGTGTGTACAATATGGGGGGCTGTGTGTACAATATGGGGGGGCTGTGTGTACAATATGGAGGGCTGTGTGTACAATATGAGGTGCTGTGTGTACAATATGGGGTGCTGTGTGTACAATATGGGGTGCTGTGTGTACAATATGGGGTGCTGTGTGTACAATATGGGGTGATGTGTGTACAATATGGGGTGCTGTGTGTACAATATGGGGGGCTGTGTGTACAATATGGGGGGCTGTGTGTACAATATGGGGGGCTGTGTGTACAATATGGAGGGCTGTGTGTACAATATGAGGTGCTGTGTGTACAATATGGGGTGCTGTGTGTACAATATGGGGTGCTGTGTGTACAATATGGGGTGCTGTGTGTACAATATGGAGTGCTGTGTGTACAATATGGGGTGCTGTGTGTACAATATGAGGTGCTGTGTGTACAATATGAGGTGCTGTGTGTACAATATGGGGTGCTGTGTGTACAATATGGGGTGCTGTGTGTACAATATGGGGTGCTGTGTGTACAATATGGGGGGCTGTGTGTACAATATGGGGTGCTGTGTGTACAATATGAGGTGCTGTGTGTACAATATGGGGTGCTGTGTGTACAATATGGGGTGATGTGTGTACAATATGGGGTGCTGTGTGTACAATATGGGGGGCTGTGTGTACAATATGGGGTGCTGTGTGTACAATATGGGGTGCTGTGTGTACAATATGGGGGGCTGTGTGTACAATATGGGGTGCTGTGTGTACAATATGAGGTGCTGTGTGTACAATATGGGGGGCTGTGTGTACAATATGGGGTGCTGTGTGTACATTAATGAGGAACAAAAATGAACTTAAGTGATTTTAGCAAATGGCTGCAATATAACAAAGAGTGAAAAATTTAAGGGGGTCTGAATACTTTCCGTCCCCACTGCAAATGTATTTTATTGGGATTTTATGTGATAGACCAACACAAAGTGGCACATAATTGTGAAGTGAAAGGAAAATCATAAATGTTTTTCAAAATTCTGTGAAAAGTGTGGGGGGGACATTTGTATGGCGCCCCCCGGAGTCAATACTTTGTAGAACCGCCTTTCTCTGCAATTACAGCTGCAAGTCTTTTTGGGGATGTCTCTACCAGCTTTGCACATCTAGAGAGGACATTTTTGCCCATTCTTCTTTGTAAAATATTTCAAGCTCTGTCAGATTGGATGGAGAGCGTCTGTGAACGGCAATTTTCAAGTCTTGCCACAGATTCTCAATGTGATTTAGGTCTGGACTGTGACTGGGCCATTCTAACACATGAATATGCTTTGATCTAAACCATTCCATTGTAGCTCTGGCTGGATGTTTCGGGTCGTTGTCCTGCTGGAAGGTGAACCTCCACCCCAGTCTTAAGTCTTTTGTAGACTCTAACAGGTTTTCTTCTAAGATTGTCCTGTATTTGGCTCCATCCATCTTCCCATCAACTCTGACCAGCTTCCCTGTCCCTGCTGAAGAAAAGCATCCCCACCACATGATGCTGCCACCACCATGTTTCTCGGTGGGGATGGTGTGTTCAGGGTGATGTGCAGTGTTAGTTTTCCCCCCCACACATCACGGTTTGCTTTTAGAACAAAAAGTTCAGTTTTGGTCTCCTCTGACCAGATCACCTTCTTCCACATGTTTGCTGTGTCCTCCACATGGCTTCTCACAAACTACAAACAGGACTTCTTATGACTTTCTTTCACCAATGTCTTTCTTCTTGTCACTCTTCCATAAAGGGCAGATTTGTGGAGAACACGACTAATAGTTGTCCTGTGGACAGATTCTCCCACCTGAGCTGTGGATCTCTGCAGCTCCTCCAGAGTTACCATGGACCTCTTGGCTCTTCTCTGATGAATGCTCTCCTTGCCCGGCTGGTCAGTTTAGGTGGACGGCGATGTCTTAGCAGGTTTGCAGTTGTGCCATATTCTTTCCATTTTCCAATGATGGATTGAACAGAGCTCCGTGAGATGTTGAAAGCTTGGGAGATTTTTTTTATAGCCTAACCCTGCTTTATACTTCTCCACAACTTTATCCCTGACGTGTCTGGTGTGTTCCTTGGCCTTCATGATGCTGTTTGTTCACTAAGGTTCTCTGACAAATCTCTGAGGGCTTCACAGAACAGCTGTATTTATACTAAGATTAAATTACACACAGGTGGACACCAATTATGTGACTTTTGGAGGCAATTGGTTCCACTAGATTTTAGTTAGGGGTATCAGAGTAAAGGGGGCTGAATACAAATGCCCCCCACACACACTTTTTACATATTTATTTGTAAAAAATTTTGAAAACCATTTATCATTTTCCTTCCACTTCACAATTATGTGCCACTTTGTGTTGGTCTATCACATAAAATCCAAATAAAATACATTTACATTTTTGGTTGTAACATGACAAAATGTGGAAAATTTCAAGGGGTATGAATACTTTTTCAAGCCACTGTATATAGTGACATTAGTATGTAAACATAATAAAGTGCAATGTGCAGTAATAAGACCCTCATATATGAAAATGAAAAACTTAAAGCACGTAGTAATAATCCAGGGCATCAAAGATCTTTATGGCAACAGACCCACTTGTCAAATCATAGACTCCAACGTCCATAGAAAACAAGAGACCTCCACATAATGTCAAACCGTTTGACAACGGATTTTATTAAAAGGTAGAAAACTTACCTAAATTCCGGAATAGCAGGCATCAATAAAACATCTCCTTGATGTGATCACATAGGTTAAGGGAGCAATGACAGGGAGCAAACTTATCCAAACCCGACGCGTTTCGTCCACAAAGACTTCAACTGGGGTATGAGTCAAGATCCATACATTGCGCGTTAATATAAATAAAGTGATCCATATTGATTTGACAAACATGTATAGATTACTCCAACACATGGCCATGTCCGTCATGGCGTCCATCGTGCGTTCCACAACTCTATCTGGTAATTGACAGTGATAGGATCTAAATAACGATAAAATGCAGCGCTTATTCTACTAGAAACAGAATCCACCAGGTCAATAAAAAAGGTGAAATAGATACATGTTTAAATGTAAATACAGTCCATAACTTCATGAGCCATAAAGTTCATTAAGAGTCCAGTGACGATATTCCAAACAACGAGTGTTACAATAAAGAACCACCACCGATAGGAAGGACACACACTGACCCTTACCCCAAGCATTGGACTACCCGAATAAAAGTAGTCAAAGAAGCATTGATTACAATGGTAGGCTTCAAGCTCCTGAGATTTCCTAGTAGCTATATCCGTCAGGCTATATCTAGTTCCAAGATCTTGAATCGAGTAATCACGTATTGTAAGGCAAACAGAAAACACTTCATTGCGCTTTATTACTGATACAAGTGTTTAACAAAAAATGCCAAGGTACTCACAGACATCATAGGTAAAATTGCGTGTATGTCAAATTGACAATAGAAGAGATAAATGCGACTGTTTCCAACCAACAAGATGTCCGACTGCAAGACGTGGCGACATCACGTAGTTCAACTCCTTCCAACGCGTTTCGTTATCATAGACGTCATCAGGGGGCGTGATGCAGCCCTGCGGGTGCCATTGCGTTGGTCATATTGTACATTACAAGCACTTTATACACCTACTAAATGTGAGTGTTCGCTATTTTAATAAACATATCACATTTTTTATACTGGTTTACACTATGTGGAGTCTTTTCTCCCTTTTTGGCTATATTGTGTGACTGCATGAGAGGACCCAGCACATCACGCTGGCCATTCCCAAAGATTGCAGTCATGTGTTGATCCCTGGATGGATGGACCATCTTCCACTCTGATCATGATTACAGGCGTAGACGTTCCATACATTGGTGTTTCACACCGCAAGCTCTACTGACTCGTTGTGCATAAGCCCATTTGAGTCCTCTCACTCCGGTAAGCCTTTTCGCAACCGGTGGTGGTTTTACTGTAGTTTCTTTCACCTAAATATTGATGTCACATGGAGAAGTCTTTTTTTGGTTTAGAAGTCACCTTCTTCCCATTATCTGCTTATGGACTTTTTTTTCACTGATGATAATATATGGACTCACCTGAATAGACAGCAACCAATCGGCCCAGAGTGGGCCACTGGACAAAAATCCAAGCTTCGCTCTGGACTGATGGTGCATGGAATGCATAAAGTGACAACAACCAATCCAAACTGAGCGAGTCACGGGACCACGATCCAAGCCTCGCTCTCGGTTGATCAGTGT
This sequence comes from Aquarana catesbeiana, assembly GCF_042186555.1. Taxonomy (NCBI): domain Eukaryota; kingdom Metazoa; phylum Chordata; class Amphibia; order Anura; family Ranidae; genus Aquarana; species Aquarana catesbeiana. The sequence continues at coordinate 291,356,610 of NC_133331.1, read as the reverse complement.
ATATATGGACATTACGCTACTAATATATCAAAAGTTATATAAACATACCACACCCTGGGGCCAAAAACATATAGGTGCATATGGAGGTTGTACAATAAACAAATTATAGACTGAAAAATAAAATAAAAATATGACATATAAAATGTGACAAACCACTCCATCAATGATAAAAAAAAGCAGCGAACGCTAAAACATGTATAAAATACAGTCCTTAGGCAGGATTGATAAAGGCGTTAATATCCCATTTGATATTCATGCCTTACGGCCAATAGGATTTAAGTTCATAAATCCAGAATAAGGACCCCAAGGGTAGCCAATTTCTTATTATTGATAAATATATACCCCCCCATGGAGGGGAGGTTTTAGCAGAAGGGGTGTATCACGTCTATAGACGTTTTGAATTTATGAACTTAAATACTATTGGCCGTATGGCATGAATATCAAATGGGATATTAACGCCTTTATCAATACTATCTAAGGACTAGATGCTAGATCCTATCACTGTCGATTCCCAGATAGAGTTGTGGAACGCACGCTGGACGCCATGATGGACATGGCCGTGTGTTGAAGTAAACTACACAGGTGTCAGAAACCATGAATCAGACTGAGACAGAAGTACAGTCAAATCACACTTGTTTAATAATAATAAAAAAAAAAAGGTAAACCGAATAAACGTAGTCAAAACATAGCCAGAGTTCAGGAACTGGAATGGATAGTCAGACAAGCCAAAACGTCAGGGAGCCAGAGATGAGCGTAGTAGAACAGCAAGCAGGATCTGGAGCCAGAAGGAATGTCAGCCAAGCAAGTCTTTAACAGGAACACAGGAGAGCGTCTCTAGAGATGTGACCAAGGCGGAGGCAGAGATCATCTGGGCTGGACGGTTTAAGTAGGCAGGACTGACGAGCAGGATATCATCAACAGGTGAGTCACTGTGGAGAGATAGGAGCTGGCAATTTGCCGACAGCTGAGTGGCCAGCTTTGAAAAAGAAGGGCTGAGCCCAGCCCTGACAACAGGTTTGTCAAAACATTATGGATTACTTTATTTATATTAATGCGCAATGTATGGATCTTGACTCATGCCCCAGTTGAAGTCTTTGTGGACGAAACGTGTTGGGTTTGGGTGAATTTGCTCCATGGCATTGCGTCTTTCACCAATACCTATGTGATCACATCAATGAAATGTTTCATTGATGCCTGTTATTCCGGAATTTATGTAAGTTTTCTATCTTTTAATAAAATCCGTTGTCAAACGGTTTTACACTATGTGGAGGTCTCTTGTTTTCTATGGACGTTGAAGTCTATGATTGGACAAGTGGGTCTGTTGCCGTGAAGATGCCCTGGATACCGTTCCTATGATTATCATCCTGACCATTATTACTACATTTTTGGTTGATGCTGCCTTCTGGTTAGCGTAGTTACTCTTCTCTGCTGGGTGGTGGATGCATTTGTCGTGGTGACTCCTTAAGGCATTTTTTGGAATTTTTTTTTCACAATTATCATTGAAATAAACTTTTGTTTTTTATTCACTATTTGGACTATTTGACTACATGATAAAAATTTGTAATTACATCCTCGAATATTGGAATCTTAAACAGAAAGTGATAATGATGGAGAAATCAATAACCCAATGATGGTGGTCTTTAGGATCAGTCCAGTCTTCATCTAGGTTGTTCTCCCCCCATCCTCACTCTGGTTTAGGGGAACCAATCTGCTCATGTCTAGTAATAATCTTTGTATTTCTATTTTAGTAGATGGACGGCAGATGAGGAAAACCTCAGAGGATTGTCTCACTTTGTCTCCAGTCTGTGAAGTAGAAGATGAGGACATCACACAGCATAGTCCAGGAGAAAACCCGACTACCTCAAATGTCCATCCGGCACCACACAGTGTAGATGGACCATCGTATTCCTCTTATCCTGAGGAACCTCAGACTGTGAGGGACGGTGCCGGACCATCGTATTCCTCTTATCCTGAGGAACCTCAGACTGTGAGGGACGGTGCCGGACCATCGTATTCCTCTTATCCTGAGGAACCTCAGACTGTGAGGGACAGTGCCGGACCATCGCATTCCTCTTATCCTGAGGAACCTCAGACTGTGAGGGACGGTGCCGGACCATCGAATTCCTCTTATCCTGAGGAACCTCAGACTGTGAGGGACGGTGCCAGAACATCGTATTCCTCTTATCCTGAGGAACCTCAGACTGTGAGGGACGGTGCCGGACCATCGAATTCCTCTTATCCTGAGGAACCTCAGACTGTGAGGGACAGTGCCAGACCATCGAATTCCTCTTATCCTGAGGAACCTCAGACTGTGCGGGACGGTGCCGGACCATCGTATTCCTCTTATCCTGAGGAACCTCAGACTGTGAGGGACGGTGCTAGACCATCGAATTCCTCTTATCCTGAGGAACCTCAGACTGTGCGGGACGGTGCCGGACCATCGTATTCCTCTTATCCTGAGGAACCTCAGACTGTGAGGGACAGTACCGGACCATCGAATTCCTCTTATCCTCAGGAACCTCAGACTGTGAGGGACGGTGCCAGAACATCGTATTCCTCTTATCCTGAAGAACCTCAGACTGTGAGGAACAGTACCGTCCTTCCTACATTTAAGAGGTTTCTCTGTCCTGAGTGTGGGAAGTGTTTCAGTTTTAAATCCCATCTTATAGTGCATAAAAGATCTCACACAGGTGAGAAGACACATTGCTGTCCTGAGTGTGGGAAATGTTTTTTAGAGAAATCCAATCTTTACAGACATCAGCGATCTCACACGGGTGAGAAGCCGTATTCCTGTTCTGAGTGCGGGAAATGTTTTCCAGATAAGAGCAATCTTTACAGACATCAAAGATTTCACACGGGTGAGAAGCCGTATACCTGTTCTGAGTGTGGGAAATGTTTTGTGCAAAAATCAGATCTTGTCACACATCAGAGGTGTCACACGGGGGAGAAGCCGTATTCGTGTTCTGAGTGCGGGAAATGTTTTTCAGAAAAGTCCACTCTTTACAATCATTACAGACTACATACAGGCAACGAGCCGTATTCCTGTTCTGAGTGTGGGAAATGTTTTGTACAAAAATCAAATCTTGTCACACATCAAAACTCTCACATGAGTGAGAAGCGGTATTCATGTCCTGAGTGCGGGAAATGTTTTTCAAAGAAGGGCAGTCTTTACAGACATCAGAGATTGCACGCAGGTGAGAGGCCGTATTCCTGTGCTGAGTGTGGGAAATTTTTTTCAAGGAAGTCGCATCTTTCCACACATCAGAGATCTCACACGGGGGAGAAGCCGTATTCCTGTCCTGAGTGCGGAAAATGTTTTTCACAGAAGTCACATCTTTACAGACATCAGAGATCTCACACCAGGGAGAAGCCCCTTTCCTGTGCTGACTGAGGGAATTGTTCATCACTGAAGTCCTGTCTTCTACATCAGGGGTCCCACACAACCCTTGAGGTGTATTAGTGCCTTGAGTGCGGGAAATGTCTTGTATGTGAATGTTGCTGGACATGTGGGGAAGAAGCACACCCTGATATACACCTCAGATATACTCCATGGCTGATCTTCATCATGGAAGAAACAGTTCATAGACCTCAACCATAGCCTGACCTTTTGACAAAGCTGTCCTATGGAATGGATGATACAACAGTGCCATCTAGAGGTTGGATTGGTAAATGTTTCTCCCATTGAAACATAGTATTGAGAAAGGGGCCACACCCATGTGGGGAATAATAAAATTAAATTTCCAATTAAAAAGGCAACAACATAAACAGTTGATAAGGAGATCAGAGATCACCAAAGACATGGATGAAGTGTTGTACCGTGTCGGCCATTGATATCAGGAGAAAAATAAAAATGGAGTCATTACTTCTCATTGGCTGAGTACATTTTGTGGTGGAAGGTTTCACAAACACAGGTTTAAAAAATAAAATAGTTGAATAAATGTCACTCACGTTTGCTCAGCCATGGCGCATTTTGGCCGTATTTTATTCCATAAAGTGATTTCCTATGATCATCAGCTACATCTAGTGGCCATAATGTGGTATCGCTATTTTTCCTGATGCAGGTATTTATGGAAAAAATACAGAATTATAGCCACTAGATGGAGCTGATTATCATGGGAAACCACTGTGTTTATTAAAATACGGCCAGATTTTGTCACGGCTGGGCATATCCTTGTCATAGTCATCCAACTAATATTTTATAAATGGACCTCTTGGCTTCCTTCGTCAGGCATGGTCTCATACAAATACCTGAGATCATACTCATGTCTTTGTGAGTACAGTGGTCATTGAAGAACATAAGCTAATCAAACCAACAATATTAAACCAAATATTGAATTAAAGTTCTCCCATACAGTTGAGCTGGGGGTCAGCTGCTGGTTTTGTCCAGGGGTGAGCAGAAATCCTTATACTCACCCGATCCTTCGTTCCACCAGAAAACGGCACTCCCCCCGTGGTCCAACGGTGGACTGTTCCTGATCTAAAGACCCTGCTCTGGCCTTCATGACATCAAGAACAGTCCACACCTCAAGGCTGCTGGAGCGCGGGGCGCCAGACCCATCTTGTGCATGGAGGATCGGAGAAATAGGTAAGTATATCTCCCTTATCCTTTCTTTCCAAGGCTGCAGGCTTGGATTACGGGTCTAGTATGGATGTTGGTAGGGATCCTCCGCCTTTTTTATTGTTGTTTTGTGTGGGGTTACCCCTTAATATCCATACTCAACCCCAAGGATCTGGTATGAACCTTGGGGGGGGGACCCTACACTGCCCCTTTGTTCGAATTCACCTACCCTGTTTCCCCGAAAATAAGACCTAGCGTGATTGTCAGTGATGGCTGCAATATAAGCCCTACCCCCCAAATAAGCCCTACCCTGTTTCCCCGAAAATAAGCCCTACCCTGAAAATAAGACCTACAAGGACTTTAACTAGGGCTTATTTGGGGGGTAGGTCTTATATTGCAGCCATCACCGACAATCATGCTAGGTCTTATTTTCGGGGAAACAGGGTAGCTGGGAATACTCCGTTGACAGCTGAATGGAATGAGCAGGGACGTATCGCTGGTTGACTTTAGCCGCTGACTCTACTAGGGATGAGGTGAACTGTCGGGGGCTCAGTACGATCAGGATTCGGTGAACATCTAAGAGAGGCGTATTGAATTCAAATTCACGGAGGTCCGATCAGTAAGATTCTCTTCAGTCAAAGGGCCGAAATCCCATGTTTGTCCAAAGATTCACACCATAGCCCCTATCACAATCCCGTTCTTATATCAGTGTTCTCTGCCTCTTTACAGGAGTGTTCTGAACCCCCCCTTTCACATCACTCCTCACCCCAGTAGTGTCCTCTGCCCCTGTCCCATCACCCCCTCCCCCCCAGTAGTGTCCTGTGCCCCTCTCACATAACCCCCTCCCCCCCAGTAGTGTCCTCTGCCCCTCTCACATAACCCCCTCCCCCCCAGTAGTGTCCTCTGCCCCTCTCACATAACCCCCTCCCCCCCAGTAGTGTCCTCTGCCCCTCTCACATAACCCCCTCCCCCCCAGTAGTGTCCTCTGCCCCTCTCACATCACCCCCTCCCCCCAGTAGTGTCCTCTGCCCCTCTCACATAACCCCCTCCCCCCAGTAGTGTCCTCTGCCCCTCTCACGTCACCCCCTCCCCCCACTGGTGTCCTCTGCCCCTCTCACATAACCCCCTCCCCCCCAGTAGTGTCCTGTGCCCCTCTCACATAACCCCCTCCCCCCCCAGTAGTGTCCTCTGCCCCTCTCACATAACCCCCTCCCCCCCAGTAGTGTCCTCTGCCCCTCTCACATAACCCCCTCCCCCCCCAGTAGTGTCCTCTGCCCCTTTCACATAACCCCCTCCCCCAGTAGTGTCCTCTGCCCCTCTCACATAACCCCCTCCCCCCAGTAGTGTCCTCTGCCCCTCTCATATAACCCCCTCCCCCCCAGTAGTGTCCTCTGCCCCTCTCACATCACCCCTACCCCCACAATAGTTTCCTCTGCCCCTCTCACATCACCTCCCCCCAGTAGTGTCCTCTGCCCCTCTCACATCACCTCCCCCCCAGTAGTGTCCTCTGCCCCTCTCACATCACCTCCCCCCAGTAGTGTCCTCTGCCCCTCTTACATCACCTCCCCCCATAGTAGTGTCCTCTGCCCCTCTCACATCACCCCCTCCCCCCAGTAGTGTCCTCTGCTCCTCTCACATCACCTCCTCCCCCCACAATAGTTTCCTCTGCACCTCTCACATCACCTCCCCCCCAGTAGTGTCCTCTGCCCCTCTCACATCACCCCTACCCCACAATTCTGTCCTCTGCCCCTCTCACTTAACCCCCTCCCCCAGTAGTGTCCTCTGCCCCTGTCCCCTCACCTCCCCCCAGTAGTGTCCTCTGCCCCTCTCATATCACCCCCTCCCCCCAGTAGTGTCCTCTGCCCCTCTCACATCACCTCCCCCCAGTAGTGTCCTCTGCCCCTCTCACATCACCTCCTCCCTCCACAATAGTTTCCTCTGCACCTCTCACATCACCTCCCCCCCAGTAGTGTCCTCTGCCCCTCTCACATAACCCCCCCCCCAGTAGTGTCCTCTGCCCCTGTCACATCACCCCCCAGTAGTGTCCTCTGCCCCTCTCACATCACCCCCTCCCCCAGTAGTGTCCTCTGCCCCTCTCACATCACCCCCTCCCCCACAGTAGTTTCCTCTGCCCCTCTCACATCACCCCCTCCCCCACAGTAGTGTCCTCTGCCCCTCTTACATCACCCTCCCCCACAGTAGTGTCCTCTGCCCCTCTCACATCACCCCCTCCCCTCCAGTAGTGTCCTCTGCCCCTCTCACATAACCCCCTTCCCCAGTAGTGTCCTCTACCCCTGTCCCATCACCTCCACCCCACAATAGTTTCCTCTTCTCTAACATCCCCCCCCCAACAGTAGTGTCCTCTGCCCCATTCACATCACCCCTCCCTTTACATTTCCCTATCAACAGCACTGCCCCACCCAAACAGCAGTGCTCCATGTCCCTTTACATATATCACCTTCTCTCCCCCCAGGTAGGGCTCTTTGCCCCTTTACACCCCCTCAGTAGTGTCCTCTGCCCCTGTTCCATCACCTCCACCCCACAGTAGTGTCCTGCCCCTGTCACCTCACCACCACCCCCCCCCCCCCCACCCATCAGTAGTGTCCTCTGCCTCAGTCACATCCCCCCATGACAGTAGGGTCCTCTGCCCCATTCACATCACCCTTCCCTTTACATTTCCCTCTCAACAGCATTACCCCCCAACAGCAGTGCTCTCTGTCCCTTTACATCACCCCCCCCCCCGTAGTAGGGCTCTCTGTCCCTTTACATCACCCCCCCCCCCCCGTAGTAGGGCTCTCTGTCCCTTTACATCACCCCCCCCCCGTAGTAGGGCTCTCTGTCCCTTTACATCACACACCCCCCCCGTAGTAGGGCTCTCTGTCCCTTTACATCAGCCCCCTCCTACAGTAAGGCTCTCTGCCCCTTTACATCACCTCAGTAGTCCTTTCTGCCCCCTCTCACATCCCCCCCCACACAGTAGCGTGTTCTGCCCCTTTACATTACCCACCCCCACAAGTCTAGCTTCCTGTATGTTCGCATCAAGCATACCCCGCTCCCTCATCCTTCAGAGCCAGGTCCTTTGCCACCCTCACTCCGCTACCTGACAGGTGCAGAGAGCAGAGAGCGAGAGGCAGGACATATCGAGGGGGCGAGAGGCACAGTAGCACTGCATGGAGGGTGGGAGCGGGATCTTTGGGTATTAATGAGCTGGTGATTGATTGCTAGGACTGCTCTGTGTCTTAGCAACCTATCACCTGCTAGTTAATTTGCAAAAGTATCTTGGGCAGCTCCCGCCCTCCATGCGGTGCTACTGTCCCTCTCATTCTTGATCCGTGCCTCTTCCCACTCTCTGCTCTGCTGTGATAAAGACAGCGACCGGACTTGGGGTACAGAACTAGCTCCTAAATGGCATGACCATGAGTCCAGATGGGACAGCAACTCGGTCTGGATCTGGACTGGAGTCTGCCATTTAGTGATGCTGGATCTAGAGGTTCAAATACTGAACCTGACCCCCTGTGAAATCAGTGGGAAGCAAATAAAAAAATGCCTATTTGCTGGGCTAATAGACAAAAATGTGAGACCCCCTCCAGAAAATCTATACCAGACCCTGATCCAAGCTTGCAGCCCGACTGGCGGGGGGGGGGGGGGGGGGCAAAGTGTGATGAAGTGTACCACACCAGGCTGCATTCCTTCAAGAGGGGGTGCCATGCCAAGGTGAGATCTTCCCTGGCAAACCACCTTGCCCCCATGTTGGCGAGGACAAGGGCCTCATCTCCACAACCCTGGCTATGGTTGTTGGGATCTGTGGGTAAGGGGCTTATTGGAAGCTGGGAATAGCTTAAATAGTATGGGGCACTAAGATTTCACCCCACCGTGTGAATAAGCATGGGGTACTTTACTGTAACACTAGCTGAATGACAGCCACCCAAGGTGTAATCAGCTATATAAAGGAAGGGCAGGGATAGTGCTGTCATCATTGTTCAAACATGACCTGTGGCCATATTTTGTCAGTGATGTCACCGCTAACCCTACCCAATTGTTCCTAGGGGCATGGTGGTTGCAAGTGCCCACCCCCCTTCTGCCGAACAGGGGGTCAGAAGAGCCAACAATCATTAAAAACCTCCATCTCATCTTTCCTCTATAACAGCTAAACCCCGGGCTCATTCCTAGTAGCCAGTGTAGTGGTCCTTTACATCGGTGACCAATGGGAGAAGGACCCCCTTATATCAGTGGTCAGTGGGAGAAGGAAATTCTTACCTTGTCATATGAATGGAAATACTAACCCCCTTAAAGATCATTCATAGCAGTTGGTACTGAGAGATATACATTGTTCATTGCTCAAGGAACCCCTAGAAACCTTTGGAGCAACCCTGGCTGAGAAAGGCTGGACTAGGCAGCCATATATTTCTATCCCCCTTGGTGGGAGTGGAGATGACCCCATCTATAAGGATATACAGTACATACACACACAGCACAAGACCGTGTTCACACGAGATGTTTCTCTTGGCTGCAGTTCCTCTGAGCTCCACAAGGTGGTGATCTCACTTCTACACAGACAGGAAGTCTCTATGGAAGACAGGAAGTGATGTCAGCTACAGACAGGAAGTTCCGGGTGAGAGGTGAGTCGAGAGGAGACATTACTGGTAGCAGAGGAGGTAATAAGATCTTATTTCTATTTACACCCAGTAACCCCCCCCTCCCGTCATGTTCCGTCCTCTTCCTCCATAGTCACTGTGACGTCTTTTATCTCCAGCAGATGATGATACTCACATATATAGTGTGGAAACCTAGATTAACCCCTTCAGGGTCAGAACATTTCACTCTTCATTTGGGAGATAAGTTCTAGTAATATGGTCCTTTAAATAAACAGCACTGACAATAAATAGACAAGACAATGACCATCCTGACCATACATGGCCTACAAAGTGCAATTATTACATTACACAGGCAGCCAATAGGAAATCATTACACTATTCAGCCAACGCAATAATGGAGTACAGGGGTCAGGAGTATGGAGCATAGAGCCCCTTACATCGCTGGTCAGGAGGAAGAAAACATTCCCCAGCCTGCCATGAAGAACATGTTCCATCATTGGTGTCAGAGGGAGGAAAATACCGAGGGACGAAGAGGAACTGAGGGGCCTCTGAGGGGTTTATGGTGCTTAAGAACTCTGAGACCTTCAATGGGCTACTCAAGCGGCAGAGCTCCGAGGAAAAAAGAAGCTGTACAGTTCAGGGGGACTTTTAGGGAGGCTCTGGGTCTGTGTTAGTCCTCCATCCCATCTGCACTTGATTTTTAAGACCTTCACCTTCTCATCATATCACTTCCCAAGTCATATGTTCCAAGATACCAAGTGGAATGAAGAAGGGCAATCCATATCCCCTTTGAGGACACTTATTCTTAGAGGTGGTTTTCTTGTACATCAACCCAGTTCAAAAACAAAAGAAAGCCAACAGAATACCTGTCCGCCCAAGAGGTTCCTGAGTCCTCAAAACTGTAGCAAATACCAAACAGTCCAGACTAAGTGTTTTCCCATGGGGGTAGTAGATCTTAATTGTTCAGCAAACATTTTGAATTTTTTTCCCAAAGGTATCCATCTACAAGGAAACCTGTTTAGGTCAAACGACTGCATGAAAAACAATGGATGAGGACCGGAGTCACATGACTGAGAAGATACTAAACTTCACCCTGGAGATCATCTACCTGCTGAACGGAGAGGTGAGGAGGATTCACATGACATCACCCTTTACTCTATTAATAAATCACAGACCTGACCGGAGAGGTGAGGAGGATTCTGGGAGGTCACATGACATCACTCTTATCTCTATTAATAAAACACAGACCTGACCGGAGAGGTGAGGAGGATTCTGGGAGGTCACATGACATCACTCTTATCTCTATTAATAAAACACAGACCTGACCGGAGAGGTGAGGAGGATTCTGGGATTCTAACATGATATTCCTATTGGTTCTCCAATACAGAGATTTCCTCTTGTGAAGTCAGGAGATCATATGACCATCACAGTGCCTCCATGTGACTCCCTAAAACCTGAGAGACACAACATGGAGAAGATTCTAGAAGTCACCAAGAAGATGATGGAGCTTCTGACAGGAGAGGTGAGCGGTGCCGGGAATTCTGGGACATTATCCAGTAACAGACAAGGGATGTGTCTGGATGGTGACTGTATCATTGTGTGTTAGGTTCCTTCTATTTCTCCATGGAGGAGTGGGAGTGTTTGGAAGGACACAAGCAGTGGCGGCTGGTGCTCTATTTTTTTGGGTTGGTGGTAGACAAACCCCCCCACAAGCCCGCCACCCCATCCAGGTCCCGGGTGGCTTCTCCTCCCGGCCAATCCGGTCACTTCTCCTTCTGGCCAATTCGGTCTCAGGACCCGCTTCCTGTCCTGATTGGCCATGAGGAGAAGCAGGAAGACAATATCGAATGTTGATTCGCTATTGTTACAAGTGGGTGGGCTCCGGCTAATCATGTGCCTTAAAAAAAAAGACCCCTATTGAAATCCATGCGTCCGACGCCCTGCATAGAGATTAGGGGGGTGGCGCCCCTTCTGGATGGGCCGCCACTGGACACAAGGATCTTTACAAGGACGTCATGATGGACAATCAGCCGGCCGCCCCTCACATCACCGGGTAAGAGGAGACTTTATTGTAAAGGAGAGAGCAGTACAGAGGGTCCACCTAGATCCCCCATCATCTGATAAACACATAGAAACAATGTATTCAGTCAGTGTGTGTGTTTCTTACAGATGGATCCAGTAATGGTAACCCACCAGAGGGATGTCCCCGTCCTCTGTATTCCTGGGGTCACACCATCCCTCACCATCATCAGATTGTTGGGATGGGGTATCTAGAACATAGACTCATAGCGATAATATGTGGATTTATTATGTGAGCTTATATTTTACAGTTGATATATTTTCTTGGCTTAGGGTGAAGATTTGATGGATATAAAAGTTGAGGTTAAAGTAGAAGAAGAGATGTATATGATAGATGATCAGCAGTCTATGGAGGAGGATGGAATAACGAGGACATTTATAGAGGAGGACACTCCTACAGAGATCAACACAGGTGGGTCATTAACACTATCTTGTGCATTATTTAGTCCAGATACTATATAGTCCTATCTGTTGTATCTTATACAATATGTTGTACATTACATAGTCCTGACTTCTGCTCTCTCCCCTCTACCCACTGCTATATATACACATAATATGTATTCTCTTTTGTTACACCCATTTCCTACCAGCTGGACATTTTATATCTGATGATGTGATTGGAGCACAGACTTTTACATGGTGATAATAATGTGATAACATCCTCAGACTTTGGAACCTTAAACAGAAAGTGATAATGAAGGAGGAGTCAATAACCCAATGATGGTGGTCTTCAGGATCAGTCCAGTCTTCATCTTGGTTGTTCTCCCCCCATCCTCACTCTCTGACCTCTGGTGGGGCTCAGCCCCGCTGTTATTCATGACTAAATCATGGACTAAATAAGGAAGTGCAGGACTTCTTGTGTTGGGAAGATGGCAATGAGTGATAGAGGGGGTGGTGTCATGGGGTCAGTAGCTAGGATAGCCAGATCTGCGTGGCTACACCAGGAAACTGAGACCAGACTATATATAGTAAAGTAAATTTATTAATAGTAAAACAAAAAACATCCACACACCAGCAATCATAAAGATATAAGAAACCCTAAACTGAATGACAAAATACTCAACCACCTACCTATAACAAAATATATACAAAACAAACCAAGGAACGCAAGTCACAGGGAATACCACAGTTGCAAGGGAGAACCAGGACTGGGGTCAGGAACAAGGGCAGCAAAAATAAGGCTGCGGAGTACAGGATGCAGCGCAAGAGATCAGGAGCAGGAAAGACGGCAAGCAGCCTCTGACTAGTAAAGCAAAACACTGACACTAAATGTTTTAGCAGAGGAGGGACTAAATACCCTCCCAGCAGCCAGCATCAGGTGAAGACTGATTACTAGAAGCTGCTGAGAGACACCTGCTGGTGGACATTGGAACTACAACCCTCCATCCAGGGTACCACAATGTGATCCAGATCCTGACAGATGGGGATACTTGTCCTTTAATCTCCTCGCTGTCACTCCAATGAAAGAGGTTTTGCGGTTTCCTCACTCTCTGACTAAGAATGGATAAAGAAATGAACTGGTAGGAGATCAGAGGACTCATTTACTAGTTACCTTGAGGGGGGAATTGTAAGATCCTCATAGACAAAGCTGCCTGATGTGGGCGGAGTCCTGGTTTAGGGGAACCAATCTGCTCATGTCTAGTAATAATCTTTGTATTTCTATTTTAGTAGATGGACGGGAGATGTGGAAAACCTCAGAGGATTGTCTCACTTTGTCTCCAGACTGTAAAGTAGAAGATGAGGACATCACACAGTATAGTCCAGGAGAAAACCCGACTACCTCAAATGTCCATCCGGCACCACACAGTGTAGATGGACCATCGTATTCCTCTTATCCTGAGGAACCTCAGACTGTGCGGGACGGTGCCGGACCATCGTATTCATCTTATCCCAAGAAACCTCAGACTGTGAGGAACGGTTCCGTCCTTCCAACAGATAATAGGTTTTCCTGTCCTGAGTGCGGGAAGTGTTTCCGTTTTACTTTTGATTTTAATGCACATAAAAGTTCTCAGACAAACCAAAGGCCGTATTCGTGTTCTGAGTGCGGGAAATGTTTTGCACAAGAATCAAATCTTGTCACACATCAAAGGTATCACATGGGTGAGAAGCCGTATTCCTGTCCTGAGTGCGGGAAATGTTTTTTAAATAAGTCCAGTCTTCTCAGACATCAGAGATTGCACACAGGTGAAAAGCCATATTCCTGTCCTGAGTGCAGGAAATGTTTTTCAAGGAAGTCCCATCTTTTCACACATCAGAGATCTCACACGGGTGAGAAGCCGTATTGCTGTTCTGAATGTGGGAGATGTTTTGCAGATAAGTCCTCTCATAACAGACATCAGAAATCTCACACAGGAAGGGGCCACTTTCCTGTCCTGAGTGAGGGAATTGTTCCTCAGTGAAGTCCTGTCTTCCCGTACATCAGGGGTCCCACACAACCCTCGAGGTGTATTAGTGAGTGCGGGAAATGTCTTGTATATGAATGTTGCTGGACATGTGGGGAAGAAGCACATCCTGATATACACCTCAGATACAGTCAGGTCCATAAATATTGGGACATCGACACAATTCTAATCTTTTTGGCACTATACACCACCACAACGGAGAGGTAATGACTCTTAAGTGGCGGGGTTAACGTGTTTCGTCCTGAAAGACGACTTGAGAAAACAGACCTCTTGCTAGAGTTTGCACCACAAAATGTACTCAGCCAATGAGAGGTAATGATGAAGGATTTGCAACCAAGTATTAAAAAGTAAAAGTTTGATGGATGATTGTTAATCTGTCCCATTACTTTTGCTCCCTTAAAAAGTGGGAGGCACATATACAAACTGTTGTAATTCCTACACCGTTCACCTGATTTGGATGTAAATACCCTCAAATTAAAGCTGAAAGGCTGCAGTTAAAGCACATCTTGTTCGTTTCATTTCAGATCCATTGTGGTGGTGTATAGAGCCAAAAAGATTAGAATTATGTTGATGTCCCAATATTTATAGACCTGACTGTATACTCCATGGCTGATCTTCATCATGTAAGAAACAGTTGATAAGGAGATCAGAGATCACCAAAGACATGGATGAAGTGTTGTACCGTGTTGGCCATTGATAGCAGGAGAAAAATAAAAATGGAGTCATTACCTCTCATTGGCTGAGTACATTTTGTGGTGTAAACTCTTGCAAGAGGTCTGTTTTCTCAAGTCGTCTTTCAGGACGAAACACGTTAACCCCACCACTTAAAAGGCGGTCCTCTAGGCCTTTTAAAATAAAAATGGAGTCATTACCTCTCATTGACTGAGTACATTTTGTGGTGGAAGATTTCACAAACACTTACAGGTCTGTTTGTTAAAAATAAAATAGTTGAATAAATGTGACACGCATTCACTCAGCTTTGACAAATTTTGGCCGTATTTTTTTTTTCATACAGTGATTTCCTATGATCTTTGGCTCCATCTAATGTATATAAATTTCCCCATTATATCCAGGTTTATTTTCTTCCCCCCCCCCCCCCCCCCCAACTGTTTTCTATGGTGTGTTCTTTTCTACAATACTTTGTTATAATAATGTAACACGTTGCGTATTGTACACAAATTAATAACGACTCCGCCTCCACATTCCAGACACGTCATTTTCCTGACTAATCGGATTTCTACCTTTTTACTATTTCCTGATTTTCTTTCTACTGCAATCTTGTTAAAAGTAAAATTTTAATAAAAACATGAACAAAAAACAAATTTTGTGTGTTGGTGCAATGATCCCAAAACTTCGGTATCCAAACATTGCTCATAGATGACCCTTTAAAAACCTTTTACAGTTCGTCAGTGTAGTGTGAACTATAAATAACGGGCCTGGAATTGTTCCTCTCGCTCTAGTGTGTGCGGGGACATACGGGTAACGTGTGTTTCATATGTAGGTGACCACAACATGTGCGGGTATGTAGGAGCTCCAAAGTTTTGGCTGAGTGCTCGGGTGTTACTTTACTTTTATATATATTTTTTTCACTTTACTTTATTACTTTCTCTTTAACCACTTGACGCCCAACAATGCCATATGACCTTTTCCCCCTCCCACCGCCCTCCGGTGCTTCTACCGGCTCGCCTGTGCGACCTGGAGAAAGAATCCGCCAGCGGTGGAAGTTCACCATAGAGAATACCATGAACCAGATGGTCTGCGGCAGTCTCTATGACCTTCTCTGTGAGGTCACGTCCGACCTTGGTCGTTGTAAAAACTGCCGTGTATTCGGCTGGGAAGTAGAAATCTTTTTTATTTTTTCGATATTTCAATCTTTTCAGGCTTATAGACTCCACATCTCTCCATAAAGAGGACCTTTTTTTCTAACACCCTAGAGAATAAAATGGTGGTCGTTGCAATACTTTCTGCCACAATGTGTTTGCGCAGCGGTCTTACAAGCACACTTTTTTGGGAAAAAATACACTTTTTTAAATTTAAAAATTAGACAAGAGTAAAGTTAGCCCAATTTTTCTTTATATTGTGAAAGATGATGTTACGCCGAGTAAATTGATACCCAACATGTCACGCTTCAAAATTGCGCCCGCTCGTGGAATGGCGACAAACTTTGGCACTCAAAAATCTTCACAGGCCATGTTTCAAAAATTCTACAGGTTGCATGTTTTGAGTCACAGAGAAAGTCTGGTGCTAGAATTATTGCTCTCGCTCTAACGATCGCGGCGATACCTCACATGTGTGGTTTGAACACCTTTTTTTATATGCGGGCTCTACTCACGTATGCGTTCGCTTCTGCACACAAGCTCGGCAGGACGATTATTATTCATTTTAATAATAAAATTAATAATAATTTTATTATTAATTATTATTTAATTATCATTATTTTTACCTTTTTATTTTATTTTTTTGCACTGTTCTTTAAAAAAACAAATGTGTCATTTTTATTCCTATTACAAGGGATGTAAATAGAAAAAAATCATGACAGGAATTCTCAAATATGAGATGTGGGGTCAAAAAGACTTCAGATCTCATATTTACAGAAAAATGCAATAATAAATCAAAAATAAAATGTTGTTTAAAAAGACATTTTAAAAAAAATGTCTCTTTAAGAGCTATGGGCGGAAGTGACGTTTTGACATCGCTTCCGCCCTGCAATGATATGGAGATGGGTGGGGGTCATCTTCCCCTCACTCATCTCCTTACCTAAAAGGGAAGAGGATGCGATCGCTTCCGCCGATGCCGGCGGCTCCAGTAAGCAGCGGAGGGCACCGGAGCGCAGCGGTAGAGGGGTAGCCCCTCTCCCGCCGCCGTTAAAGTGATCTTGCGGCGAATCCGCCGCAAAGACCACTTTTATCTGAAAGCAGACCGCCGGCCAAAGAAGAGGATACCGGAGTTCTGGTAGCTAGCTGCTACCATAACAACAATATTTCTCTTCAAAGTACTGACGTATAACGACGGTTGGGGGTCAAAAAGACCTCAGATCTCATATTTACACATAAATGCAATAAAAAAAAAAATTCCCTTTTTAAGGCCGTTGGGCGGAAGTGACGTTTGAGCTCGCTTCCGTCATCCAACGTCATTGGGACATCATTCCCTCACTCGACACAGTGCCAAGCAGGGGAAAGGATCAGATCATCTCCGCCGCTACCGACGGATCCGGTAAGCGGCGGAGGTGACCGCTACACATAAATGTATATCTGTGTTTGTAGTGCATTTAGAATCCAGGAGAAACGTACACAACTGTTATATGGCGCCCGATTGCTACAGCTGGACAGTGATCAGGGCCAAACTGGGGGGCAGGGGGGCACATGCCCCGGGCGTGATATCTAGAGGGGCAGTTGCTTAGCAACAGTAGCTGCAGCGTCGCTCTGGAATGCTTCTTTATAGGACGGGAGGAACGGAGTGATTCAGCGCTAGTGCACCTGTGCTGCCTCCCTGATTCTTTTTGATTCTCTGGTATATGGCAAACTATGCAGCGGGCGCGGCCTGTCTGTTACACTTGATTGGGCGGCAGTGGCACCGTTAGAGCAGAGGTTTCCAGTGTGGGTGGGGGCGACACCCCCAGCGGTGCCCCTCTAGATTCGGTGCCCGGGACATGTACCCCCTCTGCCCCCCCCCTAGTTTCGGCAATGACGACAGTACTAATCATTGTTTAGCTGTCACCATCAGGCGCCATATAACAGTTGCAGCAATGCACTACAATACATATTTGTATAAACAGCTAATTTATATTCTCAGTTAGGCATCCCAGCTACAGTACATGTTTACATGGGAGAGCCTGCCTGGAACTGTGCAGAAGGCGCTGGACTAGGAAGGTGGGGCTGATATGGCAAAGGATTGGGGGGGATGGTGGTGGGCCCTGGATTGGTGGGGTACAAAGGAGACCCTAAACTGGGAGGTGCAGAGGAGACCCTGGCCTGGGGGTTGCAGAGAAGACCCTGGACTGGAGGGGTACAGAGGAGACCCAGGACTGGAGGGGTACAGAGGGGACCCTGGACTGGAGGGGTACAGAGGAGACCATGGGCTGAGAGGGGGGCTGGTGCAGAGGAGACCATGGGTTGGGGGGTGCAGAGAAGACCCTGGACTGGAGGGGTACAGAGGAGACCCTGGGCTGGAAGGGTTGCAGAGGAGACCCTGGGCTGAGGGGGGGGGGGGCTGGTGCAGAGGAGACCATGGGTTGGGGGTGGTGTAGAGGGGGCCCTGAACTTAGGGAGTGCAGAGAAAACCCTGGACTGGGGGGTGCAGTGGAGACCCTGGACTGGGGGGTGCAGAGGAGGCCGTGGACTAGAAAATGGTTGGTCTGGCAAAGCCCCTTGCTTAGGAGAGAAGAGGAGCCCTTGCTTGTGTGGTTAGCTGACTGGATTGGAGTCTCCCTCTAGTGGTGGCCAGAAGTAGGGCAGGCTGTGAATGTGTGTCACAGCCAGTTCTATGCAGCGTACACACGGTCGGACTTTTCCACCGGACTGGTCCGACGGACCTTCAACGGACTTTTGACGGACTTCCGACAGACTTTTTAATGAACGGACTTGCCTACACACGATCACACCAAAGTCCGATGGATTCGTACGTGATGACGTACACTGAACTAAAATAAGGAAGTTGATAGCCAGTAGCCAATAGCTGCCCTAGCGTCAGTTTTCGTCCGTCGGACTAGCATACAGACGAGCGGATTTCTGGGTCCGGCAGAGTTACGACGTAAAGATTTGAAGCATGTTCCGAATCTAAAGTCCGTCAGATTTTCGACTGGAAAAGTCCGCTGAAGGTCCGATGAAGCCCACACACGATCGGATTGTCTGCCGGACTCGGTCCGTCAGACCAGTCCGGTCAAAAAGTCCGCCCGTATGTACGCGGCTTTACTTGCTTAGAATAAACCCCCCTCATAAGCCAAGTCAAGGACCACACCACACCCTGGTTAGCTAGCCAACACAGGCGTGCATTCCCAAGTCAGATCATGGGAAAAGGACCCCCTTATATCAGTGGTCAATGTTGTTGTCTCTTACACTAGTGACCAATGGGAGAAGGATCCCCTTATATCAGTGATCACTGTAGTGGTTAGACATGTGCGATTAGTTTCGTACGAATTTCCGTAAATTCGTACATTCGCGAGGATCCGAAATACGAACTGCTATGCTTCTGAATTTTGTACGAAATGCGAAATTTCGCTTACGAATTTCGGATCCAAATTCATTACAATGGAAACGAGAATGTTCATTAATTACGATTATTCGTTATGATGAAGTTGAAAAACCCAGGAAGTCAGCACAGCACAGCATAGGGATGGTGGGAGCCCCTCATAATGATAAATTCATCATAACAAACTTTCGTAATTGTTACGAAAAGTTAACGAAAATTCTTATTTCGTAGGAATCCAAATTGAATTTCGGACACGAATTACAAAATACAAATTAATTCTAATACGAAACGGAAGGAAACTAAACAAATTTATTGACGGCGCACATGTCTAGTAGTGGTCCCTTACATTGGTGACCGATGGGTGAAGGACCCCTATCGGTGGTCCCTTACATTAATGACTAATGGGTGAAGGACCCCCTTATATCAGTGGGAGAAGGATGTTTTACATCATCATCAGTGAGAAAACTTCCCCCCTTGGAGATTATTTCTCTGTTCATAATAGATATTTCAGGGATCTTCAGTCTGCAACCTTGAGAACCCTGTGTGCCATTGAACTTCTATTACAGAATGCCAGGACCCAGCACTGTCATACAGTACATACCAACACAGCACAAGGCCGTGTTCACACTACGAGAGGCTTCTCTGGGGGTGCATTTTCTCTGAGCTCCACAAGGTGGTGATCTCACTTCTACCATAGAAACAGGAAGTCTATATGGAAGACAAGAAGTGATGTCAAGTACAGACAGGACCGGGTGAGAGGTGAGTCGGGAGGAAGTAGAGAGGAGACATTGCTGAAATTGGCAGCAGAGGAGGTAATAAGATCTTATTTTCTATTTACACCCAGTAACCCCCCCCCCCGTCATGTTTCGTCCTCTTCCTCCATAGTCACTGTGACGTCTTTTATCTCCAGCAGATGATGATACACACATATATGGTGTGGAAACCTAGATTAACCCCTTCAGGGTCAGAACATTCCCCCCATTTACGGGGCCGGAACATTCTCTTCATTTTGGAGATAAATTCTAGTAATATGTTCCTCTAAACCAGGGATCCTCAAGCTACGGCCCTCCAGCTATTGCAGAACTACACGTCCCATGAGGCATTGTAAAGCTCTGACATTCACAGACATGACTAGGCTTGATGGCAATTGTAGTTCCTGAACAACTGGAGGGCCGTAGTTTGAAGACCCCTGCTCTAAACAAACAGCACTGACAATAAATAAATAAGACAATGACCATACATGGCCTACAAAGGGCAATTATTACACCACACAGTCAACCAATGGGCAATCATTACAATTTGCAGCCAACACAATGATGGAGTGCAGGGGTCAGGAGTATGGAGCATAGAGCCCCTTACATTACTGGTCAGGAGGAAGAAAACATTCCCCAGCCTGCCATGAAGAATATGTTTCATCATTGGTGTCAGAGGGAGGAAAATATTGAGGTTTCTGAGCAGTGGTGTATATTGGTTTTGTACTGCCCTAGGCAAGACTAAAATCACAAGCCCCCCCCCCAGCCGAGGTATCAGACCCAGAGACAAGATTCATCCAAGTCCAAAATATGTGGTCAATGGGGCAGAGGATGGGGTCAGCAGGACATAGGATGGGGTCAGCAGAGTATAGGACAGGGGTTAGTAGGACAGAGCATGGGGTCAGCAAGGCATTAGGAGGATTTTAACTTTTTGTTAAAAAAAATGAACACCAAACAGTTTGAAAAAATAATTTTTCTTAGTTTCTGTTTCTGGTATAAAATTTTGCAAACGGATGGGCACTAATAGGCAGGACTGATGGACATTGATAGGCTGCACTGATCAGGCGGCACTTTTGGGCACTGATAGGCTTGCCTT
Source organism: Aquarana catesbeiana (assembly GCF_042186555.1). Taxonomy (NCBI): domain Eukaryota; kingdom Metazoa; phylum Chordata; class Amphibia; order Anura; family Ranidae; genus Aquarana; species Aquarana catesbeiana. Next base: position 291,335,941 of record NC_133331.1, on the reverse strand, counting down.
ATGAGGCTGCACTGATATGTGGCACTGATAGGTGACACTGATGCACACTACTAAGAGGCACTGATAGGTACTGATAGGTGGCACTGATTGGCAGCACTGATAGGGAGTACTGATGGGCAATGTTGGGGGTGCCCTGATTATCTGTGTAGATGTCCCCCTTCACACTGGCCGGTGAAAGGCTCTCTCCTCTCCTCACCAGCAAGTGTGTTTACATCATGATCAGCTGTGATTGGAGACAGCTGATCACATGGTAAAGAGGCACCGTGATTGGCTCTTTACCCTGATCTGTGATCACAGAGTTCGCCAGATGCACTCCGCAGCGGGTGCAGTTCTGGGAGGACGTCAATAGGCGCCCTCCCAGAACTGGACAACCACGCTGTAGCCGTTATTTGGCTATAACGGCAAGGTGTTAAAAAGCCACCTCTTCCCTTCTGCCTGGGGGGAGGAACTACCCTCCTGAGAAATGCTGCCCAAGGCAAATGCCTTTTTTTCCCGCACAGTAGATACGCCCCTAGTTCTGAGGGAAGTAGAGGAGCTGAGGGGCTTCTCAGGAGTTTATGGTGCTTGAGGACTCTGAGACCCTTAAAGGGATACTCGGTCTTCAGAGTTATGATTGAAGGTGTACAGCTCAGGGAAAGAGGGGGTCTCTGGGTCTGTGATGGTCCTCCATCCCCCATCTGCACTTATTTTTTTAGACCTTCAGCTTCTCACTGTATCATTCCCCAAGTGATATTGTCTAAGAGAACAAGTGGTATGAAGAAGGGCAATCCTTAACCCCTTGGAGGGCACTCGTTCACAGAGGGTGGTCTCTTTGGACAGCAAACCAGTTTGGAAACAAAACAAACCCAACAGGGAATTTGTCAGTCCAAGAAGGTTCTGTGTTCTCAAAATTACACTGAACAGCCCGGGCTAAGTGTGTTCCCATGGGGGTAATAGTTCCTAAATGTTTAATGTTATCGTGTAACCAACCTGCAGCCTTGAGAACCCTGTGTGCCATTTACATCCCTTTGTAAAGTAGGAGCCCAGCACCGACCCTACAGATATACAGTACATACACACAGCACAAGGCCGTGTTCACGCTATGAGACATTTTCAGGGCTGCAGTTCCTCTGAGCTCCACAAGGTGTTGATCTCACTTCTACCCAGACAGAAATTCTCTATGAAAGACAGGAAGTGATGTCAGGTACAGACAGGAAATTCCATGTGCTACGAAGTAGGGAGGAGACATTGCTGGACCTAGAAGAGATAATAAGATATTATTTTAGATTTACAAGAAACTCCATATAATTCTTACTTTAATTTGCCAAAATTATCTCTCTATAAGAAAGTCTGAATAGATAAAATGATGACACGAATGAGGATGGAGGAGGACCGGAGTCACATGACTGAGAAGATACTAAACCTCACCCTGGAGATCATCTACCTGCTGACCGGAGAGGTGAGGAGGATTCTGGGAGGTCACATGACATCACTCTTATCTCTATTAATAAAACACAGACCTGACTGGAGAGGTGAGGAGGATTCTGGGAGGTCACATGACATCACTCTTATCTCTATTAATAAAACACAGACCTGACCGGAGAGGTGAGGAGGATTCTGGGAGGTCACATGACATCACTCTTATCTCTATAAATAAAACACAGACCTGACCGGAGAGGTGAGGAGGATTCTGGGAGGTCACATGACATCACTCTTATCTCTATTAATAAAACACAGACCTGACCGGAGAGGTGAGGAGGATTCTGTGATTCTAACATGATATTCCTATTGGTTCTCCAATACAGAGATTTCCTCTTGTGAAGTCAGGTGATCATATGACATCACAGTGCCTCCATGTGACTCCCTAAAACCTGAGAGACACAACATGCAGAAGGTTCTAGAAGTCACCAAGAAGATGATGGAGCTGCTGACAGGAGAGGTGAGCGGTGCTGGGAATTCTGGGACATTATCCAGTAACAGACAAGGGATGTGTCTGGATGGTGACTGTATGTGTGTGTGTCAGGTTCCTATAAGGTGTCAGGATGTCACTGTCTATTTCTCCATGGAGGAGTGGGAGTATTTAGAAGGACACAAGGATCTCTACAAGGACGTCATGATGGACAATCAGCCGCCCCTCACATCACCGGGTAAGAGGAGACTTTATTGTAAAGGAGAGAGCAGTACGGAGGCTCCACCTAGATCCCCCATCATCTGATAAACACATAGAAACAATGTATTCAGTCAGTGTGTGTGCTTCCTACAGATGGATCCAGTAATGGGAACCCACCAGAGAGATGTCCCCCTCCTCTGTATTCCCGGGATCCCACACAGGAAGATCACAACATATCTCACAGTTACAAGGTTGTTGGACGGAGCATCTAAAACATGGACTTGTGGAGATGATGTGTGCTTATATTTTATAGATGGTATTTTCTTTCATTTTCTTGTTTTAGGGAGTAGATCTGATAGATATAAAAGTTGAACTTAAAGCAGAAGAAGAAGAGACGTATGTGAGGGATGATCAGCAGTCTCTGAAGGAGGATGGAATAACGGAGACATTTATAGAGGAGGACACTCCTACAGAGATCAGCACAGGTGGGTCATTAAAAGTATCTTTTGCATTATTTAGACCATATACTATATAGTCTTGTACATTACATAGTCCTGACTACTTCTCTCTAAACAAGAAATGATAATGAGGGAAGCATCAATAACCCAATGATGGTGGTCTTCAGGATCAGTCCAGTCTTCATCTTGGTTGTCCTCCCCCCATCCTCACTCTCTGACCTCTGGTGGGGCTCAGCCCCGCTGTTATTCATGACTAAATCATGGACTAAATAAAAAATTGCAGGACTTCTTGTGTTGGGAAGGTGGCAATTAGGCATAGAGGGGGTGGGGACACTCGTCCTATAATCCCCTCATCACTGTCACTCCTATAAAAGACAGTTCTCGTTGTTTCCTCACTCTCTGACTAAGGTCCATGAATAATGAAATGAACTGGTAGGAGATCAGAGGACCCATTTACTAGTTACGTTGAGGGGGGGAATTGTGAGATCAAACAAAGCCAACTGATGTGGGCGGAGTCCTGGTTTAGGGGAACCAATCTGCTCATGTCTAGTAATAATCTTTGTATTTCTATTTTAGTAGATGGACGGGAGATGAGGAAAACCTCAGAGGATTGTCTCACTTTGTCTCCAGACTGTAAAGTAGAAGATGAGGACATCACACAGTATAGTCCAGGAGAAAACCCGACTACCTCAAATGTCCATCCGGCACCACACAGTGTAGATGGACCATCGTATTCCTCTTATCCTGAGGAACCTCAGACTGTGAGGGACGGTGCCGGACCATCGTATTCCTCTTATCCTGAGGAACCTCAGACTGTGCGGGACGGTGCCGGACCATCGTATTCCTCTTATCCTGAGGAACCTCAGACTGTGAGGGACGGTGCCGGACCATCGTATTCCTCTTATCCTGAGGAACCTCAGACTGTGAGGGACGGTGCCGGACCATCGTATTCCTCTTATCCTGAGGAACCTCAGACTGTGAGGGACGGTGCCGGATCATCGTATTCCTCTTATCCTGAAGAACCTCAGACTGTGCGGGACGGTGCCGGACCATCGTATTCCTCTTATCCTGAGGAACCTCAGACTGTGAGGGACAGTGCCGTCCTTCCAACAGATAAGAGGTTTCCCTGTACTGAGTGCGGGAAGTGTTTCAGTTTTAAATCCAATCTTAATGTGCATAAAAGAACTCACACAGGAGAGAAGCTGTATTCCTGTCCTGAGTGCGGGAAATGTTTTGTACAAAAATCAGGTCTGGTCAAACATCAGAGGTTTCACACGGGGGAGAAGCCGTATTCCTGTCCTAAGTGCGGTAAATGTTTTTCCGATAAGTCCAATTTTTACAGACATCAGGGATCTCATACGGGGAATAGTCCAGGAGAGAACCCAATTATCTCAAATGTCCATCCGGCACCACACAGTGTAGATGGACCATCGTATTCCTCTTATCCTGAGGAACCTCAGACTGTGAGGGACGGTGCCGGACCATCGTATTCCTCTTATCCTGAGGAACCTCAGACTGTGCGGGACGGTGCCGGACCATCGTATTCCTCTTATCCTGAGGAACCTCAGACTGTGCGGGACGGTGCCGGACCATCGTATTCCTCTTATCCTGAGGAACCTCAGACTGTGCGGGACGGTGCCGGACCATCGTATTCCTCTTATCCTGAGGAACCTCAGACTGTGAGGGATGGTGCCATCCTTCTAACAAATAAGAAGTTTCCCTGTCCTGAGTGTGGGAAGCTTTTCTGTTATGTTTCCGATCTTATAGTGCAAGTAAGAGCTCACACGGGGGAAAAGCCATATTCCTGTCCTGAGTGCGGGAAATGTTTTTCACAGAAGGTTTCTCTTTACAAACATCAGAGATTGCACACGGGGGAGAAGCCGTATTCTTGTCCTGAGTGCAGGAAATGTTTTACAGATAAGTCCAATCTTTCTGCACATCAGAGATCTCACACGGGGGAAAAGCCACTTTCCTGTCCTGACTGAGGGAATTGTTCCTCACTGAAGTCCTGTCTTCCTGTACATCAGGAGTCCCACACAACCCTCGAGGTGTATTAGTGCCTTGAGTGTGGGAAATGTCTTGTATATGAATGTTGCTGGACATGTGTGGAAGAAGCACACCCTGATATACACCTCAGATATACTCCATGGCTGATCTTCATCATGTAAGAAACAGTTCATAGACCTCAACCATAGCTTGACCTTTTGACAAAGATGTCCTATGGAATGAATGATACAACAGTGCCATCTAGAGGTTGGATTGGTAAATGTTTCTTGCATTGAAACATAGTATTGAGAAAGGGGCCACACCCATGTGGGGATAATAAAATATAATTTCCAAATAAAAAGGCAAAAGCATATACAGTTGATAAGGAGATCAGAGATCACCAAAGACATGGATGAAGTGTTGTACCGTGTTGGCCATTGATAGCAGGAGAAAAATAAAAATGGAGTCATTACCTCTCATTGGCTGAGTACATTTTGTGGTGGAAGATTTCACAAACACTTACAGGTCAGTTTAAAAAAAAAAATTAAACAAATGTGACAAACGATTGCCCAACCCTGACAAATGTTGGTCATATTTTATTCCAGTTAGTGATTTCCTATGATTATCAGCTCCATCTAGTGGCCATAATGCGGTATTGCTATTTTCTGAGAAAAAGACCCTAATAACATTAATTTTGTTACCCCACAGAAGGAATGTATACACACTTTCAAAAAGCAAATCGCTATGCATTTTTTTCCCTTATGAATAGACCCCTAAATATCAGGAGATGTTTATTTAAAGATGGGAAGTATGGAGTAGCTCAATGAATAGACCTCCCAGCAATGTTATTACCAGGCTGCAGCTAGGGGGAGCTCTAATGTGACCAGAGGAGAGTGATCCTATCTACCTCACATTAACATTTTCACTGCCAGAGCTGTTTTTGCATAGATCCCTATGTAAACAAGGCATTTCCCTGTTCTGCCTAGTGACATGACAGCAATCTACTGCTCCCTGTCATCGGGAGCAGTGATCGCTGTCATGTCCTAGGTAGCCCATCCCCCCCACAGTTAGAATCACTCCCTAGGACACACTTAACCCCTTGATCGCCCCCTAGTGGTTAACCCCTTCCCTGCCAGTGTCATTTATACAGTAATCAGTGCATTTTTATTGCACTAATCGCTCTATAAATGTCACTGGTCCCAAAATAGTGTCAAAAGTGTCCGATGTGTCCTCCATAATGTCGCAGTCACGATAAAAATCGCAGATCGCCGCCATTACTAATAAAAAAAATAAAAAAAAAAATGCCATAAATCTATCCCCTATTTTATAGACGCTATATCTTTTGCGCAAACCAAACAATATACGCTTATTGTGGGTTTTTTTTACCAAAAATATGTAGAAGAATACGTATCGACCTAAACTAAGGAAAAAAATATTTTTTTTATATATTTTTTGGGGATATTTATTATAGCAAAAAGTAAAAAATATTGCTTTTTTTTCAAAATTTTCGCTCTTTTTTTGTTTATAGCGCAAAAAATAAAAACCGCAGAGGCGATCAAATACCACCAAAAGAAAGCTCTATTTGTGGGAAAAAAAGGGACGTCAATTTTGTTTGGGTACAACGTCGCACAACCGCGCAATTGTCAGTTAAAGCGGCACAGCGACGAATCGCAAAAAGTGCTCTGGTCAGGAAGGGGGCAAATCCTTCCGGGGCTGAAGTGGTTAAAAAAAGTGTATTTTTTCCCCGATAAAAATTGCGTTTGTAAGACCGCTGCGCAAATACGGTGTGACATAAACGTATTGCAACGACCGCCATTTTATTCTCTAGGCGCAGGGGTTTCAAACTGGTGGCCCTCCAGCAGAACTACAATTCCCATGAGGCATTGCAGGTCTGACAGTTACAAGCATGACTCCCATAGGCAGAGGCATGATGGGACTTCAAGTTTCACAACAGTTCGAGGGCCACCAGTTTGAAACCCCCTGCTCTGGGGTGGCTGAAATATATATATATATATATATATATATATATATATATATATATATATATATATATATATATATATATATATATATATATATATATATATATAATGTTTGGGGATTCCAAGTAATTTTCTAGCAAAAAAAAAAAAAGATTTTAACTTGTAAACCACAAGTGTGAAAAATAGGCCAGGTCCTTAAGTGGTTAAAGCGGAGTTCCACCCAAAAGTGAAACTTCCGCTTTATGCACTCCTCGCCCCCTGACATGCCACAATTGGCATGCCATTTTTTTTTTTTTGGGGGTGGGGAGTGTGTACCTTCTTTTTACTGGGACTTCCTGTCCCACTTTCTCCTTCCTCTTCTTGGCCGCCTAGGCGACTTCTCCTCTCGCCCTAGGTGGCCCCTCGCTGCCAGAGATCTTCTGGGACACGTCACAGGTCCCAGAAGATTGCCTGGCCAATAGCAGAGCGCAGCGCCACTCGCACATGCACAGCACTACTCGCGCATTCGCAGTGCGCGCCCAGCCGTGAAGCTGCAAGCTGTCACGGCTGGGTGCCCACAGTTGCTACGACGGCACCACGGAGAGGAGGGGGTGAGGAGCGAGGCTCCGGGCGCCCACATGGGACAGGTAAGTGTCTGTTTATTAAAAGTCAGCAGCTAAACTTTTTTGTAGCTGCTGACTTTTAATAAACTAAAAAAAAAAAAAAAAACGGGTGGAACTCCGCTTTAAGAAAAACAGGACAGGGAGGAAAAGAAGCTGGAGTTGGGCTTTCAAGTGAACCTGACATTCCCTATAGGGAAAAAAAGGTGCCTACGTTGTTCAGGCACCTTAACAGGACTAGCTAAAGCTTACTGGGGCAGCAGCGAAGTAATGAAATATTCCAGGCAGACTGAAAACCAGACACGATACAAAGCCCGGACTGTCCGGGTGAATCCCAGACAGGTGGCAACCCTAGCTCAAGTGATATGTTCTGGGATACGAAGTGGAATGAAGAAGGGCGATCCTTAAGCCCTTGGAGGGCTCTCGTTCGTAGAGGAGAACATGGTTTATGCAGCAAACCAGTTCACCAACAAAACTCAAGTCAACAGAGAATTTGTCATCCCAACAAGGCCCTGGGCTCAAAATTGCAGCAATTGCTAAACAGTCCCAACTAAGTAGGGGCAGTAATTCTTACATCTTTAACACATCTACTACTACCCGCCCTCATATCCACATCCTATTATTGTTTAACCAATTTACATCCTTGAGAACTCTCTGTACCATTTACCTTCCTTTACAAAGTAGCAGCACAGCACTGTCACAACAGTACATACAAACACAGCACGAGGACGTGTTCACACTATGAGATGTTTCTCAAGGCTGCAGTTCCTCTGAGCTCCACAAGATGGAGATCTCACTTCTACCCAGACAGGAAATCTCTATGGAAGACAGGAAGTGATGTCAGGTACAGACAGGAAGTGATGTCACTACAGACAGGAAATTCAGACAGGAAGAGAGGAGATGGTGCTGGACCTGGCTACAAAAGAGATAATAAGATATTATTTTATATTTACGCCAAATAATTCCTACTTTAATTTGTCAAAATTAACTGTACATAAAGAAAGCCTGAATGATGACACGAAAGAGGATGGAGGAGGACCGGAGTCTCATGACTGAGAAGATACTAAACCTTACCCTGGAGATCATCTACCTGCTGACTGGAGAGGTGAGGAGGATTCTGGGAGGTCACATGACATCACTCTTATCTCTATTAATAAAACACAGACCTGACCGGAGAGGTGAGGAGGATTCTGGGAGGTCACATGACATCACTCTTATCTCTATTAATAAAACACAGACCTGACCAGAGAGGAGAGGAGGATTCTGGGAGGTCACATGACATCACTCTTACCTCTAATAATAAAACACAGACCTGACCGGAGAGGTGAGGAGGATTCTGGGATTCTAACATGATATTCCTATTGGTTCCCCAATACAGAGATTTCCTCTTGTGAAGTCAGGTGATCATATGACCATCACAGTGCCTCCATGTGACTCCCTAAAACCTGAGAGACACAACATGGAGAAGATTCTAGAAGTCACCAAGAAGGTGTCAGGATGTCACTGTCTATTTCTCCATGGAGGAGTGGGAGTATTTAGAAGGACACAAGGATCTCTACAAGGACATCATGATGGACAATCAGCCGCCCCTCACATCACCGGGTAAGAGGAGACTTTATTGTAAAGGAGAGAGCAGTACGGAGGGTCCACCTAGATCCCCCATCATCTGATAAACACATAGAAACAATGTATTCAGTCAGTGTGTGTGTTTCCTACAGATGGATCCAGTAATGGGAACCCACCAGAGAGATGTCCCCGTCCTCTGTATTCCCGGGATTCTACACAGGAGGGTCACACCGTCCCTCACTATCATCAGGTAGGTGGAAGGGAGCATTTCATGGGCATGATGTGTGAATTTATTATTTGAGCTTATATTTTACAGATGTTATTTTCTCTAATTTTCCTGGTTTAGGGTAAAGATCTGATAGATATAAATGTTAGGATTAAAGCAGAAGAAAAAGAGACGTATGTGAGGGATGATCAGCAGTCTATGGTGGAGGATGGAATAACAGGGACATTTATAGAGGAGAACACTCCTACAGCGATCGGCACAGGTGGGTCATTAACACAATCTTGTGCATTATTTAATCTTGATACTATATAGTCCTGTTGTATTGTATACAATATGTTGTACATTATGTAGCACCCTCTGGTGTGAGAGTAGGAAAAGGCATATCCTGTCCAGGAATAACCTTAATAACTTTATTGGGTCAGGGTTATTGGAGGCCAGGGCTGGATGATTCATCCTGGCAGCTCTCTGGTGTCTGGAAGGTTGAAGAACCTTCTAGAACTAGAGGTTAGGAGAAGCTGCCATGAATATTTATGGGGTCCCAGCCAATTCCTAGTGGGGGGCTGGCAGGGGACTGGGACAACCCCATAAACAGACAAAAGTTTGGTCCGAACATTGGCCGTTCACCCATTTGGCGAATACCTGAATTGGCAGGATGTTCAACCGTTTGCTCGCCGAATGCCCCCTACAATGCACTGCCCACTGCACAGTGCATTCTAAACTCTGATTGGCTGAAGCAATGAAGGCTTTGCCCAATTGGGGCACAGAGCACTGTCAGAGCCATGACTGGAGAAAGCCATAATGACTGTGCATAATCATGGCTCATTACTCATAGATCCACTCCACACTATAAAAGGTTCCTTGAGGAAGACAGAAACATAAGCCTACAGAGAGGGGAGAACACTAATAAACAAATTGGCAGTCATGTTCCCCCAGCCGCAGAGTATTGCCAAGTTGGTTCCAGTGATGATGAGGATTGAGGGGATTATGATGATAAGGTCACTGACTCGACTTGGGTGCTGGATAAAGGAGGAAAGTGAGGGTGAGACACAACCCTAATGAGGCAGGATGTCCTCTAGAGGCAGCCATTATGGAAAGTAGAGAGCAACCACCCTATTCCATCAGATTTTAGAGCTCTTATTTCCCGACCCACTTCCCAAAGCTCAGCTGACTGGGCCTTTTTTTAGCACACGTGCAGCTGATCACATTGTTGCAATTTGCAAACTTTGCCTCAAGCTGATCAATGCCTTTCTGTCTGGTGGATTCTGCCCCCTTCCATGAATTTGCAGAATGTGCTGTACCACAATGGCAGGTTCCCAGTCGCTATTTCTTTTCACATAAGGCCATTCCAGCTCTGTATCATCACGTGGAAGGCAATGTTGTGGCATCCTTGGGCAAGGCAGTCAGCAGCAAGGTCCACATTACTGCTGACACGTGGTCCAGCAAGCATGGTCAGGGATGCTATATTTCATTCACAGCACAACGGGTAACTCTGCTTGCAACTCAGAAGGATGCAGGACAGGGCTCAGTGCTGGAGCTTGTTTTGCCACCACGTCTCCATACAGCTGGTGGTGATGATGCAAGATTTGTCAGGTCCACCCCTTTCTCCTCCTCCAAGCCCTCCTCTGCTGAATTGTCCTATGAACCACCAATACCCTGTAGGTGGTGACAAGGATGTTGAGCTGTGACAATGCATGCATCAGTGATATAATTCTTGTTATGTTTCTGCTGGAGCAGACTCTGCATTGCATTATGGACAGGGCATTTGAGGCAGAGCAGTGGGAGGAAGAGGAGGACTTCCTTTCCTCTCAAGGCCCGCTTTATGCAGACACAATTCTTACATTGCCACAAAACACAAGAGAAAAGGGAGTAGGATTCTGACAGTTTTGGGGGCATTTAAGCAAAGAAAGACATACATCAAACCTTAAGAGATGGTTTTCCATTCCCAGAATGTGATACATGGCTGGGTGGAGGCAGTTCCAGATACTGCAATCCTCAGTGACCCCAAGGACTCTGCTTCTCATGCCTCCTCAAATTTGCGGTGCATGGGCTCCCTTATTCTTCAAAGTCTGTGAAAGGACCCGAGAATTCGTGGCATGAAGGAGAAGGATCATTATTGGTTTGCAACCATCCTTGACCACCCTTACAAGGCGAAAGTCTTGGAACTCATCTTATCCCCACAGAGGATGAAATATCTTGAAGACACCTTAAAGAGGAGATTATGTAATGCCTTTCCAGACTCTGCTAGGTTACAGTCTCATGGAAAAGCTAGTTTTAAGACTTCTGTTGGTCAAAGGAGGGGTGGTGGAGAAGGAGGCTGCCTCAGTGATGCCTTTCAAATTTTGTTTAGTCCTTGGCGCCTATCAGCCTGTCAGCTTCCACATCCCATTGGTAAGGTTGGCATCATATGGTAGAAGATTTTCTAGGGCGAAAACCGACATGGAGAGCTTTCCAGTCGACGATCCACTCTGTTACTAGGTCATGAGAATAGACCACTGGCCAGAACTTGCCCAGTATGCAATTGAGCTGCTAGGCTGCTCGGCATCCAGCGTGCTTCCCGAATGGGCATCCAGTGCTGCCAGAGGTTTTGTGACATAAAAGAGCGTGTCTGTCCACAGACTCTGTTGACCAGCTGACATTTATCAAAATTAATCATTCCTGGATTAGCAGCAGCTATCAAGCCCTTGACGCCAATGTTGCAGATTACGTTTTTTTGGGGATGTGGAATCTGTGCAAGACAATCTAGGCTGCCTAACTTTGTGGGTGTTGATTTTATCTGGAAGACATTTTTTGGTATAGGTTTCATGGGCACAATTAACACCCAAGGACCAATTTTTCCACACCCGTTTGACAGGTGCATATTATTTAAATTTTTTACAGCAAGGCCAATTCTTGCTTTCATCAAGAGTACCTCTATATGGTTACGGTGTGAAGGCGCCACTGACACCCAAAGCCCAATTTTCCACCAATGTTTGACCAGGGCATATCATTTAAATTTTTGACAGCAAGGCCAATTCTTGCTTTTAGGTGTGAAGGCACCAGATTGAAAAATTATCTTTTTTTTAAACTTTTTTTGCATTGATACATGTCCCCCAGGGCAGTACCAAGACCTCCATACCCTTTGAATGCCCAATAACTTGCATCTAAACCCTCAAAATGGGCACTTTTGATTTTTCAAGTTTAGGTCCCATAGACTTTAATGGGGTTCATTGTTCGCCTCCGGACTTTTGCGATGTTTAAAAGTTCTGGCGCGAACCAAACCGGGAGGTGTTCAGCCCATCCCTAAACATGGACCATGCAGGCAGGGGAGTCAAGTAGAAGATGGAGATAGAGTACTGAGGAGAGGCTGACGGTGGACCTTGAGGAAACCCCTGCTGGGGAGGGGTGGTGTCTTGGGCCGGGTGCTCAGAAAAGCTGACCTGGAAGGATCCTGACAAAGGAGGTGGTGAAAGGATCCATGCCGGAGAGGCAGCGAGAAGGAGCAAGGAGAGACAGTGAATAGCTCAGGGATAGACAATGGAAAAGGCAGCCATCTGCAGCAGGCCTCTCTTGAAGACTGCATAGTGCCAAGTGTTCATCTAACCTGGCCCGGGGAGGTCTCCATGAGTGTGTGCTAGTCGGGCAGAACTGGGGCAGAAAGTCAATCAGGAGGACTGAGAGAAAGAGCAGCCAGGCGTGGCTGGTGGCAACCAGGCAGGCTAAAATTATTCTGCAAGCAAGTGGAGCTGGGCTCAGTGGCCACAGGGAAGTAGAAGGAGGAATGTCATGCTGTTTACTCACTGTACTACTTTGTCAAGAGACTTATGCCCCGTACACACGGTCGGATTTTCCGATGGAAAATGTCCGATCGGATCGTGTTGTCGGAAATTCCGACCGTGTGTGGGCTCCATCGGACATTTTCCATCGGATTTTCCGACACACAAAGTTGGGGAGCAGGAGATAAAATTTTCCGACAACAAAATCCGTTGTCGGAAATTCCGATCGTGTGTACACAAATCCGACGGACAAAGTGCCACGCATGCTCAGAATAAATAAAGAGATGAAAGCTATTGGCCACTGCCCCGTTTATAGTCCCGACGTACGTGCTTTACGTCACCGCGTTCAGAATGATCGGATTTTCTGACAACTTTGTGTGACCGTGTGTATGCAAGACAAGTTTGAGCCAACATCCGTCGGAAAAAATCCTAGGATTTCGTTGTCGGAATGTCCGAACAAAGTCCGACCGTGTGTACGCCCTATAAGAGTTCCTGTCTGTAATGTGCCTTTGCTAAACTGACACAAAAGACTGTTAGTTCCCTCAATGAGAAGCAGGGGTTGTACTGGAAAACCAAGTTTGTGCAGGAGGAAGGAAAGGTAGACTTTTGTAAATAAAGAGGAAGTGTCCCTTTGTTCATAGTTTGGACATTTTTCAAGTTGGGCATCCCATAATTCCCTACCCCCATCCAAGTTAAAAACTCCTAATAAAACATCAAAAACAAGTCAAGGACTGTTTTCTGCATTGGAATGTGTGAAGGAAATGCTATGTGACTGGCTGACTGGCTGTGCAGCAGTGGGCACTCCGGGACACTAGCGACTCCTACAGGGCTAGTCAATTACATAGTCCTGGCTTCTGCTCTCTCCCCTCTGCCCACTGCTATATATACACAGAATATGTATTCTCTTTTGTTACACCCATTTCCTACCAGCTGGACATTAATTGTAAAGGAGAGATCAGTACGGAGGGTCCACCTAGATCCCCCATCATCTGATAAACACATAGAAACAATGTATTCAGTCAGTGTGTGTGTTTCCTACAGATGGATCCAGTAATGGGAACCCACCAGAGAGATGTCCTCGTCCTCTGTATTCCCGGGATTCCACACAGGAAGGTCAACTCGTCCCTCTCTGTTACAAGGTTGGTAGGTCGGAGCATTTAGAACATGGACTCATGGAGACAATCTGTGGATTTTATTTACAATATGTGATAGCAGAAGATCTTTTTTTATAATTTTTTTGGTTTAGGGTGAAGATCTGATGGATATAAAAGTTGAGGTTAAATCAGAAGAAGAAGAGACGTATGTGAGGGATGATCAGCAATATACTGAGGAGGCTGGAATGACGAGGACATTCATAGAGGAGGACACTCCTACAGAGATCAGCACAGGTGGGTCATTAACACTAAATACATTCCTCCACCCTTACTACTCGCTGATTGGTCCAGAGTAGGGCGGGGACTCGGTGATATCACTTTCCTGAGCTGTATTCCCTGTCCTGCACATTAGATCTTCTTTTTCTCCGGTAATCTTCCTTCTCTGTGCTGCAGACACAATTTATGTATTTTCTGGATTTATGGAGAATCTTAGTTTCATTTGGCAGCAAAATGTTGATTTTTTTCACCATAGGCATTGCTCAGCCTAGACACTTGAGGCATGTTTCTTGGGTCTTCTGCCTTCCAGTGTTACTTGCTCTGTTGTTTGCTGGCTGTGCCGGGAGGGGGAATATGTCTGTATAGTCTCAGGAGATATGAGGGCAGCAGTGTGGGACCTCTTGGGAAGATGTGTATCTTATACTCTATGTTGTACATTACATAGTCCTGACTTCTGCTCTCTCCCCTCTACCCACTGCTATATATATATACACATAATATGTATTCTCTTTTGTTACACCCATTTCCTGCCAGATGGACATTTTATATCTGATGATGTGATTGGAGAACAGACTTTTACATGTTGATAATAATGTGATAACATCCTCCAACTTTGGAACCTTAAACAGAAAGTGATAATGAGGGAGGAGTCAATGACCCAATGATGGTGGTCTTCAGGATCAGTCCAGTCTTCATCTTGGTTGTTCTCCCCCCATCCTCACTCTCTGACCTCTGGTGGGGCTCAGCCCCGCTGTTATTCATGACTAAATCATGGACTAAATAAGGAAGTGCAGGACTTCTTGTGTTGGGAAGATGGCAATGAGTGATAGAGGGGGAGGGGACACTCGTCCTATAATCCCCTCATCACTGTCACTCCTATGAAATACAGTTCTCATTGTTTCCACACCAGTGTTAATTTTGGCAGCAAATTTCGATCTAGTTTTAGTCTTCGTCGTTTGACTAAAATGGCATTTTAGTTTTAGTCCCATTCTAGTCTTCTGCAATTGTTTTAGGTTTAGTTGTATTTAGTCAACTAAATCTCCAGTACATTTTAGTCAACTAAAACTCATTTTAGTCGTCAAAAATCGAATGGGTGTAGTTAAATTGTAATGCATTATTTAAGCATTTCTCTACAATTTCCAAACTCTTTATTTACTGCTGGAGTGAAAAATCGAACCTGTTATTATTTATTGTATTAAGGTTTGAACGTGCACTACAGACCAGTCTTCCTTTTGATGTCAAATTTCAATTTAGTCATACTCTTTTTGACTAAAATGCCATTTTAGATTTAGTCGTATTTTAGTCGACTAAAATAAAAATTAAAAACAAAAAATTAACACTGTTCCTCACTCTCTGACTAAGGTCCATGAATAAAGAAATGAACTGGTAGGAGATCAGAGGACCCATTTACTAGTTACCTTGAGGTGGGAATTGTAAGATCCTCAGAGACAAAGCTGCCCGATGTGGGCGGAGTCCTGGTTTAGGGGAACCAATCTGCTCATGTCTAGTAATAATCTTTGTATTTCTATTTTAGTAGATGGACGGGAGATGAGGAAAACCTCAGAGGATTGTCTCACTTTGTCTCCAGACTGTAAAGTAGAAGATGAGGACATCACACAGTATAGTCCAGGAGAAAACCCGACTACCTCAAATGTCCATCCGGCACCACACAGTGTAGATGGACCATCGTATTCCTCTTATCCCGAGGAACCTCAGACTGTGCGGGACGGTGCCGGACCATCGTATTCCTCTTATCCTGAGGAACCTCAGACTGTGAAGGAAGGTGCCGGACCATCGTATTCCTCTTATCCTGAGGAACCTCAGACTGTGCGGGACGGTGCCGGACCATCGTATTCCTCTTATCCTGAGGAACCTCAGACTGTGCGGGACGGTGCCGGACCATCGTATTCCTCTTATCCTGAGGAACCTCAGACTGTGAGGGATGGTGCCGGACCATCGTATTCCTCTTATCCTGAGGAACCTCAGACTGTGCGGGACGGTGCCGGACCATCGTATTCCTCTTATCCTGAGGAAACTCAGACTGTGTGGGAAAGTGCCGGACCATCGTACTCCTCTTATCCTGAGGAACCTCAGACTGTGTGGGAAAGTGCCGGACCATCGTATTCCTCTTATCCTGAGGAACCTCAAACTGTGAGGGACGGTGCCTTCCTTCCAACACATAAGAGGTTTTCTTGTACTGAGTGTGGAAAATGTTTCCATTCTCAATCCAGACTTATTAGGCATAAAAGATCTCACACAGGGGAAAAGCCATATTCCTGTCCTGAGTGTGGAAAATGTTTTTCACAAAAGTTTGGTCTCCAAATACATCAGAGATCTCACACAGGTGAAAAACCATATTCCTGTACTGAGTGCGGGAAGAGTTTCCATTATAAATCCACACTTAATGGGCATAAAATATCTCATACAGGTGAGAAGCCGTATTCCTGTAGTGAATGTGGAATCGGCTTCTGTAATATATCCTACCTAAATTCACATAAAAGATCTCACACGGGGGAGAAGCCGCATTCTTGCCCCGAGTGTGGGAAATGTTTTTCTAATAAGTCAAATCTTTGCAGACATCAGAGATTGCACAGGGGTGAGAAGCCGCATTCCTGTTCTGAGTGTGGGAAATGTTTTGCACAAAAATCAGAACTCGTCACACATGAGAGGTCTCACACAGGGGAGAAGCCGTATTCCTGCCCTGAGTGCGGGAAAAGTTTTTCACAGAAGTATGATGTTTTCAGACATCAGAGATTGCACACAGGGGAGAAGCCATATTCCTGTCTTGAGTGCGGGAAATGCTTTTCAGATAAGTCCTCTCATAAAAGACATCAGAGACTGCACACGGGGCAGAAGCCACTTTCCTGTCCTGAGTGAGGGAAATGTTCCTCACTGAAGTCCTGTCTTCTTGTCCATCAGGGGTCCCACACAACCCTTGAGGTGTATTAGTGCATTGAGTGCGGGAAATGTCTTGTATATGAATGTTGCTGGACATGTGGGGAAGAAGCACACCCTGATATACACCTCAGATACACTCCATGGCTGATCTTCATCACGTAGGAAACAGTTCATAGACCTCAACCATAGCTTGACCTCTTGACAAAGATGTCCTATGGAATGAATAACACAACAAGTAATGTTACTGACCAGTCGGATTTCTACCATTACTATTTCCTGATTTTTTTTTTTACTGCAATTTTGTTAAAAGTAAAAAAATAATAATAAAACATGAACAAAAAAAAAAACGTGTGTCGGTGCAATGACAACAGTCTTCGGTACCCAAAAATTGCTCATAGGAGACGCTTTAAATGTTTTTACAGCTTAGAAGTTTAGAAAAAAACATAACTAATGGACCAGAGAATGGTCAGGAGTATATCATAGACATCCCAGTGTACAGAGTGCGGTGTTCAGGAGTATATCATATACAGCCCAGAGTGCAGTGGTCAGGAGTATATCATAGACATCCCAGTGTACAGAGTGCAATGGTCAGGAGTATATCATATACAGCCCTGTGTACAGAGTGCAGTGGTCAGAAACATGTCATATACAGCCCAGGATACAGAAAGCAGAGGTCAGAAGCATATCATATTTAGCACCTTCTACTGTGCAACTAGTGTAGGTAAATTTAGTTTATGACTCATGGTAGCTGTGTGTCTGTAATTGGGTCGGGTTACTGCAGGTCAGCATGGGTGGCTTTACAGGGCAGGTCTCTGGTACCTCACCTTGGATCTAGAAGCTTGGAGAAGCTTCTGGAAGTTAGTGGCCAAAGGCCAAGAGATCTTGATCTTCATACTTGAGGAAATCCGGCTAATTCCCAGGCAAAGGGACTGACAGGGAGGCTGGTCAGCACTTAAATATGGGGGAGCCTGGCCAGCATGGGGGTCGGGCGAAATATGGAGTGCTGAGGTTGCTGTCGTGTGGCCTGGGAGGGAACCCCAGGTCTGAGGGGCTCTGCCTCCAGCGGGGAGCCGAGGAAAGGAAGCCTAAGAGAGGGATCTCCATTACCTTTGAGTCTTGTGCAGAAGACAATTAGAGTGCAGTGCTCAAGAATACGAGGGGTCTTCAAAAAGTTTCTGCACTTTTATATTTTCATTGGAAATGGTGAGGGTGGGAGGAGGAGTAATTGGTTGTGTCTGTGAGTGTCATGTGACTAGTCTGTCTGACAAGCCGGCTGACCTTGCAGTTTAGTATAATGCCCCATACACACGATAGGATTTTCCAATGGAAAATGTGTGATAGGACCTTGTTATCAGAAATTCCGACCGTGTGTGGGCTCCATCACACATTTTCCATAGGAATTTCCGACACACAAAGTTTGAGAGCTTGCTATAAAATTTTCCGACAATCAAATCCGTTTTCGGAAATTCGGATCGTGTGTACACAAATCCGACGTACAAAGTGCCACGCATGCTCAGAATAAATTAAGAGACAAAAGCTATTGGCTACTGCCCCGTTTATAGTCCCGACGTACGTGTTTTACGTCACCGCATTCAGAACGATCGGATTTTCCAACAACTTTGTGTGACTGTGTGTATGCAAGACAAGTTTGAGCCAACACCCGTCGGAAAAAATCCATGGATTTTGTTGTCGGAATGTCCGACCGTGTGTACAGGGCATAAGTGTTGTGAAGCTGTGGTAAAAATGGCTGCGAACCTTATAAAAAAAAAAAAAAGTGTGGAAACGTTTTGAAGAACACTTGTATATCTTATGCAGTGGACAGTTAATAGTTTTCCTCCTCTTTCCTAGCTAGCTAGGTTGCAGGTAGTGTTGGGTGAACAGTTCGACTCGAGCATGGGTTCAGGCTGGCTGTTCGCCCATTCTGTGAACACCAGAATTTGCAGGGCGTTCGGTCGGCTGCTGTGTCCTTAACTGATGAGTCATCTGCTGTCAATGGGCTTCCCCTCTGACAGCTGAATAAAATAAAAACATTGATGGCAATAAAAAAAGTAAAAAAAAAAAAACGGTGTGGGGCCCACCCAAATTTCATACTAGACCATTATCCGAGCATGCAGCCTAGCAGGTCAAAAAAGGGGGGGGGACAGTCAAGCACCCCCTCCTTCTGAACCATACCAAGCCACATGTCCTCAACATGGGGGGTCACCAACCGGTGCATGCTGGATCGGTGACATCACAAGGTGGCATCTGGTGACATCGCCAGGTGGCCCCGCCCTTACCTATATAAGAACTGTCAAACTCTAAGGCCAGAGGGTGGAAGTAACGTTTGATGTCGCTCTGATCCTCCAAGGGAATAGAGTCAAGTGGGGGCCATCTTACCCTCACTCGACTTCCTGACCATCAGTCGGATCATTTTTGCCCGCTACTGAGGGCTCTAGTTAGCGGGGAAAACGACCGGGGGGGGCCCATAAAAGTGATCCCGTGGCGTGGTGAATCACCTGCCGGGACTACTTTTATCTGAAAGAGGATCACTCACTGTGTAAAAATATAGCGGGGTTATGGCAGATATCTACGCGGTATATAACGCCAACGTAGCGACGTATATATACAGTGGGCCGTCCGGGAGTGGTTAATAATCCACAAACCTGACCAGAGAGGTGAGGAGGAATATGGGGGGAGGGGTCACATGACATCACTCTTATCTTTATTAATAAAACACAGACCTGACCGGAGAGGTGAGGAGGATTCTGGGAGGTCACATGACATCACTCTTATCTTTATTAATAAAACACAGACCTGACCGGAGAGGTGAGGAGGATTATGGGGGGAGGGGTCACATGACATCACTCTTATCTTTATTAATAAAACACAGACCTGACCGGAGAGGTGAGGAGGATTCTGGGAGGTCACATGACATCACTCTTATCTCTATTAATAAAACACAGACCTGACCGGAGAGGTGAGGAGGATTCTGGGAGGTCACATGACATCACTCTTATCTCTATTAATAAAACACAGACCTGACCGGAGAGGTGAGGAGGATTCTGGGAGGTCACATGACATCACTCTTATCTCTATTAATAAAACACAGATCTGACCGGAGAGGTGAGGAGGATTCTGGGAGGTCACATGACATCACTCTTATCTCTATTAATAAAACACAGACCTGACCGGAGAGGTGAGGAGGATTCTGGGATTCTAACATGATATTCCTATTGGTTCTCCAATACAGAGATTTAATTTTCTGAAGTCAGGTGATCATATGACCATCACAGTGCCTCCATGTGACTCCCTAAAACCTGAGACACAACATGCAGAAGATTCTAGAAATCACCAAGATGATGGAGCTGCTGACAGGAGAGGTGAGGAGGATTCTGGGAATTCTGGGACATTATCCAGTAACAGACAAGGGATGTGTCTGGATGGTGACTGTATCATTGTGTGTGTCAGGTTCCTATAAGGTGTCAGGATGTCACTGTCTATTTCTCCATGGAGGAGTGGGAGTATTTAGAAGGACACAAGGATCTCGACAAGGACGTCATGATGGACAATCAGCAGACTTTGAGGTTTGTGAAGATTGTAAGGAAGGAATTTCCCTGGAATGAGACGATAGTGAACCTCACCCTGGAGATCCTCAGCCTGCTGACTGGAGAGGTGAGTGTAATGAAGGGGTTACATCTGACTCCACTGTAAACTGGGATGTGTTCAGAGTCACTTTAAGTCTTCTAATGTTCTGATAATCAATGACGCCATGCACACAAGCAGGGATTTCTTGTAAGAGATTAGGAGTAGGAACTTACTCAGAGTTTAAACTATGTACGGAGTTCAAGGTTCAGAAGTGTGCTGCGTACAGACTGCAGAGTTCAGGGGTGCACTTTTTACAGAGTGCAGGGTTCAGGAGTGTGCTGCATGCATAATTCAGGGGTGCGCTATGTACAAAGTGCAGGGTTCAGGGATGAGCTATGTACACAGTGCAGGGTTCAGGGATGAACTATGTACAGAGTGCAAGGTTCAGGGATAAACTATGTACAGAGTGCAGGGTTAAGAAATGCTCTTTGTACAGAGTGCAGGGTTCAGGAGTGCGCTATGTACTGCAGAAGCTACCGTGGCATGAACCATCTCTGGGCCTGCAGAGCAGAAACAATCTTTGCTCCAATGTGGCTCCTGTCACCTACACAGACCAGCTGAAGCGCTACATGACATCTTTTAGCCTGACTCGTTGAAAAGCACCTTGAACGCTTAGGGGGTACTAGTACTACATAGGACAATTCAGTAGAAAAGGACATTGAGGAAGAGGAGGCAGTGGAGCCGACAGATTTTGCATTGTCACCAAAACAAGCTGCAGCACTAAGCCCTGTCCTGCATCCTTCCTAGTTGCAAGCAGAGTTACCCAGTGTGCTGTGAACAAAATATATTGTCCCTGACCATGCTTGTTGAACCACGTGTCAGCAGTAGTGTGAATCTTGCTGCTGACTGCCTTGCCCAATGATGCCAAAACATTTCCTTATAGAGCTGGAATGGCCTTATCTGAAAAGAAATAGCGACTGGGAACCTGCCATTGTGGTACAGCACATTCTGCAAATTCACAAAAGGTGGCAGAATCCACCAGACAGAAAGGCAGGAGTTGTAAAGCCAGCAATTTAGACAACTGGAATTTAGATGCTGGGCATGTGGGTGGCAGTGACTGTATTTTTTTTCTGATGCAGCAGCTGTGGCAGAGAAATCTGCCTGCTATAATCTACAGCTGGTGGTGTGCTGAAGGTAGACGTGCTGCAAGGACCTGTGACACCCTGTGCTATACCATCATGCCTGTCAGTGGAGGCTGCTGAGAGGTCATCATCATGAGATATAGCAGAGGGAGAGATCAAAGGTAAGGAATGTGAATGAATGAATGTATAACTTGTATAGCGCTACATATGTGAATTAAATTGCCTCAGGGCACCTTTGGCCGCCAGTGTCCGTCTGGGTCTTTAGAAGTGATGGGTCTTAAGCTTCTTCCTGAAGCCAGATGGTTTTCTTCCGAGCAGATGTCCACGGGTAGAGCATTCCATAGCCGTAGTCCTTGGACTGCGAACCTTCTGTGTGGTGTGTGTCCCTTTTGTGTGGCTTTCAGGTGCTCTTGCCAACAGGCTGAGTGGTGGGAGATTAAATGCCTTTGCAAGCATGTGGTACCCAAATGGCTAGTATTTTTGCCATGCTTGACATGCTTGCGGCAGCGATTGCAAATTGTAACAGTGCGATTGGCTGCACATGTGATTCAATCAAGTAATGTCTGTGTATCATCAAGAAGCAAGTGGCTGAGGATGTGGTCAAATAATTCAGCTGACTCCTCCATGCCGGGTGATGGGGCTATGGCAGGGGTAGCTGTGGACAAGGAAGCAGAATAGGCAGCTCTGGCAGCTGCGGTGGACTGCACACTAGTGTCAACTTGGGTGATAGAGAATGAGGATGGTTTAGTAAGTCACTCCACCACCTCCTCTGCATGCTGTGGCTGGATAGCATAGGCAACATCACTAAACAGAGACAAATGTGCCCTGCCTGAGGACGGACCACGTCCACCTTTGCCTGTGAACACAGACGCTGCTGGCCCCCTCATAGTGGCAAGGGAATGTCTGCCTCTCCTTGTTGGCCTCGCAGACATGATGGGGAGGTTTCTCACCAAAATGTAATAGGGAATGGGTGATTGGATGCACTTTATTGTCAGAAAAGTTGTGTTTGGTCCACTTGAATGAGGACTGCCCACTTTTATTTTAAGGAGAAAGATAAAGTAAAAAAAAAAGATACCCAGGAGTTTTTACCATCACTTCAAAATAAAAAAAATGACACCAAGTCTTTTGGCTTTCTCTCACCATCGTCCCTCAGACCATCTCTTAGCACCCATGTGCTCATGTGCAAATCTACATCTCTTGCTCGACTCTCTCTGACAACTCCCTATTACTCCGACTCACACCCTGGAATCTCATTTCCCCCTGGTGGAGCACAGAACTGCATGGTTGAAGGAATCATCCCTCTCGAGAATCTTTGTAGCTTCCAAATTCCAGAACCCAATCCAGGGGTTACAGTTAGCCCAGAAAAATATAGAAATCCACTTTTATCCATTCATAGTAGATTTGTTGGAGGTCCTCAGTCTGCAACTTTCAGAACACTGTGTGCTATTTCTCTCCATTTGCAGAATGCCAGGACCCAGCACTGTCATCCAATACATACCCACACAGCACAAGGCCGTGTTCACACTACGAGATGTTTCTTAGGGCGGCAGTTCCTCTGAGCTCCACAATGGTGATCTCATTTCCACCCAGACAAAAATTCTCTATGGAAGACAGGAAGTGATGTCAGGTACAGACAGGACGTTCTGGGTGAGAGGTGAGTCGGGAGGAAGTAGAGAGGAGACATTGTTGGAAGTGGCAACCGAGGAGGTAATAAGATTTTATTTTCTATTTACACCCAGTAACCCCCCGTCATGTTCCGTCCTCTTCCTCCATAGTCACTGTGACGTCTTTTATCTCCATCAGATGATGATACACACATATATAGTGTGGAAACCTAGATTAACCCATTCAGAGTCATAACATTTCACCACTTACATGGCCAGAACATTCTCTTCATTTTGGAGATACATTCTAGTAATATGGTCCTCTAAACAAACAGGCCTGACAATAAATAGACAAGACAACGACCATCCTGACCATACATGGCCTACAAAGGGCAACTATGGGCACACAGGCAGCCAGTGGTTAGTTTGTAGAATTCACCTCCGTAACATCTCTAAAATTCGCCCCTTTTTAACAAATGAAACCACCAAGCTCCTCATTTACTCCCTCGTTATCTCTCACCTTGACTATTACAACTCCCTTCTCATTGGCCTGCCTCTCCATAGGCCATCTAGAGTTGCCACCTCGTCCCTTTAAACCCGAACACCTTTGAATTACACAGGTTCTGAGGCTAGTTTAATGTACATAAGGCACCAAGGGAGTTTAATTACCACCTTAATCAGCCACAGAACCCGTGTAATTCATATGTGTTCAGTTTTAAAGGGATGAGGTGGCAACCCTAGCGTGAGGTCTCCCTGCATTCCATACCAAGCCCTTCGTGTCCAGTATGGATTTATGGGGGATACAGTACATACACAGCACAAGGCCGTGATCACACTACAAGTATGGTTGCCACCTCCCTTTAAACCCGAACACATATTAATTACACAAGTTCTGTGGCTGATTAAGGTGGTAATTAAACTCACTTGCTGCCTTATCTGAAATAAATTAGCCTCAGAACCCGTGTAATTCATGTGTGTTCGGGTTTAAAGGGATGAGGTGGCGACCATAAGGCTACCCCCTCTTCAGTCTATCATGAATGTTGCTGCCAGAATTATCCACCTTACCCACCATTCAGCGTCTGCCAACCCTCTCCTCCAATCCCTACACTGGCTCCCAATCTCCCAGCGAATTAAATTCAAAATACTAACCACAACGTACAAAGCCATTCACAACTCTGTCCTGAGCTACATCACCAATCTTGTCTCCAAATATCACCCAAACCCTCCTCTCCGCTCCTCCCATGAACTCCTACTTTCAAGCTCTCTAGTCTCCTCCTCCCATGTTCATCTCCAGGATTTCTCCAGAGCCTCTCCCATCCTCTGGAACTCGCTACCTCAGTCCTGTCCGACCATCGCTTACTCTTGCTACCTTCAGGCGATCCCTGAAAACGTATCTCTTCAGCTAAGCCTAGCATGCCTCCAAATAATCTTTTACCGCTTCCATCAGCTTATTCCCCACAGTTACAACCTTTTGTACCACCTGCCCCACCCTAGTAGATTGTAAGCTCTTCTGAGCAGGGCCCTCTTAGTCCTTTTGTATTTTATTGTATTATAACTGTATTGTCTCCCTTTTTATATTGTAAAGCACTGCGTAAACTGTTGGCGCTATATAAATCCTGTATAATAATAAATGGGCAATCGTTACAGAATATGCAGCCAACACAATGAAGGAGTATGGAGCATAGAGCCCCTTACATTGCAGGAAGAAAACATTCCCCAGCCTGCCATTAAAAATGTGTTCCATCACTGGTGTCAGAAGGAGGAAAATACTGAGAGTTCTGAGGGAAGTAGAGGAGCTGAGGGGTTGGTAGTGTTTAAGAATTCGGAGGTCCTTAATGGGGTACTCAAATGGGAGAGCTCTGTGGGAATAGCGAGCTAGGATGGAGGGGGTCACTGGGTCTGTGATGGCCCTCCCTCACCATCTGCACTTATTTTTTAGACCTTCACCTTCTCACCATATCACTGCTCAATCGATATGTTCTAAGATACCAAGTGGCATGAGGAAGGGCAGTCTTTAAACCCATTCACAGAGATGATCTCTTTTTGCAGCAAACCAGCTCAGAAACAGAACATACCCAACAGAGAATTTGTCAGACCAAAAAGGTTCTGAGTCCTCAAAATTACACTAAACGGTAAATGGGATCCCATGAAGGCAGTAGTTCTCAAATCTTCAACACACCTACTATTACCCCCCTCACGTCCACATCCTATTATTGTGTAACCAACCTGCGGCCTTGAGAACCCTGTGTGTCATTTACTTCCCTTTGTAAAGTAGCAGCCCAGCACCGACCCTACAGATATACAGTACATACACACACAGCACAAGGCCGTGTTCACACTACAAGACATTTTCTTAGGGCTGCGCTTGCTATGAACTTCACAAAGTGCTGATCTCACTTCTACCCAGACAGGAAGTCTTTATGGAAGACAGGAAATGATGTCAGCTACAGACAGGAAGTGATGTCAGTACACACAAGAAATTCCATGTGGTATGAAGAAGAAAGGAGGCTGCTGGACCTGGCAGCAGAAGAGATAATGATATATTATTTTATACTTACAAGAAACTCCAAATAATTCGTACTTTAATTTGCCAAAATTATCTCTCTATAAGAAAGCCTGAATAGATAAAATGATGACACGAATGAGGATGGAGGAGGACCGGAGTCACATGACCGAGAAGATACTAAACCTCACCCTGGAGATCATCTACCTGCTGACCGGAGAGGTGAGGAGGATTCTGGGAGGTCACATGACATCACTCTTATCTCTATTAATAAAACACAGACCTGACCGGAGAGGTGAGGAGGATTCTGGGAGGTCACATGACATCACTCTTATCTCTATTAATAAAACACAGAACTGACCGGAGAGGTGAGGAGGATTCTGGGAGGTCACATGACATCACTCTTATCTCCATTAATAAAACACAGACCTGACCGGAGAGGTGAGGGGGATTCTGGGAGGTCACATGACATCACTCTTATCTCCATTAATAAAACACAGACCTGACCGGAGAGGTGAGGGGGATTCTGGGAGGTCACATGACATCACTCTTATCTCCATTAATAAAACACAGACCTGACCGGAGAGGTGAGGAGGATTCTGGGAGGTCACATGACATCACTCTTATCTCTATTAATAAAACACAGACCTGACCAGAGAGGTGAGGAGGGTTCTGGGAGGTCACATGACATCACTCTTATCTCTATTAATAAAACACAGACCTGACCGGAGAGGTGAGGAGGATTCTGGGAGGTCACATGACATCACTCTTATCTCTATTAATAAAACACAGACCTGACCGGAGAGGTGAGGAGGATTCTGGGAGGTCACATGACATCACTCTTATCTCTCTTAATAAAACACAGACCTGACCGGAGAGGTGAGGGGGATTCTGGGAGGTCACATGACATCACTCTTATCTCTCTTAATAAAACACAGACCTGACCGGAGAGGTGAGGAGGGTTCTGGGAGGTCACATGACATCACTCTTATCTCTATTAATAAAACACAGACCTGACCGGAGAGGTGAGGAGGATTCTGGGATTCTAACATGATATTCCTATCGGTTCTCCAATACAGAGATTTCCTCTGGTGAAGTCAGGTGATCATATGACCATCACAGTGCCTCCATGTGACTCCCTAAAACCTGAGAGACACAACATGGAGAAGATTCTAGAAGTCACCAAGAAGATGATGGAGCTGCTGACAGGAGAGGTGAGGAGGATTCTGGGAATTCTGGGACATTATCCAGTAACAGACAAGGGATGTGTCTGGATGGTGACTGTATCATTGTGTGTGTCAGGTTCCTATAAGGTGTCAGGATGTCACTGTCTATTTCTCCATGGATGAGTGGGAGTATTTAGAAGGACACAAGGATCTCTACAAGGACATCATGATGGACAATCAGCAGACTTTGGGTTTTGTGAAGATTGTAAGGAAGAATTTTCCCCAAAATGAGAGGATATTGAATCTCACCCTGGTGATCCTCAGCCTGCTGACTAGAGAGGTGAGTGTAATGAATGGATTTCTAGTAAGAAATTAGGAGTAGGAACTCACTCATAGTTTAGGCTTACATTGTGTGTAAGGTTTAGGAGTGCACTACATGCAGGGTGCAGGAGAGTGCTGTGTACAGAGTGCAGGTTTCTGGAATTATGCAGTGTGCACTATGTGCAGGATTCAGAAGTGTGCTGCGTGCAGAGTTCAGGGGTGTGCTATGTACAGAGTGCAGGCTGCAGGAGTGTGCTGCATGCAGGGTTTAGGGTTGAGTGTGCTGTGTACAGAGTGCAAGTTTCCGGAGTCTGCAATTTACAAAGTGCAGGGTTCATAAGTGTGCTGCGTACAGAGTGCAGACTTCAGGGGTGTGCTATGCACAGAGTGCAGTAGTGTGCTGCTGGGTTCAGGGGTGCGCTATGTACAGAGTTCAGGGTTCAGGAGTGTGCTGCGTACAGACTGCAGAGTTCAGGGCCGCGCTATGTACAGAGTGCAGGGTTCAGGAGTTTGCTGTGTACAGACTGCAGAGTTCAGGGCTGTGCTATGTACAGAGTTCAGGGTTTAGAAGTGTGCTGCGTACAGAGTGCAGAGTTCAGGGGTGCGCTATGTACAGAGTGCAGGGTTCAGGAGTGTGCTGCTGGGTTCAGGGTTGAGGAGTGCACTATGTACAGAGTGCAGAGTTAAGGAGTGTGCCATGTGCAGAGTTCAGAATTAAGGGGTGTGTTGTGTACAAAGTGCAGGGTTCAGAAGTGTGCTGTGTACAGAGTGCAGGGTTCAGGAGTGTTCTGAGTGCAGAGTTTCTGGGTGTGCTATGTACAGAGTTCAGGGTTGATGAGTGCACTATGTACAGAGTTCGGTGTTGAGGAGCGCTCTATGTACAGAGTGCAGGGTTCAGGAGTGCACTATGTACTGTTCATGGTTTAGGAGTGCGTTATGTACTGTACAGAGTTCAGGGTTCAGAAGTGTGCTGTGTACGGTGTGCAGGGTTCTGAAGTTTGCTGACTAGAGAGTGCAGGGTTCAGGATTGCGTTATGTACAGAGTGCAGGGTTAAGGAGTGTGCTATGTACAGAGTGCCGGGTTCAGGAGTGTGTTATGTACAGAGTTTAGGGTTCAGCCTCTCCTCACCTCTGCCCTCTGCGCTCTCTTCCCCCTCCCAGCCCTCACCTCTGTGCATGCACCCCCTTCCCTACCCCCTCTCCCCTTTAAAAGCACCACCATCTTCCACATGTTCACCTTTGCTAAAAACACCTCTCAGTGGCACACCCATTCAGCTTTGCCCCTCCCCCACCATGCAAGTGATAGGATCACAGAGATGATGCCCCCTCCCACCTATTAACACAGAGCACCTGGCCAGCTACCCTCCCTTGTTTCAGAGTGCCGGGGCAGGGAGGGTTCTTTTCAGAGCCGTCCAATGAGGTGCTCTGTCACTTGTAAACATAGAAAGACGTTCTTCTGTCCTTACAAGTGATAGTATTTGGGTGGTGAGCAGCAGGAGGTGGTGGATCGGAGCTGCACACAAGTACTATCAATACTTGAAGTGTAATTACTCTATGATATTTGGTAATTACATAAGATGGCAGCATTGATTACAGAAGAGAACAATGTCAACTTTAGTCCAATCAGTGAGACCAATGATCACCGGAATGCCACGCCCCCTAACCGCTAAATCCATGGGTAACATTTCCTGGTGGGTCAGTGAGCCTTACTAGTAGAACATTAGTGACTCTATTATATGACTTCTAGAAGGAGCTATAAATCTGACCACATTGTAATCATATCATTGGATGGAGATGTCTGTCCTTCGCTGAATCGGGAACATTGTGGCCAATCCCTGGAGGATAAATCTAGAGCTGACCATAGAGGTGAGGGATTATGGGAGAGTGATATTTATCTTTCTATAACACAGAACTGTACAGTAGTAAGAAGGAGATCTCATAATATGACCAGAAGATCCTCAAGAATCCAGAATCCTATCACCACCACACCACCTCCACCCCTGATCCCTACAAGACACAACATGGAGAAGATTCTAGAAGTCACCAAGAAGATGATGGAGATGCTGACAGGAGAGGTGAGCGGTGCCGGGAATTCTGGGACATTATCCAGTAACAGACAAGGGATGTGTCTGGATGGTGACTGTATCATTGTGTGTGTCAGGTTCCTATAAGGTGTCAGGATGTCACTGTCTATTTCTCCATGGAGGAGTGGGAGTATTTAGAAGGACACAAGGGTCTCTACAAGGACGTCATGATGGACAATCAGCCGCCCCTCACATCACCGGGTAAGAGGAGACTTTATTGTAAAGGGGAGAGCAGTACGGAGGCTCCAACCAGGACTAGAACTTTGTGCCCCTTTTCTCTGATGGCCCCTTTTGCACATGATACTGAGGGATCTGGTTAGCTCCAGTACAGACCAGCCGATTGATACTTTATGCACAACATTTGTCTACCTATAGCCCCGAAAGAATCTTTGATATTGAAGACATTTGGAATTGGCCTGAGGGGTTAGACTCAAGCCAATTCCAATCCCCCCCCCCCTCCTGGCTATACGCTCCCAGGAATGATTTTGGGACTGGACACTTTCCATGCAGTTGGATGAGCGCTTCTTAGATATTAACAGAGAAGAATATGTAGCACAGGGACTGCTGATGAATTTGGATCTCCCACTCCTGAAGCCAGGAACACCACAATTTCACAAGGATCAGTCCAGTCTTCATCTTGGTTGTTCTCCCCCCATCCTCACTCTCTGACCTCTGGTGGGGCTCAGCCCCGCTGTTATTCATGACTAAATTATGGACTAAATAAGGAAGTGCAGGACTTCTTGTGTTGGGAAGATGGCAATGAGTGATAGAGGGGGAGGGGACACTCGTCCTATAATCCCCTCATCACTGTCACTCCTATAAAAGACAGTTCTCGTTGTTTCCTCACTCTCTGACTAAGGTCCATGAATAAAGAAATGAACTGGTAGGAGATCAGAGGACCCATTTACTAGTTACCTTGAGGGGGGAATTGTAAGATCCTCAGAGACAAAGCTGCCTGATGTGGGCGGAGTCCTGGTTTAGGGGAACCAATCAGCTCATGTCTAGTAATAATCTTTGTATTTCTATTTTAGTAGATGGACGGGAGATGAGGAAAACCTCAGAGGATTGTCTCACTTTGTCTCCAGACTGTAAAGTAGAAGATGAGGACATCACACAGTATAGTCCAGGAGAAAACCCGACTACCTCAAATGTCCATCCGGCACCACACAGTGTAGATGGACCATCGTATTCCTCTTATCCTGAGGAACCTCAGACTGTGCGGGACGGTGCCGGACCATCGTATTCCTCTTATCCTGAGGAACCTCAGACTGTGAGGGACGGTGCCGGACCATCGTATTCCTCTTATCCTGAGGAACCTCAGACTGTGCGGGACAGTGCCGGACCATCGTATTCCTCTTATCCTGAGGAACCTCAGACTGTGCGGGACGGTGCCGGACCATCGTATTCCTCTTATCCTGAGGAACCTCAGACTGTGCGGGACGGTGCCGTCCTTCCACCACATAATAGGAGGTTTTCCTGTACTGAGTGCGGGAAGTGTTTCCATTTTAAATCCGATCTTAGTGAGCATAAAAAGTCTCACACAGGTGAGAAGCCGTATTCCTGTCCTGAGTGCGGGAAATGTTTTTCACGGAAGTTCAATCTTTACACACATCAAAAATTGCACAGGGGGGAAAAGCCATTTTGCTGTTCTGAGTGCGGGAAAGGTTTTGTACACAAATCAGTTCTAATCAAACATCAAAGGTCTCACACGGGGGAGAAACCGTATTCCTGTTCTGAGTGCGGGAAATGTTTTTCAACAAAGCCCACTCTTTACATACATATGAGATTGCACACGGGGGAGAAACCATATTCCTGTCTTGAGTGCGGAAAATGTTTTTCAGACAGGTCCAATCTTGACAAACACCGGAGATTACACACGGGGGTGAAGTTGTATTCCTGTGCTGAGTGCGGGATATGTATTTCAGACAAGTCCAATCTTAACACACATCAGAGATTGCACGCAGGGGATAAACCTTATTCTTGCTCTGAGTGCGGGAAACGCTTTACTAAAAAATATGCGCTTACCAAACATCAAAGGTCTCACACGGGGGAAAAACCATATTCCTGTCCTGAGTGTGGGAAATCTTTTTCAGATAAGTCCTATCTTAACACACATCAGAGATTTCATACAGGGGAGAAGCCGTATTCTTGTTCCGAGTGCGGGAAATGTTTTGTACTAAAATCAGAGCTCAACAAACATCAAAAATCTCACACAGGGGAGGAGCCGTATTCTTGTTCTGAGTGCGGGAAATGTTTTTCAAGGACCTCCAGTCTTTACAGACATCAGAGATGTCACACAGGGGAGAAGCCACTTTCCTGTCCTGAGTGCGGGAAATGTCACTCACGGAAGTCCTGCCTTTACAATCATCTGAAATGTCGCCCGGAGGAGAATGAACTTTCCTGGTCTGAGTGAGGGAATTGTTCCTTACTGAAGTCCTGTCTTCCTGTACATCAGGAGTCCCACACAACCCTCGAGGTGTATTAGTGAGTGCGGGAAATGTCTTGTATATGAATGTTGCTGGACATGTGGGGAAGAAGCACACCCTGATATACACCTCAGATATACTCCATGGCTGATCTTCATCATGTAAGAAACAGTTGATAAGGAGATCAGAGATCACCAAAGACATGGATGAAGTGTTGTACCGTGTTGGCCATTGATAGCAGGAGAAAAATAAAAATGGAGTCATTACCTCTCATTGGCTGAGTACATTTTGTGGTGTAAACTCTTGCAAGAGGTCTGTTCTCTCAAGTCGTCTTCCAGGACGAAACACGTTAACCCCACCACTTAAAAGGCGGTCCTCTAGGCCTTTTAAAATAAAAATGGAGTCATTACCTCTCATTGTGTGAGTACATTTTGTGGTGTAAACTCTTGCAAGAGGTCTGTTCTCTCAAGTCGTCTTCCAGGACGAAACACGTTAACCCCACCACTTAAAAGGCGGTCCTCTAGGCCTTCTAGGAAAGAAATATACTGAATTACAGCCACTAGATGGAGCTGCCAATCATATTAATAGACCCCTAAATGTCAGGAGACGTTTATTTAAAGGTGGAAAGTATGGGGCAGATCAATTAAATCAATGTCATTACCAGGCTTCGGCTAGGGGGAGCTCTAATGTGTATAGTGTGACCCCAAGGGATGAATCACATTAACCCTTTCTATTCCAAAGACTGTCCCTTTTTTTTTTTTTGCACAAATGTAAAGGCCACATTCTGGGGCCTGAAGATTAAATAAAACCCTCCAAACCTCTATTTTCTGAAAGCAGAGGCCCTGGAGAATTTCTGAAAGCAGAGGCCCTGGAGAATAAAATGGTGGCGATTGTTAAGGTGTTCCTCGTAGACAAATTTCCCCTTAATATCCAGGATTTATTTTCTCCCCCCCCCCAGTTTTCTATGTTGTGATCTTATCTACAATACTTTGTTATAATAATGTAACACATTGTGTATTGTATTGTACACAAATGAATAACGACTCCACCTCCACATTCCACACACGTCATTTTCCTGGCCAATCGGATTTCTACCTTTTACGATTTCCTGATTTTATGACTGCAATCAGAAAAATGATAATAAAAAAATGTATTGGAAAAAAAAAAATAAATTCTGTGTGTCGGTGGAATGATGACAAACTTCAATACCAAACATTGTCCATAGGGGGCTCTTTAAAAGCCTTTACAGGTCATCAGTTTACATCGAATTGGGAATAACGGGCCTGGAATTGTTGCTTTCACTCCGGTGTGTACGGGAATATGTAACGCGTGTAGTGCCATCGACATTTTCTTCTATAGGCACTTGTGGCTTGTGTCTTTACGTTAGGGTTCAAAATTTGTGAGGGAAAGGGGTTTAAGTGTTTGGGTGTAACTTTAAATTTTACTATTTTTTTCACTTAACTTTATTGATTTCCCATAAGTGACCAATAGCCTCCTAGGTGATAGGATATTGTTATGACAGGTTCTCTTTTATGATGTTCACTTGTCTCCTTCCCCTCTACATGGCAACATCTGCCATACCAGTCTGGGGCCACAGGTGGGATAGTTAAGCCTGGAAAAAAATGGTGGGGATGGTGGCCAAAAGGAGAAGGATTAGTGTAGTGTTCTCTTACATTGATGACTATTGGGAGAAGGACTCCCTTATATCAGTGGTCACTGAACTGATCTCTTACGTTGGTGACCAATGGGAGAAGGATCCCCTTATATCATTGGTCAATATAGTGTTCCCTTACATTGGAGACAGATGGGAGAAGGACCCCTTATATCTGTCATCAGCTTAGTGGTCCCTCACATTGGTAAAACCTGGGAAACATGGTGGGGATGGTGGCCAAAAGGAGAAGGATTAGTGTAGTGTCCCCTTACATTGGTGACTATTGGGAGAAGGACTCCCTTATATCAGTGGTCAGTGAACTGATCTCTTACGTTGGTGACCAATGGGAGAAGGATCCCCTTATATCATTGGTCAATATAGTGTTCCCTTACATTGGAGACAGATGGGAGAAGGACCCCTTATATCTGTCATCAGCTTAGTGGTCCCTCACATTGGTAAAACCTGGGAAACATGGTGGGGATGGTGGCCAAAAGGAGAAGGATTAGTGTAGTGTTCTCTTACATTGGTGACTATTGGGAGAAGGACTCCCTTATATCAGTGGTCAATATAGTGTTCCCTTACATTGGTGACGAATGGGAGAAGGACCCCTTATATCTGTCATCAGCTTAGTGGTCCCTCACATTGGTAAAACCTGGGAAACATGGTGGGGATGGTGGCCAAAAGGAGAAGGATTAGTGTAGTGTCCCCTTACATTGGTGACTATTGGGAGAAGGACTCCCTTATATCAGTGGTCAGTGAACTGATCTCTTACGTTGGTGACCAATGGGAGAAGGATCCCCTTATATCATTGGTCAATATAGTGTTCCCTTACATTGGAGACAGATGGGAGAAGGACCCCTTATATCTGTCATCAGCTTAGTGGTCCCTCACATTGGTAAAACCTGGGAAACATGGTGGGGATGGTGGCCAAAAGGAGAAGGATTAGTGTAGTGTCCCCTTACATTGGTGACTATTGGGAGAAGGACTCCCTTATATCAGTGGTCAGTGAACTGATCTCTTACGTTGGTGACCAATGGGAGAAGGATCCCCTTATATCATTGGTCAATATAGTGTTCCCTTACATTGGAGACAGATGGGAGAAGGACCCCTTATATCTGTCATCAGCTTAGTGGTCCCTCACATTGGTAAAACCTGGGAAACATGGTGGGGATGGTGGCCAAAAGGAGAAGGATTAGTGTAGTGTTCTCTTACATTGGTGACTATTGGGAGAAGGACTCCCTTATATCAGTGGTCAGTGAACTGATCTCTTATGTAGGTGACCAATGGAAGAAGGATCCCCTTATATCATTGGTCAATATAGTGTATCCCCGGGATTTTGACGGTGCTGAAAATAATTGAAGGTAACTCAAACTACAAAAAATATATATGTGCAACTAGACAAATATATATATAAAAAAACAATTTTTATTTAGAAAAATACATAATCACATATAGTTAAAAAGAGATCCACTTTTTGAAACGGCACACAAGGCCCATCATTTAATGAATACCAATTTGCGACTCAACATGTTTCGCTCAACCTCTTGAGCTTCATCAGGAGTTTATGGTACATAAATGGTCTCAACTGCGGATGACAAAGAGAATATAGGTATAAACCAACAGGATAAATGCAAACCATGCTACCAGTGCATGGGTGAAAAACAGTAGTTGCATATGGTTATTACACAAATTACATCAACATTATTGATAGATATTCATAAAGATTATCACAATATGCCAATAAAATCTCAATGTCTGGACATAGTGTTAAAGAACACATGAATTCACAAAAATGTAAATACAACTATCTTACCAAGCCTGTTTAAAAGAAAAAGCACTGTGCATTGATTGTGGATATAGGAACGCAGAATATCGCATTTCCAATATTGAGCGGGTCTTCCGATACCAATACCTCCCAAGTATAATGGTCACAGAGGGACTAGTGTAAAGAGTTGTGGTAAAACACTGCAAAATATAAATATAGGGAATCTATAGCTAAATAAAAGGCCAGATAGAACAATTTAGATACCTGAAACATTTTAAGGGTTCAAAAAGAATGAGGAGTTACCTTGGGTTGAATCAACAGTAAGTATGGTAGGGGGCCTTATCAAGGCCTGTCAGCATATAGAGTCATTTGTTTGCAGGTCTCAAATAAGATGACAGCTGCCTACAGACTGGATCAACAAAGCTACCAGAACCCAGCAGTGCACATATGCTGCAAAGGAGAATGACAGGTATCAATAGAAGGCCTTTTCCCCACAAAGGGGACAAAAGTTCTGAACAGATAAACGGTCGAGATTACCTGAATGTGATGGGATAAATGGGCCAGCAGGGACGGGGAGGGAAAGCGCCACCTCCCCTTACACCAAGAAGCCTCTGACAGAGCGGTGGCGGCTGCGAGGCCGCTCTATATAGTCCCATCCATCGAGGCGGCGTCTTGACGTCACCGCCGCGATGCGGACAAACAGTGAGGCATTTCCCCATACTGATGCAGCGTCACGGCGAGGGGTGGGTGGGAGGTAACATCAGGATAGACCGGCCCATCACGCCGGCGCCTGAGATTCAAGCGTCAATAGCCCGGAAAGGGTCACCGCGCATGCGCCAACCAGCGGGCCCTAGAGGCGCAGATCCCCACGTTTTGCAGTAGTCTGAAATGAGGGTTCACAGTTTCCATATTTTACATTAAATTTTGGTTTGTTTTACCTCCTGATCAAGTTCTGGCTTTTCTGGCAAAGCCAGACCTATTCATACAAATAGATATGCGACCCGTTTTGGCCACAGTAGATATAATTATTAGTGTTATTTAAATTAACGTTAATGTCATCTTTCTGTTTGTACTTTTAGATTATATAATTAGTTAATCAGGGCATTGATCTTGTTCAAACTTACTCTGTTGCTTTTCTTGATTTATGGTACTCTATAGTTGCCCTTGCGATTAAGGTTCTTTCCCTTCACTAAGATGGCGTTCAAGGACTCCTATAATAGAGGGAGACTTTATTGTATACGCCGCCGCTGGTTGGCGCATGCGCGGTGACCCTTTCCGCGCTATTGACGCTTGAATCTCAGGCGCCGGCGTGATGGGCCGGTCTATCTTGATGTTACCTCCCACCCACCCCTCGCCGTGACGCTGCATCAGTATGGGGAAATGCCTCACTGTTTGTCCGCATCGCGGCGGTGACGTCAGACGCCGCCGCGATGGATGGGACTATATAGAGCGGCCTCGCAGCCGCCACCGCTCTGTCAGAGGCTTCTTGGTGTAAGGGGAGGTGGCGCTTTCCCTCCCCGTCCCTGCTGGCCCATTTATCCCATCACATTCAGGTAATCTCGACCGTTTATCTGTTCAGAACTTTTGTCCCCTTTGTGGGGAAAAGGCCTTCTATTGATACCTGTCATTCTCCTTTGCAGCATATGTGCACTGCTGGGTTCTGGTAGCTTTGTTGATCCAGTCTGTAGGCAGCTGTCATCTTATTTGAGACCTGCAAACAAATGAATCTATATGCTGACAGGCCTTGATAAGGCCCCCTACCATACTTACTGTTGATTCAACCCAAGGTAACTCTTCATTCTTTTTGAACCCTTAAAATGTTTCAGGTATCTAAATTGTTCTATCTGGCCTTTTATTTAGTTATAGATTCCCTATATTTATATTTTGCAGTGTTTTACCACAACTCTTTACACTAGTCCCTCTGTGACCATTATACTTGGGAGGTATTGGTATCGGAAGACCCGGTCAATATTGGAAATGCGATATTCTGCGTTCCTATATCCACAATCAATGCACAGTGCTTTTTCTTTTAGACAGGCTTGGTAAGATAGTTGTATTTACATTTTTGTGAATTCATGTGTTCTTTAACACTATGTCCAGACATTGAGATTTTATTGGCATATTGTAATAATCTTTATGAATATCTATCAATAATATTGATGTAATTTGTATAATAACCATATGCAACTACTGTTTTTCACCCATGCACTGGTAGCATGGTTTGCATTTATCCTGTTGGTTTATACCTATATTCTCTTTGTCATCCGCAGTTGAGACCATTTATGTACCATAAACTCCTGATGAAGCTCAAGAAGTTGAGCGAAACATGTTGAGTCGCAAATTGGTATTCATTAAATGATGGGCCTTGTGTGCCGTTTCAAAAAGTGGATCTCTTTTTAACTATATGTGATTATGTATTTTTCTAAATAAAAATTGTTTTTTTATATATATATTTGTCTAATTGCACATATATATTTTTTGTAGTTTGAGTTACCTTCAATTATTTTCAGCACCGTTAAAATCCCGGGGATACAATTGCCCCATTTCCATGTCCTTATTTATTCTCTATTTGGGATGTGGTGCTTTAGGGAAAACTGTTTCTGTCCTCTATATACTTGGTCAATATAGTGGTTCCTTACATTGGTGACGAATGGGAGAAGGACCCCTTATAGCTGTCATCAGCGTAGTGGTCCCTTACATTGGCGAAGCCTAGGAAACATGTTGGGCAAAAGGAGAAGGATTGGTGTAGTGTTCCCTTACATTGGTGACTATTGGGAGAAGGACTCCCTTATATCAGTGGTCAGTGTAGTGGTCTCTTATATTGGTGACCAATGGGAGAAGGACCCCCTTATATCAGTGGTCAGGGTAGTGGTTCCTTACATTGGTGACCAATGGAAGAAGGATCCCTTTATATCAGCAATCGGGTGGGGGGACATTCTTACATTGTCATCAGTGGGAAGACTGCCCCCTTACAGATCACTGATATCAGTTGTAACCAAGAGACAGAAATTGCTCATTGAAACCATAGAAACCTTGGAGGAACCCTGGCTGAGAAAGGCTGGACTAGGCAGTAATACCTTTCTACCCCCCTTGGTGGGAGTGGAGATGACCCCATCTAAAATGTGTGAAATTCATGGGGTATCACTCAGGTGTAGTGCTTCTCCAGTGAGTTCACTCCAGCAATGAAATACTGTTTAAGAACTTGTTGGCTCACAGTAAATGTTAAAAAAGGAAGCCCTTGCAGAGGTTTCCACCATTACTTCAAACACAAAAATTACACCAAGCCCATTGGCTTTCTCCCGCCATACTGCTCCTCAGGTCTCAAGCCTAGGCCTTTGGTCTGGTCCCTCAGACCATCTCTCAGCACCCATATGCTCATATGCAAATCTACATCTCTCACTTGGCTCTCTCTGGCAACTTCCTACTGCTCTGAACCATGCCCCAGCCTCTTTCCCAGGTGGATCACTGAACTGCAGGGTTGAAGGCATCATCCCTCCCAAGAATTTTTGAAGCCTCCAAACTCCAGAGCCTAGTCAATGAGTTTCAAAGCCCGGTAAAAAATGGAAATCCACTTTTCTCCATTCATAATAGATATTTTGGAGCTCCTCAATCTGCAACTTTCATAACACCGTGTGCTATTTCTCTCTTCCTCCATAGTCACTG
Organism: Aquarana catesbeiana; assembly: GCF_042186555.1. NCBI lineage: Eukaryota > Metazoa > Chordata > Amphibia > Anura > Ranidae > Aquarana > Aquarana catesbeiana. The sequence goes on along the minus strand of NC_133331.1, from coordinate 291,297,126 downwards.
TGACGTCTTTTATCTCCAGCAGATGATGATACACACATATATAGTGTGGAAACCTAGATTAACCCTTTCAGGGTCAGAACATTTCCCCACTTGCAGGGCAGAACATTCTCTTTATTTTGGAGATAAATTCTAGTAATATGTTCCTCAGCACTGATAATAAATAGACAAGACAATGACCATCCTGACCATACATGGCCTACAAAGGGCAATTATTACACTACACGGGCAGCCAATGGGCAATCATTACAATATGCAGCCAACATAATGATGGTGTGCAGGAGTATGGAGCATAGAGCCCCTTACAATGCTGGTCAAGAGGAAGAAAGCATTCCCCAGCCTTCCACGAAGAACATGTTCCATCATTGGTGTCAGAGGGAGGAAAATTCTGAGGGAAGTAGAGGAGCTGAGGGGCCTCTAAGGGGTTGGTGGTGCTTAAGAACCCTGAGACCCTCAGTGGGGTGCTTGGATGGGAGAGCTCTAAGGGAATAGGAAGCTATACAGCTCAGGGGGGACTCTAAAGGGAGGGAGGAGGTCTCTGGGTCTGTGATGGTCCTCCCTCCTCAACTGCACCTATTTTTTCAACCTTCTCCTTCTCACTGTATCACTGCTGAAGTGATATGATCCAGTATACCGAGTGGAATGAAGAAGGGCGATCCTCAATCACTTCCCGCCCGCCAGCCGTCATATGACATCCTTGAATTTGTGCAGTGATATCTGAATGATGCCTGCAGTTACAGACATCATTCAGACATCTTTTTTTTCAGCCAGGGATTCCCTACACCATAAGAACAATCATAGTGGCTGTACAGCCGCTTGACTCTTCTTACGGGAGGCAAGAGAGGACATCCCCCCGCCTCCCGCACTTCTCCAGGCCCGCCGCTGCTAACGACGAACCGGAGAAGGTGTCCGCCGGCCCCCGATGCTGACGACCATAGAGATTTCCGGCAGACAAGATGGTCCCTGGAGTCTCTATGATTGCTCGGAGGTCGGGCGCGATGTTATGATGTCACGCCCAGCCTCTGCCTTCGAAAAAATGGCGTCGCCTCGGCTGGGAAGCTGAGATCTTTTTTATTTTTATTTCAGGCTTCCCAGCCTAGAGGTGAGATGTGGGAACTTATTGACCCTACATCTCACTGTAAAGAGGACCTGTCATGCTTATTCCTATTACAAGGGATGTGTACATTCCTTGTAATAGGAATAAAAGTGATCAAAAAAAAAGTGTCAAACTAGAAAAATAAAAGTAAAATTAACAATAATAAAAAAAATGTAAAGTGCCCCTGTCCCCGTGTTCTTGCATGCAGAACACATACGTAAGTCATGCCCACATACGTAAACGGTGTTCAAATCACACATTTGAGGTATCGCCGCGAACATTAGAGCGAGAGCAATAATTCTAGCCCTAGACCTCCTCTGTAACTCAAAACATGTAACAGTAAAAAATTTAAAGCTTCGCCTATGGGGATCTTTAAGTACCGAAGTTTGGCGCCATTCCACGAGCTTGCGCAATTTTGAAGCGTGACATGTTAGGTATCCATTTACTCGGTGTATCATCTTTCACATTATGCAAAACAATTGGACTAACTTTACTGTTTTTTTTTGTTTCTTTTTTTTAAAGCATGAAACTGTTTCTTTTCCCAAAAACAAAAAAACGCGTTTGAAAAATCTCTGCACAAATACAGTGTGAGATAAAAAGTTGCAACGACTGCAATTTTATTCTCTGGGGTCTCTGCTAAAAAAAAATCATATATAATGTTTGGGGGTTCTGTTTAATTTTCTAGCAAAAAAAAAATCATGATTTTTACATGTAGGAGAGAAATGTCAGAATTGGCCTGGGTTAACCTCGTTCGCAGAGGTGGTCTTCTTGTTCAACAAACCAGTTCAGAAACAAAACAAACCCAACAGAGAATTTGTCAATCCAAGAAGGTTCTGAGTCCTCAAAATGACACTAAACAGTAAGTGTGTTCCTATGGGGGTAGTAGTTCATAAATCTTCAGCACACCTACTATTACCCTCCACACATCCACATCCTGTTATTGTGTAACCAACCTATGTAAGCCTTGAGAACCCTGTGTGCCATTCCCCCCCTTTACAAAGTAGCAGCCCAGCACTGTCCCTACAGATATACAGTATATACACACAGCACAAGGCCGTGTTCACACTATGGGATGATCATCGGGGCTGCAGTTCCTCTGATCTCCACAAGGTGGTGATCTCACTTCTACCCAGACAGGAAGTCTCTATGGAAGACAGGAAGTGATGTCAGTACAGACAGGAAATTCCATGTGGTAAAGAGAAGACATTGCTGGACCTGGCAGCAGAAGAGATAATAAGATCTTATTTTATACGTACAAAAAAAACTAAGAATAATTCTTACTTTCATTTTTCAAAATTATCTCTCTATAAGAAAGCCTGAATAGATAAAATGGTGACACAAATGAGGATGGAGGAGGACCGAAGTCACGTGACTGAGAAGATACTAAACCTCACCCTGGAGATCATCTACCTGCTGACCGGAGAGGTGAGGAGGATTCTGGGAGGTCACATGACATCACTCTTATCTCTATTAATAAAACACAGACCTGACCGGAGAGATGAGGAGGATTCTGGGGGGTCACATGACATCACTCTTATCTCTATTAATAAAACACAGACCTGACCGGAGGGGTGAGGAGGATTCTGGGAGATCACATGACATCACTCTTATCTCTATTAATAAAGCACAGACCTGACCGGAGAGGTGAGGAGGATTCTGGGAGGTCACATGACATCACTCTTATCTCTATTAATAAAACACAGACCTGACCGGAGAGGTGAGGAGGATTCTGGGAGGTCACATGACATCACTCTTATCTCTATTAATAAAACACAGACCTGACTGGAGAGGTGAGGGGGATTCTGGGATTCTAACATGATATTCCTATTGGTTCCTCAATACAGAGATTTCCTCTTGTGAAGTCAGGTGATCATATGACCATCACAGTGCCTCCATGTGACTCCCTAAAACCTGAGAGACACAACATGGAGAAGATTCTAGAAGTCACCAAGAAGATGATGGAGCTGCTGACAGGAGAGGTGAGGAGGATTCTGGGAATTCTGGGACATTATCCAGTAACAGACAAGGGATGTGTCTGGATGGTGACTGTATCATTGTGTGTGTCAGGTTCCTATAAGGTGTCAGGATGTCACTGTCTATTTCTCCATGGAGGAGTGGGAGTATTTAGAAGGACACAAGGATCTCTACAAGGACGTCATGATGAACAATCAGCCGCCCCTCACATCACCGGGTAAGAGGAGACTTTATTGTAAAGGAGAGAGCAGTACGGAGGCTCCACCTAGGACTGGGGCCTCATACATTGAATTTTGGTGCCCCTTTTCTCTGAAGGCCCCTATTGCACACGATAATGAGGGACCTGGTTTGTTCCACCAGATTGGTAATTTTCGCACAACATTCGTCTACCTAGAGCCCCAAGAGAATCTTTGATATTGGCGACATTTTGAATTGGCTTGAGGAATTTGACTTGGTGTGTCTCCTTCCCTCCCCTCTCCTGGTTAGACGCTCCCAGGGATGATGTGCACAGACTGGACATTTTCCATGCAGTTGGATGATCGCTTCTTAGATATTAACAGAGAATACCATCTTACCTGCACATGCCCCCGAGGAAGCGGGTGACCGGGAGACATGTAGGTCAGTTGTACAGTTCTGGTGGGACTCCCTGTTGAAACAACACCTTAAAAAGCTTGTTACAGGGACTGACTATGTATTATATATTGGGGGGGGGGGGGCGTTCTTCCGTCCATGATTTGTGCAGATACGCTCTTGGTTATTTTGATTTTAACCACTTCACCTCCGGAAGGTTTTACCCCCTTTATGACCAGGACATTTTTTTGGTATTCAGCACTTGTCTACTGTCCATTCACAGAGAGAGGAAAACACAGGGGCGGGCTTTACAGTAATTGATCACTGTGGTAGCCAAACAGAGGCTACTGCAGCGATCAGGTGACCCGGAATCATTAATATGGGGCCCAGGGGCTCTTGGTGAGACCGCGGTCTCCGTGCTGGGAGTGCGATACGCAGCGCGCTCCCTGCACAAAGGTAGATACGCAAATATGCGGCTCCATGAAAAAAAAAAACAGTCCAGCGAGGCCCTATATATATGTGTTATGTCGGCATCAAGGAGTTAACATCTAGGGGCAATCAAGGGGTTAAACGGTGTGCCCAGCAATGTGTAATGTGCGCTGCTTTTACTTAAGAATCTGGCTGTTTTTTCCTGCCTGCTTTTCAGGGAGAAGAAACAGCCCGATCGCTGTCCCTATATACACAGACGTACCTATACGTCATTTTGTGCAATAGACTAGACATGTGCAATTCGTTTAGTTCCGAATTCGTTTTTTAACGAATTTTGACAAATTCGTTAATTCCAAAATTTCCGAAATTTTGGAATTTCGGAAATTCGAAATTCGTAAATTGGAAATTTTGGAAATTGGAAATTGGAAATTTCGGAAATTGGAAAATTTAGAAGCTCTGAAATTTGGAAGTTCGGATATTCGGAAGTTCGGAAATTCAGAATTCGGAAGTTCGAAATTTCAGAAATTCGAAAATTGGAAATTTCGGAAATTCGAAATTTCAGAAATTCGAAATTTCAGAAATTCGAAAATTCGGAAGTTCTGATATTCGGAAGTTCGGAAATTCGGAAGTTCGGATATTCGGAAGTTCGGAAATTTGGAAATTCGGAATTTGGAAATTCGAAAATTAAAAATTTCGGAAATTCGAAACTCGGAAATTGGAAAATTCAGAAGTTCCGAAATTCGGAAGTTCGGAAATTCGAAAATGTGGAATTTAAAAATTCGGAAATTGGAAATTCAGAAATTCGAAGATTGGGAAAATAGACATTTCGGAAATTCGAAATTTCAGAAATTCGAAAATTGAAAAATTTCGGAAATTCGAAAATTGAAAAATTTCGGAAATTCGAAAATTGAAAAATTTCGGAAATTCGAAAATTGAAAAAATTTCGGAAATTCGAAAATTCAGAAGTTCGGATATTTGGAAGTTCAGAAATTCGGAAATTTGGATATCGAAAATTCGGAAATTTGAAAATTCAAAAATTCAAAAATCGAAAATTCGGAAATTCGAAAATCTGAATTTCCTGATTTCTGAATTTTTGAAAAAAACGAATGAAACGAAAGCGAACAAATTTTTTGTGAGAGGAACGGGTCTACAATAGATACTGTGGGTGCACGCGCTGATTGGCCAGAGGGGGGAGCCAACCAGTGGGTTTCGGCGGAACGTGATATCTGCCGGCCACCCGCGATCGCTCCCCAGAGAGATAGAAGGGCAGTTTGTCGATGTAAACAAGGCAGGCCGCCGTTCTGTCAGAGATGAACACAGTGATCTTGTGTTCCTGCTAATCAGGAGCACGGATCTCTGTGTTCATCTACTGCAGTGGTTCTCAACTCCTGTCCTCAGGACCCACTAACAGGCCAGATTTTAAGTATTACCTTGGGGAGATGCAGACTAGAATACTGCAATCACTGAGCAGCAAATTATATCACCTGTGATGTATATCAGTTATCTTGCAAACCTGGCCTGTTGGTGGGTCCTGAGGACAGGAGATGAGAACCACTGATCTACTGAGTCCATCCCCCACACAGTTAGGAAGCACCCCATAGGGACACACTTAACCCTTTGATCGCCCCCAATGTTATTTCCTTCCCTGCCCATGTCATTAGTACATGTTGTGTTGGGAAGATGGCAATGAATGATAGAGGGGGTGGGGACACTCGTCCTATAATCCCCTCATCACTGTCACTCCTATAAAAGACAGTTCTCGTTGTTTCCTCACTCTCTGACTAAGGTCCATGAATAAAGAAATTAACTGGTAGGAGATCAGAGGACCCATTTACTAGTTATCTTGAGGGGGGAATTGTAAGATCCTCAGAGACAAAGCTGCCTGATGTGGGCAGAGTCCTGGTTTAGGGGAACCAATCTGCTCATGTCTAGTAATAATCTTTGTATTTCTATTTTAGTAGATGGACGGGAGATGAGGAAAACCTCAGAGGATTGTCTCACTTTGTCTCCAGACTGTAAAGTAGAAGATGAGGACATCACACAGTATAGTCCAGGAGAAAACCCGGCCACCTCAAATGTCCATCCGGCACCACACAGTGTAGATGGACCATCGTATTCCTCTTATCCTGAGGAACCTCAGACTGTGACGGACGGTGCCGGACCATCGTATTCTTCTTATCCTGAGAAACCTCAAACTGTGAGGGATGTTACCATACCATCGTATCCTGAGAAACCTCAGACTGTGAGGGATGGTGCCGGACCATCGTATTCCTCTTATCCTGAGGAACTTCAGACTGTGAGGGACGGTGCCGGACCATCATATTCCTCCTATCCTGAGGAACCTCAGACTGTGAGGGACGGTGCCGGACCATCGTATTCCTCTTATCCTGAGGAACCTCAGACTGTGAGGGACGGTGCCGGACCATCGTATTCCTCTTATCCTGAGGAACATCAGACTGTGCGGGACAGTGCCGGACCATCGTATTCCTCTTATCCTGAGGAACCTCAGACTGTGAGGGACGGTGCCGGACCATCGTATTCCTCTTATCCTGAGGAACCTCAGACTGTGAGGGACGGTGCCGGACCATCGTATTCCTCTTATCCTGAGGAACCTCAGACTGTGCGGGACGGTGCCGGACCATCGTATTCCGCTTATCCTGAGGAACCTCAGACTGTGAGGGACGGTGCCGTCCTTCCAACAGATAAGAGGTTTTCCTGTACTGAGTGCGGGAAGTGTTTCCGTTTTAAATCCGGTCTCAATGTGCATAAAAGATCTCACACGGGTGAGAAGCCACATTCCTGTCCTGAGTGCGGGAAATGTTTTTCACGGAAGTTCAATCTTTACACACATCAGAGATTGCACACGGGGGAAAAGCCATTTTCCTGTTCTGAGTGCGAGAAATGTTTTGTACACAAATCACATCTTTTCTTACATCAGAGGATTCACACAGGGAAGAAGCCGTATTCCTGTTTTGAGTGCGGGAAATGTTTTTCTGCCAAGTCCAGTCTTTACACACATCAAAGATCTCACACGGGGGAAAAACCTTATTCTTGTTCTGAGTGTGGGAAATATTTTGTTAAAAAATCCATGCTTACCAAACATCAAAGGTCTCACATGGAAGAAAAACCATACTCCTGTTCTGAGTACGGGAAATGTTTTTCATATAATTCACATCTTTTCACACATCAGAGATTGCAAATGGTGGAGAAGATTTTTTCCTGTCCTGAGTGCGGGGAATGTTTTTCAAGCAATTTACACCTTTACAGACATCATAGATTGCACATAGGGGAGAAGCCGTATACCTGTTCCGAGTGTGGGAAATGTTTTGTAACAATATCAGAGCTTACCACACATCAAAGGTCTCACATGGGGGAAAAACCGTATTCCTGTCCTGAGTGCGGGAAATATTTTCCAGATAAGTCCCATCTTTCCAGACATCAGCGATCGCACACGGGGGAGAAGCCGTATTCCTGTCCTGAGTGCGGGAAATGTCTGTCAAGCGAATCGCATCTTTACAGACATCAGAAGTTGCACACGGGGGAGAAGCCATATTCTTGTGCTGATTGTGGGAAATGTTTTTCACAGAGGTCCCATCTTTCCAGACATCAGAGATCTCACACAGGTGAGAAGCCGTATTCCTGTCCTGAGTGCGGGAAATGTTTTTCAAGGAATACACATCTTACCAGACATCAGAGATCGCACACGGGGGAGAAGCCGTATTCCTGTCCTGAGTGAGGGAATTGTTCCTCAGTGAAGTCCTGTCTTTCTGTACATCAGGGGTCCCACACAACCCTTGAGGTGTATTAGTGAGTGCGGGAAATGTCTTGTATATGAATGTTTCTGGACATGTGTGGCAGAAGCACACCCTGATATACACCTCAGATATACTCCATGGCTGATCTTCATCATGTAAGAAACAGTTCATAGACCTCAACCGTAGCCTGACCTTTTGACAAAGATGTCCTATGGAATGGATGATACAACAGTGCCATTTGGAAGTTGGATTGGTAAATGTTTCTCCCATTGAAACATAGTATTGAGAAAGGAGCCACACCCATGTGGGGATAATAAAACTTTCCAAATAAAAAGGCAACAACATAAGAAACGGCAAGAAACAGTTGATAAGGAGATCAGAGATCACCAAAGACATGGATGAAGTGTTGTACCGTGTCGGCCATTGATAGCAGGAGAAAAATAAAAATGGAGTCATTACCTCTCATTGGCTGAGTACGTTTTGTGGTGTAAATTCTGCAAGAGGTCTGTTTTTTCAAGTCGTCTTCCAGGACGAAACACGTTAACCCTACCACTTAAAAGTCAGTCCTCTAGGGCTTTTAAAATAAAAATGGAGTCATTACCTCTCATTGGCTGAGTACATTTTGTGGTGTAAACTCTTGCAAGAGGTCTGTTTTCTCAAGTCGTCTTCCTGGACGAAACACGTTAACCCCACCACTTAAAAAACGGCCCTCTACACCTTTTAGAATAAAAATGGAGTCATTACCTCTCATTGGCTGAGTACAGTTTGTGGTGGAAGATTTCACAAACACTTACAGGTCTGTTTTTTAAAAAACAATAGTGGAATAAATGTGAGAAATTTTAGGCATGTTATATTTCATACAGTAAACGTGCAGAATGGAAAAATGTGTTTAATTTCGAATAGTTTAGTTTTGTTACTAATTTTGTTTCATTGATTCATTTCGGAATCCGTTTCGTTTCATTTCATTTAATTCAGTTTCGTCTATAAATTTTCTAACGAATTCCGAATTTTCAGAACAATTAGTATTCGGATCGGATGAAAAATGATCGTCCGATTCGAATTCTGTGTGAAGAATAGCTGGTTGTTAAGTAGCGGGCAGGGAAGCCGGCCGCCGCGTCCTTAACAACCGATGACTCTGCTGTCAGCGGGCTTCCCCACAAAAGAATACCGGCAATAGAATATTCTGAAAAAAAAAAACAGCGTTAGATACCCCCCTTAATCCAAACCATGCCCTTCGGGTCTGGTGTGGATTTTAAGAGGGACCCCATGCCAGAATTTTTTAAAAAAATGGCGTGGGGTCTCTTTGGAAAACAGGAAGTGATGTCAGATACTGACAGGAAGTGAGCATAGAGCCCCTTTCACGGCTGATCAGGAGTAGAGATGGGCTCGGGCATGTTCGAAAATGCCACGTGCCCGATCCCGCCAGGAAGCCGACACGGCACACAACTAATCACAGGCAGTGAGAAATATCCCGGTTCGCAGCTGCACAGATCGGGAAATGTTTCACTGCCTGTGATATGTTCTAGGACAGTGATGGCGAACCTTGGCACCCCAGATGTTTTAGAACTACATTTCCCATGATGCTCATGCACTCTGCCGTGTAGATGAGCATCATGGGAAATGTAGTTCCAAAACATCTGGGGTGCCAAGGTTCGCCATCACTGTTCTAGGATATCAAGTGGAATGAAGGAGAGCGATCCTTAACCTCTTGCAAATCGCTCGTTCGTAGAGGAGGACTGTTTATGCAGCAAACCAGTTCAGAAACAAAACAAAGCCAACAGAGAATTTGTCAGTCCAAGAAGGTCCTTCATCCTCCAAATTGTAGCAAACACTAAACCAGTGGTCATCAACCCTGTCCTCAGGGCCCACTAACAGGCCAGGTTTGCAAGATAACTGAAATACATCACAGGTGCACCTGACCTGCATGCTTTGGCCAATCACAGCGCCCTCTACGCCCCACACTATATAGGGCAGCATACACGGCGGCCCTGTGTAGTGTTGTTGGCGTAGACAGAGAGATAGCTTAAGTTAGATTTGGCAGGTTATTTAGTTAGTTGCAGCGTATTTGATATATATATATATATACAGCCTCATGTGTATATATATATATATATATATATATATACTGTATATATATATATACTCTGCAGCCAGTGTAGCCTATATCTACAGTGCATTCCGTGGTATACTGCTTCTAATACACTTCAGGCAGTGTACACAGTATCTAATACAGTGTGTACAGTGTCTACTACACTTCTGGTGGTGTACACAGTACACAATACAGTGCAGCCATAGTACAGTTGCTAATACAGTGCAGGCGGTGTACACAGTATCTAATACAGTGCGTACAGTTTCTACTACACTTCTGGTGGTGTACAGTACACAATACAGTGCAGCCGTAGTACAGTTTCTACTACTTTTCTGGTGGTGTACACAGTACACAATACAGTGCAGCCGTAGTACAGTTTCTACTACTTTTCTGGTGGTGTACACAGTATCTAATACAGTGTGTACAGTTTCTAATACACTTCTGGTGGTGTACACAGTACACAATACAGTGCAGCCGTAGTACCAGCGTTGGCCCGTGCATTAAGGGCGCACGGGCGGTGCCCCCTCTCTCCTGCCACCCCCTATGCATGCATTGCACCCCCCATTCAGGCATCCGGACCCTTTTCGGGCGTCAGGCTCCTGAATTACAGTGGCGGGGGGTGTTTTTGAAGCACCTGATTAGAGCCATAGGCTCTAATAGGCGTCAAAAATGGTGACCTGCGAGCGCCATGTTTGGCGCTCGCAGTTCACTCAGCTGTGTTAGGAAAGCTGCTGGCAGCATTTGATGGGCACACTGGCAGCATTTAATTGGCACAGTGGCTGCGTTTGGTGGCAGCATTTGATGGCACAGTGGCTCGTTTGATGGCACACTGGCAGCATTTGATGGGCACGCTGGCAGCATTTAATTGGCACAGTGGCTGCGTTTGATGGCACAGTGGCAGCATTTGATGGCACAGTGGCTGCAATTGATGGTTTTGTTTCAGAATTTTTCAGTTTGCACCCCCCAAAAAATTTTGAGCACCAGCCGCCACTGTGTAGTACAGTTGCTAATACAGTGCAGGTGTTGTACACAGTATCTAATACAGTGTGTACAGTTTCTAATACAGTGCAGGCAGTGTACAGAGTATCTAATACAGTGTGTAGTTTCTAATACAGTGCAGGCGGTGTACACAGTATCTAATACAGTGTGTACAGTGTCTACTACACTTCTGGTGGTGTACACAGTACACAATACAGTGCAGCCGTAGTACAGTTTCTACTACTTTTCTGGTGGTTTACACAGTATCTAATACAGTGTGTACAGTTTCTACTACACTTCTGGTGGTGTACACAGTATATAATACAGTGCAGCCATAGTACAGTCGCTAATACAGTGCAGGCGGTGTACACAGTATCTAATACAGTTTCTACTACACTACTACACTTCTGGTGGTGTACACAGTATCTAATGCAGTGTAGTGTGGTGTTGCAAAACAAAATATACATCATGTCCGGAAGGCCACCAAGGAGAGGCTCACAGGACAGGAATTGTCCATTGTTCAAGGAACCCCTAGAAACCTTCGGAGGAACCCTGGCTGAGAAAGGCTGGACTAGGCAGTAATATATTTCTACTATCCCCCTTGGTGGGAGTGGAGATGACCCCATCTATAAGGATATACAGTACATACACACACAGCACAAGGCTGTGTTCACACTACGAGAAGTTTCTCAGGGCTGCATGTTGACACTGCAGTTCGTCTGTCCTTTATCACCCAAACAGTCCTCTCCGCTCCTCTCAAGACGTCCTGTTCTCAAGCTCCCTTGTCTCCTCATCCCATGTTCATCTCCAGAACTTCTCCAGAGCCTCTCCCAACCTCTGGAACTCTCTACCTCAATCTGTTTGGCTATCTCCTACCCTGGCTGCATTCAGGCAACCCCGTAAAACTCATCTCTTCAGGGAAGCCTATGACGCCTGTAATGCCGTGTACACACGGGTGGACTTTTCGGCAACAAAGGTCCGACAGTCTTTCCGACGGACTTCTGACAGACTTTCTGACGAACGGACTTGCCTGCACACGATCACAGCAAAAGTCCGACGGATTTGTACGTGATGACATACGACCGGACTAAAATAAGGAAGTTGATAGCCAGTAGCCAATAACTGCCCTAGCGTCGTTTTTTGTCCGTCGGACTAGCATACAGACGAGCAGATTTTTCAACCGGACCTTAGTCCGTCGGACAAATTTGAAACATGTTCCAAATCTAAAGTCCGTCAGATTTTCGACTGGAAAAGTCAGCTGCAGGTCCGATGGAGCCCACACACGGTCGGATTGTCTGCCGGATTCGGTCTGTCGGACCAGTCTGGTCGAAAAGTCCGCTTGTGTGTACGCGGCATTACTAATCTTTTATCACTTCCATCAGCTCATCCCCCACAGTTATAGGCAGTAATATATTTTAGACTTGTGCACAATGGAAAATTTTGTTTAGTTTCGGTTCGTTTTCATTCGTAAAATACATAAGTTCGTTCTTTTATAGTCATTATGTTACGGTAATACGTTTTCGGATAATTCGTTATTTCTGTAGAGTGTCGATTTTCGTTATACTGAATCTCGAATCATATCGAATTCATTTGTTATATGTACTATAATTTCATTCATATTCGTTGAAATTTGATATTTATGTATATATATTCGTGATAATGATTCGTAGTTTGGAAAGTCGTTTGTTTATTGAATCTTTTAACACACACACAATGACAATATCTCTTCTCCTCTGCTCAAATACAATACAACACCCTTCTCACTCACTTCTCAGGAATGCACTTTGCCAGTAATCCAACCTCCAGCACAAAATTAATCAGCTGATTGGACTGTAAGATTTACTTTGAGTTGATCTTTTGTTTCTTTAGATCTTTACCGAATCATGTCGAATTCATTCGTTATATCCGCTATAATTTCTTTCGTATTCGTTGAAATTCGTTATTTTTTTTATTTGGACATTCGGATGCATCCGAATGTCCGAAAGGTGCAAGATTCGGCCGAAGTTTGATTCGTTACGAAACGAATTGCACAAGCCTAATATATTTCTATCACCTTTGGTGGGAGTGGAGATGACCCCGTCTATAAGGATATACAGTACATACACACACAGCACAAGGACGTGTTCACACTACGAGACGTTTCTCGGGCCTGAAGTTCCTCTAAGCTTCACAAGGTGAAGATCTTCTCACTTCTACTCAGACAGGAAGTCTCTTTTGAAGACAGGATGTGACGTCAGATACAGACAGGAAGTTCTGGGTGAGAGGTGAGTCGGGAGGAAGTAGAGAGAAGACATTGCTGGAAGTGGCAGAAGAGGAGGTAATAAGATCTTATTTTCTATTTACACCCAGTAACCCCCGTTATGTTCCGTCCTCTTCCTCCATAGTCACTGTGATGTCTTTTATCTCCAGCAGATGATGATGATACACACATATATAGTGTGGAAACCTAGAGTAACATCTTCAGAGTCAGAACATTCCCCCACTTACGGGGCCGGAACATTTCCTTTATTTTGGCGTTAAATTCTAGTAATATGTTCCTCTAAACAAACAGAATATGTTGCATCATTGCAGAAAATAGTGGGGTACAGGGCGCTCTTAGACAAAGACTATCCAGGAAACGAAAAAGTTCAAAGTCTATGACTTGATGAAGACAAGTAGGGCGGCGGGCAGGTGTCTTATGGTGCACATCAGTAGCACTCCGTGAGAGAAGTAAACTCTGGTAAGAAATAAAGCAGAAAGAAGGCACAGTTAAGTGCAGTAAAAACAAAGCTTTAATAGGCCAAAACAGTTAAAAACACTTACAAGAGTAAATAGGTATACAGGCTCATCACATAGTGTAAAGTGTCCAGCGGGAGGTGCTCCCTAGATTGTCCTATCGACATGTCTCCTGACCGGCCAGTGATGTGGAGTTGTGTGTCAGGCACCCTAGAGGATTCGCCGTGCTATTACAAGTGCCCTCTTTCTGCTTTATGTTCCATCAGTGGTGTCAGAGGAAGGAGGGTTCTGAGGGAAGTAGAGTAGCTGAAGAGCCTCTCAGGGGGTAGTGGGGCTTACGGGCTCTGAGGCCCTTAATGGAGTACTTAGGTTGCAGGACTCTGAGAGAAGAGGGAGCCTTGGGCTGTGATGGTCCTCCTTCTCAATCTGCACTCATTTTTTTTAGACCTTCTCCTTCTCACCATATCCCTGCTCAAGTGATATCTTCTAGGATACCAAGCAGAATGACGAAGGCCAGTTTTTGACCCCTTGGAGGACACTTAATAAAGGAGGTCTGTTTATGCTGCAAGCCAGTTCAGAAACAAAACCAAGCCAACAGAGAATTTGTCAAGCCAAGGGGCTCCTGAGTCCTAAAAATTTTAACAAACACTAAACAGTCTGATTTACTAACTGCTAAAACCAATGGCCATTACTCCATACACTTACTACTAGACCTTCCTGTGACCTTTGATTCTGTTGACCACCCCGCTCCTTCTCAATAAACTCTACTCCATTGGCCTCCAAGATTCTGCTCTATCCTGGTTCTCCACCTCTCTATTTCCTTTTTTTGTCGAGGTCCTCCAAGGCTCTGTTCTTTGACCGCTTCTCTTCTCTATCTACACCTCCTCCCTTGGTCACTTGATAACCTCCCATGGCTTCCAATACCATCTCTATGCCGATGACACCCAAGTCTATCTCTCTACTCCTCACCTCACTCCCGTTTCCTCTTGCATTACTAACTTACTAACTGACATATCAGCATGGATGTCACACCACTTCCTTAAACGAAATCTCTCTAAAACCGAGCTGATGAAAATCCCCCCCCCCGCCTGTGTCCTCCACCATGACTTTCCATCAAAATCAATAATGCAACCATCAATTTCTCCCCTCACACAATGGTGTATTCCTAGACTCTGACCTGTCCTTTCAGCCCCAAATCCAATTGTTGTCAAAAACTTGTAGACTTTACCCCTGTAACATCTCTAAAAATTCACCCCTTTTTAATTAATGAAACCACCAAGCTCCTCATTCACTCCCTTGTTATCTCTCACCTTGACTATTGCAACTCCCTCCTCATAGGCCTGCCTCTCCAAAGGCTCCTCCCCTCTTCAGTCTATCATGAATCCTGCTGTCAGACTCATCCACCTTACCAACCGTTCAGCGTCTGCCACCCCCCTCCGCCAATCCCTACACTGCCCTCCCCTCATTGTCCTCCACCTCTTTCTGCTAATCCCTCCACTGGCCTCTATTCAGTGTCCTCCGCCCATACCTACACTGGCTTCAGATCGCCCAGCGAATTAAATTCAAATACTAACAGTAACATACAAAGCCATTCACAACTCTGCCCCGAGATACATCACCAATCTTGTCTCCAAATATCATCAAAACCATCTTCTCCGCTACCTCTCAAGACCTCCTGCTCCCAAGCTCCCTTGTCTCCTCCT
Organism: Aquarana catesbeiana; assembly: GCF_042186555.1. Classification (NCBI taxonomy): domain Eukaryota; kingdom Metazoa; phylum Chordata; class Amphibia; order Anura; family Ranidae; genus Aquarana; species Aquarana catesbeiana. The sequence goes on along the minus strand of NC_133331.1, from coordinate 291,281,820 downwards.
TGCATGCTCGACTCCAGGACTTCTCCAGAGCCTCTCCCATCCTCTGGAATTCTCTACCTCAGTCTGGTCGCCTATATCCTGTTCTGGCTGCTTTTAGGCGATCCCTGAAAACTCATCTATTCAGGAAAGCCTATCACACCTCCAACTAATCTTTTTATCTTTTCTATCTCCTCATCCCCCACAGTCATAACCTTTTGTACCATCTGCCCCACCTTCTTAGATTGTAAGCTCTTCTGAGCAGGGCCCTCTTAACCCTCTTGTATTTTAACTATACTGTCTCCCTTTTATAATGTAAAGTGCTGAGTAAACTATTGGTGCTATATAAACCCTGTATAATAATAATAAGTGTGTTCCCATGGGGGCAGTAGTTCTTCAATCTTCAACACACCTACTATTAACCCCCTCACATCCACATCCTATTGCTCTGTAACACCAACCTGCAGTATTGAGAACCCTGTGTGCCATTTACCTTCTTTTATAAAGTAGCAGGCCAGCACTGTCCCTACAGATATATAATACATAGACACAGCACAAGGCCGTGATGATACCATTCGTTTTTCAGGGCTGCAGTTCCTCTGAGCTCCACAAAGTGGTGATCTTCTCACTTCTACCCCAGACAGGAAGCCTCTAGGAAAGACAGGAAGCCTCTACGAAAGACAGGAAGTGATGTCAGGTACAGAAAGGAAATTCCATGTGCTATGAATTAGAGAGGACAAATTGCTCCACCTGGCAGCAGAGGAGGTAATAAGATATTATTTTATTTTTACAAAAAACTCCAAATAATTCTTACTTTAATTTGCCAAAATTATCTCTCTATAAGAAAGCCTAAATAGATAAAATAATGACACGAATGAGGATGGAGGAGGACCGGAGTCACCTGACTGAGAGGATACTAAACCTCACCCTGGAGATCATCTACCTGCTGACTGGAGAGGTGAGGAGAATTCTGGGAGGTCACATGACATCACTCTTATCTTTATTAATAAAACACAGACCTGACCGGAGAGGTGAGGAGGATTCTGGGAGGTCACATGACATCACTCTTATCTCTATTAATAAAACACAGACCTGACCGGAGAGGTGAGGAGGATTCTGGGAGGTCACATGACATCACTCTTATCTCTATTAATAAAACACAGACCTGACCGGAGAGGTGAGGAGGATTCTGGGAGGTCACATGACATCACTCTTATCTCTATTAATAAAACACAGACCTGACCGGAGAGGTGAGGAGGATTCTGGGAGGTCACATGACATCACTCTTATCTCTATTAATAAAACACAGACCTGACCGGAGAGGTGAGGAGGATTCTGGGAGGTCACATGACATCACTCTTATCTCTATTAATAAAACACAGACCTGACCGGAGAGGTGAGGAGGATTCTGGGAGGTCACATGACATCACTCTTATCTCTAGTAATAAAACACAGACCTAACCGGAGAGTTGAGGAGGATTCTGGGAGGTCACATGACATCACTCTTATCTCTATTAATAAAACACAGACCTGACCGGAGAGGTGAGGAGGATTCTGGGATTCTAACATGATATTCCTATTGGTTCTCCAATACAGAGATTTCTTGTGAAGTCAGGTGATCATATGACCATCACAGTGCCTCCATGTGACTCCCTAAAACCTGAGAGACACAACATGGAGAAGATTCTAGAAGTCACCAAGAAGATGATGGAGCTGCTGACAGGAGAGGTGAGGAGGATTCTGGGAATTCTGGGACATTATCCAGTAACAGACAAGGGATGTGTCTGGATGGTGACTGTATCATTGTGTGTGTCAGGTTCCTATAAGGTGTCAGGATGTCACTGTCTATTTCTCCATGGAGGAGTGGGAGTATTTAGAAGGACACAAGGATCTCTACAAGGACATCATGATGGACAATCAGCCGCCCCTCACATCACCGGGTAAGAGGAGACTTTATTGTAAAGGAGAGAGCAGTACGGAGGGTCCACCTAGATCCCCCATCATCTGATAAGGAGCCACTGATAATAATGGGTCCTCTGTTCTGCCACAACTCTTAAAACCACTCAGTCCCCACTGACACACCCAGTTAGAGGTGGTGGACCACTCCCACCTGGATGTCATCCAGCTTTTTATGGGTTAGGGACATGCAACGCGCCACTGCCATGACTGCTGTGTCCACCAGACACTGAATTTTGGCTCCCAATACCCGGCTGCTTTCATATGATCGCTATGTCAACAAAGCTGTTATTTCATTCATAACAGCTGTGATTCCGTTAGTGATACAGTGATTGGCCTACAGCTATCACATGGTACCTGGGCCAATCACAGCACCCTGTACCATGTGATAGCTGTGGGTCAATCAGAGCACACAATATTAAGTCACAGCTATTATGAATGTAACCCATTCATGACAGTTATGACAGTTCACTGTAACAGTAATCAACTGTAAAAATAAAAATAAAAAATCCCTGATTACCCCTCAGTGTTGTAGTGCCACTATGGTGACACTGAATTACTCCAATGAAAGTATGTAAGAAAGGAAAAAAAAAAATGTTTAAAAAATAATTTAATAAAAAAATTATTTTTTTTGTTTTTTTAAACATACTGTTACAAGTTAGTATTCCTGATCACCGCCACACCAATCATCAGATGGTAAAACTGTGCTGCTCTGGTCACAGTATGTTAAAAAAAATGGGGGAAAAAAAAAATATATATATACACTATATGTATATATATATATATATAGATAGATAGATAGATAGGTAGATAGATAGATAGATAGATAGATAGATAGATAGATAGATAGATAGATAGATAGATAGATAGATAGATAGATAGATAGATAGATAGATAGATAGATAGATAGATAGATAGATAGATAGATAGATATAGATAGATAGATATCTAGATATATCTATCTATATAGATATATCTAGATATCTATCTATATATATATATATATATAGATAAAAATATATATATATTTTTTTTAAACATGCTGCCACCAGTCAGAACCAGTGATTGCCACCACACCAGTCATGTCATATATACTCTATGTTGTACATTACATACTCCTGACTTCTCTCTCCCCTCTACCCACTGCTATATATACACATAATATGTATTCTCTTTTGTTACACCCATTTCCTACCAGCTGGACATTTTATATCTGATGATATGATTGGAGCACAGACTTTTACATGTTAATAATAATGTGATAAAATCCTCCAACTTTGGGACCTTAAACAGAAAGTGATAATGAGGGAGGAGTCAATAACCCAATGATGGTGGTCTTCAGGATCAGTCCAGTCTTCATCTTGGTTGTTCTCCCCCCATCCTCACTCTCTGACCTCTGGTGGGGCTCAGCCCCGCTATTATTCATGACTAAATCATGAACTAAATCAGAAAGTGCAGGACTTCTTGTGTTGGGAAGATGGCAATGAGTGATAGAGGGGGTGGGGACACTCGTCCTATAATCCCCTCATCACTGTCACTCCTATAAAAGACAGTTCTCGTAGTTTCCTCACTCTCTGACTAAGGTCCATGAATAAAGAAATGAACTGGTAGGAGATCAGAGGTCCCATTTACTAGTTACCTTGAGGGGGGAATTGTAAGATCCTCAGAGACAAAGCTGCCTGATGTGGGCGGAGTCCTGGTTTAGGGGAATCAATCTGCTCATGTCTAGTAATAATCTTTGTATTTCTATTTCAGTAGATGGACGGGAGATGAGGAAAACCTCAGAGGATTGTCTCACTTTGTCTCCAGACTGTAAAGTAGAAGATGAGGACATCACACAGTATAATCCAGGAGAAAACCCGACTACCTCAAATGTCCATCCGGCACCACACAGTGTAGATGGACCATCGTATTCCTCTTATCCTGAGGAACCTCAGACTGTGAGGGACGGTGCCGGACCATCCTATTCCTCTTATCCTGAGGAACCTCAGACTGTGTGGGACGGTGCTGGACCATCCTATTTCTCTTATCCTGAGGAACCTCAGACTGTGAGGGACGGTGCCGGACCATCGTATTTCTCTTATCCTGAGGAACCTCAGACTGTGAGGGACGGTGCCGTCCTTCCAACAGATAAGAGGTTTTCCTGTGCTGAGTGCGGGAAGTGTTTTCGTTTTCATTCCAAACTTAATGTGCATAAAAGAACTCACACAGGTGAGAAACCACATTCCTGTCCCGAGTGTGGGAAATGTTTTGTGGAAAAATCACAACTTGTCAGACATCAGAGATCTCACACGGGGGAGAAGCCGTATTCCTGTCCTGGGTGCGGGAAATGCTTTTCAGATAAATCCAATCTTTACAAACATCAGAGAGTGCACACGGGTGAGAAGCCATATTCCTGTTCTGAGTGCGGGAAATGTTTTATGCAAAGATCGCACCTTGTCACACATCAAAGGTCTCACATGGGGGAAAAACTATATTCGTGTTCTGAGTGCAGGAAATGGTTTCCAATGAAGTCCCAACTTTACAGACATCAGAGATCTCACACAGGTGTGAAGCCGTATCCCTGCCTTGTGTGCGGGAAATGTTTTTCAGATAAGTCCACTCTTTACACACATCAGAAATCGCACACAGGGGAGAAGCCGTATTCCTGTTCTGAATGTGGTAAATGTTTTGTAGAAAAATCAACACTTGTAAGGCATAAAAGGTCTCACACAGGTGAGAAGCCATATACCTGTCCTGACTGCGGGAAATGTTTTTCACAGAAGTATATTCTTAACAGACATCAGAGATCTCACACGGGGGAGAAGCCGTATTCCTGTCCCAAGTGCGGAAAAAGTTTTGCAGATAAGTCCACTCTTTCCACACATCAGAGATCTCACACGGGGGAGAAGCCACTTCACTGTCCTGAGTGAGGGAATTGTTCCTCAGTGAAGTCCTGTCTTCCTGTACATCAGGGGTCCCACACAACCCTCGAGGTGTATTAGTGAGTGCGGGAAATGTCTTGTATATGAATGTTGCTGGACATGTGGGGAAGAAGCCCCCCCTGATAGACACCTCAGATATACTCCATGGCTGATCTTCATCATGTAGGAAACAGTTCATAGACCTCAACCATAGCTTGACCTCTTAACAAAGATGTCCTATGGAATGAATGATACAACAGTGCCATCTGGAGGTTGGATTGGTAAATGTTTCTCCCATTGAAACTTAGTATTGAGAAAGGGGCCACACCCATGTGGGGATAATAAAACTTTCCAAATAATAAGGCAACAACATAAGAAATAGTAAGAAACAGTTGATAAGGAGATCAGAGATCACCAAAGACATGGATGAAGTGTTGTACAGTGTTGGCCATTGATAGCAGGATAAAAATGGAGTCATTACCTCTCATTAGCTGAGTACATTTTGTGGTGGAAGATTTCACAAACATTATAGTTGAATAAATGTGACACGCATTTGCTCAGCCGTGACAAATATTGGCTATATTTTATTTCATACAGTGATTTCCTATGATCTTCGGTTCCATCTAGTGGCCATAAATTTCCCCTTAATATTTATTTTATTTTCTCCTTTTCCCCCATTTTCTATGTTGTGATCTTTTCAACAATACTTTGTTATAATAATGTAACACGTTGTGTATTGTATTGTACACAAATTAATAACGACTTTCCTGACCAATTCGGATTTCTACCTTTACTATTTCTTGTTTTTTTGACTGCAATCTTGTTAAAAGTAAAATTATAATAAAACATGAACGAAAGAAAAAAATTTTTTGTGTGTGTCAGTGCAATGACAACAAACTTGATTACCCAAAAATTGAATTGCTCATAGGAGATGCTTTAAAAGGTTTTACAGGTCATCACTTTAGAGGTAACCATGACTAATGGAGCAGAGTGTGGTCAGGAGTACATCATATACAGCCCTGTGTACAGAGTGCAGTGGTCAGGAGTATATCATATACAGCCCAGGGTACAGAGTGCAGTGGTCAGGAGTACATCATATACAGCCCTGTGTACAGAGTGCAGTGGTCAGGAGTATATCATATACAGCCTTGTGTATAGAGTGCAGTGGTCAGGAGTATATCATATACAGCCCAGCATACAGAGTGCAGTGGTCAGTATTATATCATATACAGCTCTGTGTATAGAGTGCAGTGGTCAGGAGTATATCATATACAGCCCTGTGTACAGAGTTCAGTGGGCAGGAATATATCATATACAGCCCTGTGTACAGAGTGCAGTGGTCAGGAGTATATCATATACAGCCCTGTGTACAGAGTTCAGTGGTCAGGAATATATCATATACAGCCCTGTGTACAGAGTGCAGGGGTCAGGAGTATATCATATACAGCCCTGTATAAAGAGTGCAGACGTCCCCTCCCGCTGCTTGTAATAACAGGCACGTGGCTGCTTAGCTGCATCTGTTGTTATTACAAGAAAGCCGAGCGTCGGCTCTAAAAAACGGTACTGGGGTGAGGCCTGCAGCTGCATATCATCCCACTACAACCACTTGAAGCAGAATAACGTACAGATACATGATTTTGCAGCAAGTGGTTAAATGGGACCAAACCCCAGGAATAATGGGAGTACTTTAGGAACATATTAAGTAAAGGTATTATACAGTGTTAAACCTGGGTGGCTAAACTTTTACATAAAAAGACATTAAAGAGAAAAAAATGGCCATTAAAAAATATAAGGCAGAGGGGTCATTGTCAGCATTCCAACACTACAAGGAATGCAATAAGAAGTGTAATGCCACGTACACATGATCGGTTTTCTCGTCGGAAAAAGATATGAAGGCTTTTCTGACAGGATTCCGCTCAAGTTTGCCTTGGATACACACGGTCACGCAAAAGTTTGCTGAAATTACGACCATCAAGAACGCAGTGATGTACAACACTACGACGAAACAAATTGTTTCCGAGCATGCGTAGGGATTTTGCGCGTCGGAATTGCCACAGACGATCGCATTTTCGGATATGAACTTTTCCCGACCGAAAAATTAAGAGCATGCTCTCAATCTTTTGCTGGCTGGAATTCGGCCAGCAAAAGCCTGATGGAGCATACATACGGTTGCATTTTCCGACGAGAAACTCTCATTGGTCTTTTGCAGGCCGAAATTCCGATCGTGTGTACGCGGCATAAGAGTGCAATCAGGGCAGCAAAAATAGACCACGAGAAACACATAGCGGAGGAGAGTAAAAAAAATCCCCTCAAATTTTTTAAATATATTAACAGTAAAAAATCAAGATCAGAGCGTATTGGCCCCATAAATGATGAACAGGGGAAGTTGGTCACAAATGACAAGGAGAAGGCAACTGTACTAAATACATTCTTCTCTGTTTTTACAAAGGAAAAGGAAGGGTATACGAGGGGAGGCCAATAGGTTCTTACCCTCACCATGATCTAGATGTGCTAGGGATCGGAAATTTTGCTAGGTTTATAGGTGGACATCTTAGTAATAGGAATGCCCATTTTTGTTTTTGTAGGTCGTGGTGAATTATAGTTAGAGCCAAGAGAAATGGAGTAGGTGCCATGCCAGACAAAGTTGAGTACCGAGCCGTGATTAATGGATGAATGTTGCACCTTAGCCTTTATAGGGGTGGGTGATGAAGCATGTTTTTCTAATTTCTTTAGTCTCAGGATCATATAGATATACCCAGCTTTGATCCATGGTCCATACACAGCTGACATCTCTTCATGGATTATTTGGGCAGATTTCCCTTGAAGATGGAGGAACCTAATCACGGCTCGGTATTCAACTTTGTCCGGCATGGCACCTACTCCAATTCTCTTGGCTCTAACTATAATTCACCACGACCTACAAAAACAAAAATTGTCATGCATATTACTAAGATATCCACCTATAAACCTGCTAAATTTTAGATCCCTAGCACATCTAGTTCATGGTGAGGGTAAGAACTTATTGGCCTCCCCTCGTAGTAATCAAGACTGCATCATTAGTAATGCATCACAGAATGTACCCTTGTGGCTAACAGAAGCCGGTGTCCGAAAAAGCCTTGAAAAGCCTAACATAAATAAATCACCATGACCAGATGGCTTACACTTGAGAGCCCTCAAAAAACTCAGTCAGGTTATAGCCAGGTCGTTATTCCTAATGTTTATGGACAGTGTAATGACGGGAATAGTACCAATTGGTTGGCTAAAGGCCAATGTGGTAGCAATATTTTAAAAAGGGCAGATATATATATACCTGGAAACTACAAGCCAGTCAGCCTAACATCGATAGTATGTAAACTATTGGAGGGGATAATAAGGGACTAGATCCGACAATTTTCTGATGAAAACAGTATCGTTAGCAGTGATCAGCATGGATTCATAAAAAATCGTTCTTGCAATACGAATCTGTTAACATTCTATGAGGAAGTGATCTGCCATCTAGATAAGGGAAGGTCTGTGGATGTGGTGTACCTGCATTTTGCAAAACCATTCGATACGGTTCCACATAAACCCTTCATTTATAAATTGAGGTCTGTAGGCATGGACCCCAAGGTGTGTACCTGGATAGAAAACTGGTTACAGGGGCACGTCCAAAGGGTGGTGATAAATAGCGTGTATTTAAAATGGTCTGGTGTGGTAAGTGGGGGTCCCCAATGATCTGTCCTGGGACCAATTCTGTTTAATGTATTCATAAATGATATAGAAGTTGGTATAAATAGCTCAATCTTAGTGTTTGCTGATGATACGAAGCTAAGCAGGGCAATGACTTCACATTAGGATATAGAAACCTTACAGGGGGGCCTCAATTAAATAATGGGGTGGGCAACTACATGGCAAATGAGGTTTAATGTTGAAAAATGTAAATGAATGCACTCGGGGGCTAAATATTTGAACGCAAGTTACTCGCTAGGGGGAGAACATCTGGGGGAAGGAATCCAGGATGTAAAAAGATCTGGGGGTCTTGTAGATGACAGACTCAGCAATGCCAAGCCGCTGCAGGCAAAGCAAGTCGACTATTATCTTGCATAAAAAGGGGATTTACTCCAGAGATAAAATGATAATCCTGCCATTCTATAAAACTCTGGTTCGGCCACATCTGGAGTATTCCGTTCAGTTCTGGTCACCGGTCCTCAGGAAGGATGTGCTGGAACTGGAGCGAGTCCAGAGAAGGGCAACCAAGCTAATAAAGGGACTGGAGGACCTCAGTTATGAGGAACGACTACAAATATTAAACTTATTCTCCCTGGAGAAAGGACTCATGAAAGGAGATATTATAGCGATATAAAAGTACCTCAATGGTGATTCTAGCATAGAGAGAAAACTATTCAGTCTCAGGGAGTGGAAGAAGACACAGGGTCACTCAATGACATTGGAAAAGTGGAGTGACCAATGGGAGAAGGGCCCCCGTATATCAATGGTCAGTGTTGTGGTCCCTTACATTGGTGACTAATGGGAGAAGGACCCCCTTATATCAGTGGTCAGTGTAGTAGTCCCTTACATGGGAGACCAACGAGAGAAGGACCCCTTTATATCAGTGGTCAGTGTAGTAGTCCCTTACATTGGAGACCAGTGAGAGAAGGACCCCCTTATATCAGTGGTCAGTGTACTGGTCCCTTACATTGGAGACCAATGAGAGAAGGACCACCTTATATCAGTGGTTGGGGTAGTCGTTCCTTACAATGGTGACCAATGGGAGAAGGACTCCCTTATATCAGTGGTTGGGGTAAGTGGTCCCTTACAATGGTGACCAATGGGAGAAGGACCCCCTTATATCAGTGGTCAATGTAGTGGTCCCTTACATTGGAGACCAATTACTAAAGGACCCCCTTTTATCAGTGGTCAGTGTAGTGGACCCTTACAATGGTGACCGATGGGAGAAGGATCTCTTATATCAGTGATCAGTGTAGTGGTCTTATAATGGGGACCAATAGGAGAAGAATCCCTTGTATTAGACTTTAAATAATGTGTTTGTAGTGCATGAATAACAGTGAAAATAAACTCAGAAAAGTGAAAAAATACATGAAAATAAATAACTTATAAGCTAAAGATTGTCCACTTTTAGCTCAAAGTCCATCTGATAATCCCACTATTCCACTGAAGAAAAAAATATAAATCAGTGCATCCCACACACCAGTGCAACAGACCTTCACCAAGGGTAGATATATAGAGGCTTACCAGAGCCCACTGACCTCCTAAACCAATAGAAAGGTCATAAATCACATGGGTGGAAATCCCTGGCTCGCTATGGTCGCATAACTCGATAGTAGATCAGGTTCAAAAACACCCAAAGATGTTCAATTACTTACAAGAGCAACTCTCAAGGCCGTTTTACCGGACTCTTCTGATGGTGCATCCTTGTACTTGTCAATCAGAGAAAACATAAAGGGAGACCCATGCTCCACATACTGTGAATCAGCCACAACTATGGGCCTCTTTCTATGTTTTCTCTGATTCCCCCCATTACCGATCATTGATGTCAGTTGTTACTGAGAGACAGAAATTGTTCATTGCTCAGGGAACCCCTAGAGACCTTTGGAGGAACCCTGGCTGAGAAAGGCTGGACTAGGCAGTAAAATATTTTGACCCCCCTTGGTGGGAGTGAAGTAGATTTGCCACCTTATCCCTTTAAACCTGAACAACTTTGAATTACACAGGTTCTGAGGCTAATTAAATGCAGATAAGGCATCAAGTGAGTTTAATTACCACCTTAATCAGCCACAGAACCTGAGTAATTAATATGTGTTCGGGTTTAAAGGGATGAGGTGACAACCATAGAGTGGAGATGACCCCATCTATAAATATATACAGTACATACACACACAGCACAAGGCCGTGTTCACACTACGAGACATGTCTCGGGGGCTGCAGTTCCTCGAACTTCCACAAGATGGTGATCTTCTCACGTCTGCCCAGACAGGAAGTCTCTATGGAAGACAGGAAGTGATGTCAGGTACAGACAGGAAGTTCCAGGTGAGAGGTGAGTCAGCAGGAAGTAGAGAGAAGACTTTGTTGGAAGTGGCAGGAGAGGAGGTAATAATATCTTATTTTCTATTTACACCCAGTAACCCCCCCCCGTCATGTTCCGTCCTCTTCCTCCATAGTCACTGTGACGTCTTTTATCTCCACCAGATGATGATACACACATATATAGTGTGGAAACCTAGATTAACCCCTTCAGGGTCAGAACATTTCCCCACTTACAGGGCCGGAACATTCTCTTTATTTTGGAGATAAATCCTAGTAATATGTTCCTCTAAACACACAGTACTGATAATAAATAGACAAAACAACGACCATCCTGGCCATACATGGCCTACAAAGGGCAATTATTGCACTACACAGGCAGCCAATGGGCAATCATTGCAATATGCAGCCAACACAATGATGGAGTGGCGGGGTCAGGATTATGGAGCATAGAGCCCCTTACATTGCTGGTCAGGAGGAAGGAAACATTCCCCAGCCTGACATGAAGAATATGTTCCATCACTGGTGTCAGAAGAAGGAAAATACTCTCTGATTGGGGGGTCTCTTGGTCTGTGATGGTCCTCTCTCCCCATCTGCACTTTCTTTTTTAGACCTTCACCTTCTCACTGTATCACTGCCCAAGTGATATGTTCTAGGACAGTGTTTCTCAACTCCAGTCCTCAAGGCGCCCCAACGGGTCATGTTTTCAGGCTGTCCATTATTTTGCACAGGTGATTTGATCCATAGTAATTACCACAGCAGTTTCATCTGAGGGAAATCCTGAAAACATGACCCATTGGGACGCCATGACCCATTGGGACGCCTTGAGGACTGGAGTTGAGAAACACTGTACTAGGATACCAAACGGAATGAAGAAGGGCACTCCTTAAACTCTTTTGTAGAGGAGGTCTTTTTGTGCAGCAAACCAGTTCAGAAACAAAACAAAGCCGACAGAGAATTTTTCAGGCCAAGAATATCCTGAGACCTCAAAAATGTTATAATCACTAAACAGTCCAGACTAAGTGTGATCCCATGGGACATGTAGTTCTACAATGTACAGGAATCCTCCCATTAACCCCCTCACATCCATATCCTATGATTGTGTAAACAATACTATCCAAATCATTTTTTCATATTCAAAAGTTATCCTTCTATAAGGAAGCCTGTGAAAAGACGGCAAGAATGAGGATGGAGGAGGACCAGAGTCACATGACTGAGAAGATACTAAACTTCACCCTGGAGATCATCTACCTGCTGACCGGAGAGGTGAGGAGGATTCTGGGAGGTCACATGACATCACTCTTATCTCTATTAATAAAACACAGACCTGACCGGAGAGGTGAGGATTCTGGGAGGTCACATGACATCACTCTTATCTCTATTAATAAAACACAGACCTGACTGGAGAGGTGAGGAGGATTCTGGGAGGTCACATGACATCACTCTTATCTCTATTAATAAAACACAGACCTGACCGGAGAGGTAAGGAGGATTCTGGGATTCTAACATGATATTCCTATTGGTTCTCCAATACAGAGATCTCCTCTGGTGAAGTCAGGTGATCATATGACCATCACAGTGCCTCCATGTGACTCCCTAAAACCTGAGAGACACAACATGGAGAAGATTCTAGAAGTCACCAAGAAGATGATGGAGCTGCTGACAGGAGAGGTGAGGAGGATTCTGGGAATTCTGGGACATTATCCAGTAACAGACAAGGGATGTGTCTGGATGGTGACTGTATCATTGTGTGTGTCAGGTTCCTATAAGGTGTCAGGATGTCACTGTCTATTTATATATTTAGAGTGGAAACCCCTGGGATTATAATATTGTTGTTAAAGAAGAGTATAAAGAGGAGGATGAGGAGTATGGAGTGATGGAGGAGTTTTCAGAAGGACACAATGATTTGATGGAGCCACCTAATACCAGGAACCCACCAGAGAGATGTCCCCGACCTCTGCATTCCCGGGATTCCACACAGGAAGATTACACCAGCCTTCAGGATGATCAGGTAGGTGAGATGGAGCATTTAGAACATGGACTCATGAAGATGATATGTAGATTTATTATGTGAGCTTATATTTTACAGATGTTATTTTCTCTCATTCTCTTGGTTTAGAGTGAAGATCTGATAGATATCAAAGTTGAGGTTAAAGAAGAAGAGGAAGAAGAAGAGACGTATGTGAGGGATGATCAGCAGTCTATGGAGGAGGATGGAATAACGGGGACATTTATAGAGGAGGACACTCCTACAGAGATCAGCACAGGTGGGTCATTAACACTAAATACATTCCTTCACCCATACTGCTCACTGATTGGTTCAGAGTAGGGCAGGGACTGGGTGATATCAGCCTGTAACACCCTGGTCACTTTCCTGAGGTGTGTTCCCCTTCCTGTATTTCTCTTGGTCTTTTGGCCCATACCCGGGGTCTAGCATGACCTCCGACAGAACAATTCTCCTAAGATTACTTGCTCTGTTATTTGCTGTCTGTGCTGGGTGGAGGGATATGTCTGTATAGTCTCAGACCCAAGTCACTGAGTGCAGTCTCAGGAGATGGGAGGCAGCGGTGTGGGACCTCTGCAACTTGTCTTCGGTAAACTTTTAAGCTTCCACTGATTGGTAATTTTTTATGGGTATTGACCATTACATAGTCCCTACCACTGTCCTATATACTTTATGTTGTCCACTACATACTCCTGACCCCTGCACTATATACTCTACGTTATACATTACATAATTCTTATACTATATAGTCCTATCTGTTGTATCTTATACAATATGTTGTACATTACATAGTCCTGACTTCTCCTCTCTCCCCTCTACCCACTGCTATATATACACATAATATGTATTCTCTTTTGTTACACCCATTTCCTACCAGCTGGACATTTTATATCTGATGATTTGATTGGAGCACAGACTTTTACATGTTGATAATAATGTGATAACATCCTCCAACTTTGGACCCTTAAACAGAAAGTGATAATGAGGGAGGAGTCAATAACCCAATGATGGTGGTCTTCAGGATCAGTCCAGTCTTCATCTTGGTTGTTCTCCCCCCATCCTCACTCTCTGACCTCTGGTGGGGCTCAGCCCCGCTGTTATTCATGACTAAATCATGGACTAAATAAGGAAGTGCAGGACTTCTTGTGTTGGGAAGATGGCAATGAGTGATAGAGGGGGAGGGGACACTCGTCCTATAATCCCCTCATCACTGTCACTCCTATAAAAGACAGTTCTCGTTGTTTCCTCACTCTCTGACTAAGGTCCATGAATAAAGAAATGAACTGGTAGGAGATCAGAGGACACATTTACTAGTTACCTTGAGGGGGGAATTGTAAGATCCTCAGAGACAAAGCTGCCTGATGTGGGCGGAGTCCTGGTTTAGGGGAACCAATCAGCTCATGTCTAGTAATAATCTTTGTATTTCTATTTTAGTAGATGGACGGGAGATGAGGAAAACCTCAGAGGATTGTCTCACTTTGTCTCCAGACTGTAAAGTAGAAGATGAGGACATCACACAGTATAGTCCAGGAGAAAACCCGACTACCTCAAATGTCCATCCGGCACCACACAGTGTAGATGGACCATCGTATTCCTCTTATCCTGAGGAACCTCAGACTGTGCGGGACGGTGCCGGACCATCGTATTCCTCTTATCCTGAGGAACCTCAGACTGTGAGGGACGGGGCCGGACCATCGTATTCCTCTTATCCTGAGGAACCTCAGACTGTGCGGGACGGTGCCGGACCATCGTATTCCTCTTATCCTGAGGAACCTCAGACTGTGAGGGACGGGGCCGGACCATCGTATTCCTCTTATCCTGAGGAACCTCAGACTGTGAGGGACAGTACCGTCCTTCCAACACGTAGGAGGTTTTCCTGTCCTGAGTGCGGGAAGCATTTTCATTTAAAATCCGATCTTAATGCACATGAAAAGTCTCACACCGGGGAGAAGCCGTATTCCTGTCCTGTGTGCAGGAAATGTTTTTCAGACAAGTCTAATTTTTACAGACATCAGAGATGGCACACAAGTGAGAAACTGCATTCATGTTCTGAGTGTGGGAAAAGTTTTGTTCAAAAGTCAGAACTTGTTGTACATCAAAGATCTCACACGGGGGAGAAGCCGTATTCTTGTTCTGAGTGCGGAAAATGTTTTTCTGACAAATCCAATCTTTACAGACATCAGAGATTGCACACGGGTGAGAAGCCGTATTCTTGCTCTGAGTGCGGGAAAAGTTTTGCACAAAAATCAGATCTTGTCACACATCAAAGGTTTCACGCAGGGGAAAAACCCTATTCATGTTCCGAGTGCGGGAAACGTTTTGTAAAAAAATCAGATCTCATCACACATCAAAGGTCTCACACAGGGGAAAAACCATATTCATGTTCTGAGTGCGGGAAAGGTTTTATACAAAAATCAGATCTTGTCATACATCAAAGGTCTCACACGGGGGATAAGCCGCATTCTTGTCCTGAGTGCGGGAAATGTTTTTCGGCTAAGTCACATCTTTCCAGACATCAGAAGTTGCACACAGGTGAAAAGCCGCATTCCTGTTCTGAGTGCGGGAAACGTTTTGTGCAAAAAACAAACCTTGTCACCCATCAAAGGTCTCACACTGGGGAAAGACCTCATTCATGTCCTGAGTGCGGGAAAGGTTTTGTAAAAAAATCAGAACTCGTCGCACATCAAAGTTCTCACACCGGTGAGAAGCCGTATTCCTGTACTGAGTGCGGGAAATGTTTTTCACAGAAGTCCCATTGTTATAGACATCAGAGATTGCACACGGGTGAGAAACCCTATTCCTGCCCTGAGTGCGGGAAATGTTTTTCACAAAAGTCCCATCTTTCCAGACATCAGAGATCTCACACGGGGGGAGAAGCCACTTCCCTGTCCTGAGTGAGGGAATTGTTCCTCACTGAAGTCCTGTCTTACATCAGGGGTCCCACACAACCCTCGAGGTGTATTAGTGAGTGCGGGAAATGTCTTGTATATGAATGTTGCTGGACATGTGGGGAAGAAACACACCCTGATATACACCTCAGATATACTCCATGGCTGATCTTCATCATGTAAGAAACAGTTCATAGACCTCAACCATAGCCTGACCTTTTGACAAAGATGTCCTATGGAATGAATGATACAACAGTGCCATCTAGAGGTTGGATTGGTAAATGTTTCTCCCATTGAAACATAGTATTGAGAAAGGGGCCACACCCATGTGGGGAATAATAAAACTTTCCAAATAAAAAGTCAACAACATAAGAAACAGCAAGAAACAGTTGATAAGGAGATCAGAGATCGCCAAAGACATGGATGAAGTGTTGTACCATGTTGGCCATTGATAGCAGGAGAAAAATAAAAATGGAGTCATTACCTCTCATTGGCTGAGTACATTTTGTGGTGTAAACTCTTGCAAGAGGTCTGTTTTCCCAAGTCGTCTTCCAGGACGAAACACGTTAACCCCACCAATTAAAAGGCGGTCCTCTAGGCCTTTTAAAATAAAAATGGAATCATTACCTCTCATTGGCTGAGTACATTTTGTGGTGTAAACTCCTGCAAGAGGTCTGTTTTCTCAAGACGTCTTCCAGGACGAAACACATTAACCCCACCACTTAAAAGGCGGTCCTCTAGGCCTTTTAGAATAAAAATGGAGTCACTACCTCTCATTGGCTGAGTACATTTTGTGGTGTAAACTCTTGCAAGAGGTCTGTTTTCTCAAGACGTCTTCCAGGACGAAACACGTTAACCCCACCACTTAAAAGGCGGTCCTCTAGGCCTTTTAAAATAAAAATGGAGTCATTACCTCTCATTGGTTGAGTACATTTTGTGGTGGAAGATTTCATAAACTCTTAGCGGTCTAAAAAAAAAAAAGTTGAGTAAATGCCACAAACATTTGCTCAGCTGTGATAAATTTTGGTGGTATTTTGTTTCATACAATTATTTTCTTTTGATCATTGGCTCCATCTAGTGGCCATATTGTGGTTTTGCTTTTTTTCCCTGATTGAGGTATTGCAGGAAAGATGCCGCATTATAGCCACTAGATGGAGAAAAGAATCATAGGAAATCACTGTGTTACTTACCCCCTTCAATACGAGAGATTTTTAACCGCGTTCCAGTGCCGGTCAAGTTCTAGCGTTCAGCGCTGTCACACTTTGAATGACAATTTCTCATGCTGTACCCATATGACATTCTTATCATTTTTTTTTTTGTTGAGACAGATAGAACTTTCTTTGGGCGGTATTTAATCACCACCGGGTTTCTTATTTCTTGCTATATAAGTGGAAAAATATAAAAAATGAAAAAAAAAAAAAAAGTTTTTTCTTTAATTGTGTTATAAAATCTTGAAAATAAATAATCTTTCTGCATGAATTTATTCCAAAATGTATTCTGCTGCATTTCTTTGGAAAAAATTAACCCAAATCAGTGTATATTACTTAGACTGCCTTCACACGCACATGAACTTTAATGGCATCATAGTCTTAGTCAATAGGGTTCAATATTGAGTTGGCCCACCCTTTGCAGCTCAGTTGGCCTCAGATTTATCCCTCAAAGTCTTCCTGAAGAAGTGAGTTTATCCCATGAAACGTGCTGAGGCACAACTGTATAAGGACCTCCCATATACACTATATTGTCAAATTTTTTGGGACACCTGCCTTTACACGCACATGAACTGTAATGGCATCCCAGTTTTAGTCCGTAGGGTTCAATATTGAGTTGGCCCACCCTTTGCAGCTCAGTTGGACTCAGATTTATCCCTCAAAGTCTTCCTGAAGAAGTGGGTTTACCCCATGAAACGCGTTGAGGTTCAAATGTATAAGGACCCCCCATATACACTATATTGTCCAAATTTTTGGAACACCTGCCTTTACACGCACATGACCTTTAATGGCATCCCAGTCTTATGCCCTGTACACACGGTCGGTTTTTCCAACAGAAAATGTTTGATAGGACCTTGTTGTCGGACATTCCGACCATGTGTAGGCTCCATCACACATTTTCCATCGGATTTTCCGACACACAAAGTTTGAGAGCAGGCTATAAAATTTTCCGACAACAAAATCCGTTTCTCCATCACACATTTTCCATCGGACATCCGTTGTCGGAATTTCCGATCGTGTGTACACAAATCCGACGCACAAAGTGCCACACATGCTCAGAATAAATAAAGAGCTATTGAAAGCTATTGGCTACTGCCCCGTTTATAGTCCCAACGTACGTGTTTTACGTCACTTTGTGTGACCCTGTGTATGCAAGACAAGTTTGAGCCAACATCCGTCGGAAAAAATCTATGGATTTTGTTGTCGGAATGTCCGATCAATATCCGATCGTGTGTACGGGGCATTAGTCAGTAGGATTCAATATTGAGTTGACCCACCCTTTGCAGCTCATTTGGCCTCGGATTTATCCCTCAAAGTCTTCCTGAACAAGTGGGTTTATCCCATGAAACGCGTTGAGGCACAAATGTATAAGGACCCCCCATACACACTATATTGTCCACATTTTTGGGACGCCTGCCTTTACACGCACATGACCTTTAATGGCATCCCAGTCTTAGTCCGTAGGGGTCAATTTTGAGTTGGCCCACCCTTTGCAGCTCAGTTGGCCTCAGATTTATCCCTCAAAGTCTTCCTGAAAAAGTGGGTTTATCCCATGAAATGCGTTGAGGTACAACTGTATAAGAACCCCCCCATATACACTATATTGTCCACATTTTTGGGGCGCCTGCCTTTACACACACATGAACTTTAATGGCATCCCAGTCTTAGTCCTTGGGGTTCAATATTGAGTTTGCTCACCCTTTGCAGCTGTAACAGCTTCAACTCTTCTGGGAAGGCTGTCCACAAGGTTTAGGAGTGTGTCTATGGGAATGTTTGACCATTCTTCCAGAAACGCATTTGTGAGGTCAGGCACTGATGTTGGACAAGAAGGCCGGGCTCGCAGACTCTGCTCTAATTCATACCAAAGGTGTTCTATCGGGTTGACAAGTAAAGGGCCTAGTTAGGCCTAGGCTTGACAAATGAGTGGGCTAGCTGAGTCTGGGTTTCACAGCTGCATGGGGTAGCAGAATCTGGGTTTGACAACTGTTTGGATAGCTTGGGTCAGTTCCTGACAGCTGAGTGGGGTAGCTGAGACTGGTCTTCTGGGCTGGGTTGGCTGATTGACAGGCTGGAATGCCTAGGCTGGGGTAGCTCCGACTGTCAACCACTACAAACTGACTTCATCTGACATAAGTAAACACAGACATGAAGGGAGACAGAAGTGGAGCTAGCAGATGGACTGCTCTCCAGGGAAGTCATTTTTGTTTCTATCAGCCACTGGTTTCCTCTACGTTTTTAACGTATTTAGAAAGTGACTGTATTGACCAGGTGGTAAACTTAATCGAGAGCCTCTGGGGAATCCTGTTAAATTTGCCTCAATTGCTGAGTTACCCAGGAGAGGACCCTCAAAAGCAAATGTCTCTCAAGTTTCCTGGGTCAACACGTACAGTATGTTACATAGTAGGCAAGGTCGAAAAAAGACACAAGTCCATCAAGTCCAACCTGTGTGTGTCTTATTAAATTCCCTTTCACTGAAAAGTTTTATCCCTATTGTGGGGTCACCAGTACGGTATTTGTATATTGAACTCATATCCCCTCTCAAGCGTCTTTTCTCCAGAGAGAATAAGTTCAGTGCTCGCAACCTTTCCTCATAACTAAGATCCTCCAGACCCTTTATTAGCTTTGTTGCCCTTCTTTGTACTCGCTCCATTTCCAGTACATCCTTCCTGAGGACTGGTGCCCAGAACTGGACAGCACACTCCAGGGTGCGGCCGGACCAGAGTCTTGTAGAGCGGGAGAATTATCGTTTTATCTCTGGAGTTGATCCCTTTTTAATGCCAATATTCTGTTTGCTTTGTTAGCAACAACTTGGCATTGCATGCCATTGCTGAACCTATCATCCACTAGGACCCCCAGGTCCTTTTCCATCCTAGATTCCCCCAGAGGTTCTCCCCCAAGTGTATAGATTGCATTCATATTTTTGCCACCCAAATGCATTATTTTACATTTTTCTACATTAAACCTCATTTGCCATGTAGTTGCCCACCCCATTAATTTGTTCAGACCTTCTTGCAAGGTTTCTACATCCTGCTGAGAAGTTATTGCCCTGCTTAGCTTAGTATCATCCGCAAATACAGAGATTGAACTGTTTATCCCATCCTCCAGGTCGTTTATGAATAAATTAAATAGAATTGGTCCCAGGACAGAACCTTGGGGGGACCCCACTTTCCACCCCGGATCCATTTACGAATACTCCTCATTTATCACTACCCTCTAAACTCACCCCTGTAGCCAGTTTTCAATCCATGTACTCACCCTATGGTCCATGCCAACAGACCTTATTTTGTACAGTAAACGTTTATGGGGAACTGTTTCAAATGCTTTTGCAAAATCCAAATACACCACGTCTACGGGCCTTCCTTTAACTAAATGGCAACTCACCTCCTCATTAAAGGTTAATAGAGTGGTTTGGCAAGAATGATTCTTCATAAATCCATGCTGATTACTGCTAATGATACCGTTCTCAATACTAAAATCTTGTATTTACTCTCTTATCATCCCCTCTAAGAGCTTGCATACTATTGATGTTAGGCTAACTGGTCTGTAATTCCCAGGGATGTATTTTGGCCCTTTTTTAAATATTGGTGGTACATTGGCTTTTCTCCAATCAGCTGGTACCATTCCAGTCAGTAGACTTTCAGTAAAAATTAGGAACAATGGTCTGGCAATTACTTGACTGAGTTCCTTAAGGACCCTCGGGTGCAAGCCTTCTGGTCCCGGTGACTTCAAGTTTTTCAAGTCTATTTCTAATTCTGCCCTCTGTTAGCCATGAGGGTGTTTCCTTGATGTGCCATGAGGATAAACAATGCAGTTTTGGTTACTGAAGCCCCCCGATTCCCTCGCGAAGACTGAGGAGAAGAATAAATTCAATACCTTCACCATCTCTCCATGCTTAGTATCCAGATTCCCTTCATCATTCTTTATGGGACCAATATGATCTGACCTCCCTTTCTTACTATTTATGTACTTAAAGAATTTCTTGGGATTTTTTTACTCTCCTCCGCTATGTGCCTTTCGTGTTCTATCTTAGCCGCCCTGATTGCAGCCTTACATTTCTTGTTGAATTCTTTGTAAAGTTGGAATGCTGATGATGATCCCTCAGCCTTGTATTTTTTAAAGGCCTTCTCCCTTGCTTTTATATGCATTTTTACATTGGAGTTAAGCCACCCAGGACTTTTATTAGCTCTTTTAAAATTATTTCTCATTGGGATGCATTGGCTAATGCCCTTATTTAATATGCTATTAAAGCATACCCATTTTTCCACCGTGTACCTTGTTCCGAAGATTTTATCCCAATGTTTACCATCTATCAAGGATGGTAGTTTAGGGCAGTTGGCTCTTTTGAAATTCAGTGTCTTTGTATTCCCCTTATGTTTCCTATTTGTGTGATTTATACTAAAACGAATTGACCTGTGATCGCTGTGTTTTAAATTGCCTCGTATTTCCACATCCGTGATCAGGTCTGTATTGTTGGTAATCAGTAGGTCTAGTAACGCTTTGTTTCTAGTTGGTGTATTTACCATCTGACCCATGAAATTGTCCTGCAAGACATTTAGGAAATGGCGAGCCTTAGATGAATGCACGGTTCCTTCCACCCAGTCTATGTCTGGATAGTTAAAATCCACCATTATAATGACACTTCCCATTCTTGCCACAAATCCAAATTATGATAGGAGGTCCACCTCCGCCTCCTCCCTCTGGTTAGGGGGCCTATAGCATACTCCCAGTATTACTTTCCCCTTAGTTTCCTCCCTTTGTGGCTCTACCTATAAGGATTCCACCTCCTCCCTTGCTCCCTTAGTGATGTCATCTCTCACATTCACTTGTACATAATTTTTGATATACAGGCATACCCCTCCCCCTATTTTTACCCGCTCTATCCCTGCGATATAGGGAATACCCTTGAATGGTTGCCAGCTAATCATGAGGGCTGTTGAACCAGGTCTCTGTAATTCCTACAAAATCTAAATCATCCTCATACATCAGTAGCTCTAGTTCTCCCATCTTGTCGGCCAGACTCCTGGCATTGGTGAACATGCCACGTAGTTTAGACCGGTTGCATACTATCTCTTCATTGGGTGCTCTGGGGTTGCAAATAGGACTTGTTGCTATACTTACCTCGGGTTTAGTTGCTTTAGTCAACCTACCACTAATGCCCCCAATACTACCTTCTGGAATATGTTCCACGCTGACTACCTCTAGCTCTGGACCCTCTCCCCCATTTCCTAGTTTAAAAGCCCCTCTAACTTTTCGACCATCTTCATTCCCAGCAGATCTGCACCTTCCCAGTTTAGATGCAGTCCGTCCCTTCTATAGAGCTGGTAACTGACTGAGAAGTCGTCCCAGTTTTCCACAAACCTAAACCCCTCCTTACTACACCAGCTCCTCAGCAACTTGTTTACTTCCCTAATCTCCCTCTGCCTTTCTGGTGTGGCTCGAGGTACCGGTAGTATTTCTGAGAATACTACCTTGGAGGTCCTTTTCCTCAATTAAGCTCCTAAGTCCCAAAAATAATTTTTTAGGACACTCCATTTTCCTCTGACTTTGTCATTGGTGCCCCAGCCCCTCCCAGTAATCTGTCCACCAGATCCGTGATGTGGCGAACCAGAGCACCCGGGAAACAACATACAGTTCGGTGCTTCAGGTCTTTGTAACAGATTACTCTCTCTGTCCTTCTACGAATTCAGTCCCCAACCACCAGAATCTGTCTTTCCTTTCCCTTGGCTTTACTCCCACCCTCACTGGAGGAGTCATTTCCCTGGCAGCTAGGGGGGTCACTCTGCTCCAGCAGTGCTGGTCCCTGACTGGTTTCACCAATGTCACTCAATGGATGTTCCAGCCCAGGACTGGTCTCCCGGACTCTTTCCCCTCTATCCTTCCTGACTGTCACCCATCTACTCTGTTTTGGTGCCTGCCCCTCTTTATCTCCACCCGCCTCTATGCTGGCCCCCTAGCCAGCACCTGCCTGGTACGATCCCAGTTCTCCTTTAGTATGAAGGGACTTCTCAGTGTTGACAATTGCTTCCCTAGATTCAGAACCTGGGCTTACAGAGGAAACAACATGCTTACATTTTGCACAGCAGTATTCGCCCCCAGTCAGATAATCAAGGAACACATACATGCCACAAGATGTACAACAAGTCGCCTCTCCACACCCGCCGGGCATCGTACCTACTAATTTAATGAGGATTGGGGATTATAGCTCACGTGCACTCATGTACTTACAGCGTTCGTGTACTCACAGTCCACGTGCACTCACAATACTCTCAATACAGGTACTCACGATACCCAGGTACTCACAATACTTCCAACACTCAGGTACTAACAATACACACACACTACTCAGATACTCACAATACACAGGTACTCGCAATACACACACAATACTCAGGTACTCACAATACAGACAATACTCAGGTACTCATACTACACAGTCCCTTGTAATGAGATTTGGGTTGCACTGAAATTTGAACCCCAGTTTCCAGGAGGTTCAGTTCGAATTTGTGGTTGATTAATTTTGGTGCTCACCCATAATGCCCAGGAGGAGGATTGGCAGTGATTAAGGGAGGAAGAGAGAGGGTCGATCACAGTGGGAGAGGATGGGTCGATGTTTGAATGCTTCTAAGTAGAGATGACCTTGGACTCATCTCTAGCCGAACTCTGAACTTGCACTCTTTTTTACCCCAATGAGCTGTGGGTTGGGTCGTTCTTGACACGACCTGAAGCCTTTTGAAGTAAAAAAGTCAGAGTTCGGCTTGAGATGGGTTCAGAGGAAGCACAATGCTCATTTCTACTTCTAAGTAAGGTACTCCCAATACTCAGGTACTCACACTACTCAGGTACCCACACTACTCAGGTACTCCCAATACGCAGGTACTTGCAATACTCAGGTACTCACACTATACAGGTACTCACACTACTCAGGTGCTCCCAACACTTAGGTACTCAAACTACACAGGTACTCCCAGGTTTGTATCTATAAAGATACACAGTACTAGCCAGTACAAGGCTGTGTTCACAATAGAAAATGGTTCTTGGTAACTGCAGTTCCTCTGAACTCCACAAGGTAGTGATCTAACTTCTACCCAGACAGGACCTCTCTATAGAAAATTAACAGGAAGTGATGTCAGGTATAAATAGGAAATTCCAGGTGAGAGGTGAGTCGGGAGGAAGTAGAGAGGAGACATTGCTGGAACTGGCAGCAGAGGAGGTGATAAGATCTTATTTTCTATTTACACCCAGTATCCCCCCGTCATGTTCCGTCCTCTTCCTCCATAGTCACTGTGACGTCTTTTATCTCCAGCAGATGATGATACCACATATATAGTGTGGGAACCTAGATTAACCCCTTCAGGGTCAGAACCTTTCCCCTATTTACAGGGACGGAACATTATCTTCATTTTGAAGATGTGTCACCTTTTCTCCTTAACAGTCCCTTGTAACGAGGGATGAGATTGGGATTTGGGTTGCTCTGAAATTTGTCCCCAGTTTCCAGGAGGTTCAGGTCGAATTTGTGGTTGATTCATTTTGGTGCTCACCCATAATGCCCAGGAGGAGGATTGGCAGTGATTAAGTGAGGAAGCAAGAGGGTCGATCAGAGTGGGAGAGGATGGGTTGATGTTTGAATGCTTCTAAGTAGAGATGACTTTTGGCATCCTCCAAACTCATCTCTAGACGAACTCTGAACTTGGACTCTTTTTTACTCCAATGAGCTGTGGGTTGGGTCATTCTTGACACGACCTGAAGCCTTTTGAAGTAAAAAAAAGTCAGAGTTCGGCTTGAGATGAGTTCAGAGGAAGCCCAAGCTCATTTCTACTACTAAGTAATCCACGATCCAGGCAGGGGACAGCAACCACGCAACAGCAATAGCCATCAAAGGGCCATCAGCTATGGTTGCCACCTCATCCCTTTAAACCCGAACACATATTAATTACACGGGTTCTGTGGCTGATTAAGGTGGTAATTAAACTCACTTGGTGCCTTATCTGCATTTAATTAGCCTCAGAACTTGTGTAATTCAAAGGTGTTCAGGTTTAAAGGGATGAAGTGGCAACTCTACCATCAGCCAGTGCTTTTTGTGAGCTGGGCTCCAGTGAGGAAGAGGTGGTGGATGATGAGATGTCAGACCACACTTGGGTATCATGGAGTGAAGAGCAGGACAGCTTTGAGGAACAGGTGGTGGATGATGAAATATCAGATCGCACTTGTGTGTCTCCAATTGAAGATCAGGACCGCTCTAAGGGAGAGGTGAAGAGGGAAAGCAGTGAACAGAAGTTTCCAGAAAAAGGGGTACTTCACAGTTGACAGCCATCAACGGGCTTCAGGTGGCCATGGGATCTCCAGTGCCATAGCTTCCAGTTGTCTCTAATTTGGAGGAACTGCCCCTCTTTTGTAAACAAACCCCTCCATCCCTCTTCTTTCCTCATTTAATACAAAAGAGAGTCAAACTTTTCATCAGCTCAAAACTTCCATAAAATTCCAAACGTGGAACTTTTTCGGTATATACTAATTGCGCCATTCCATTGATTCCTTCCTCAAAAATATGGATTCACTACTAACACTGACTATGTTTGAATCCTCATGTAGATTCAACTCATCCTTCTACTATATATGAACTGGCAGGTTTCCAGGGGGCACGACACACAACAAAAACTGTAACCTAATCTACATGTGCCAATTCCCAATGGGGGGGAGGGGTAGTCCACTATCTACTATCCACCACTTATATCCCCATCCTAATATTTTACAACCAATACAGTCTAAATAATTCTCCACTATCCATCTACAGAGAAACTCACATAGATCACATGACCACATCAATGAGGATGGAGGAGGACCGAAGTCACATGACTGAGAGGATACTAAACCTCACCCTGGAGATCATCTACCTGCTGACCGGAGAGGTGAGGAGGATTCTGGGAGGTCACATGACATCACTCTTATCTCTATTAATAAAGCACAGACCTGACCGGAGAGGTGAGGAGGATTCTGGGAGGTCACATGACATCACTCTTATCTCTATTAATAAAACACAGACCTGACCGGAGAGGTGAGGAGGATTCTGGGAGGTCACATGACATCACTCTTATCTCTATTAATAAAACACAGACCTGACCGGAGAGGTGAGGAGGATTCTGGGAGGTCACATGACATCACTCTTATCTCTATTAATAAAACAAAGACCTGACCGGAGAGGGTCTAACATGATATTCCTATTGGTTCTCCAATACAGAGATTTCCTCTGGTGAAGTCAGGTGATCATATGACCATCACAGTGCCTCCATGTGACTCCCTAAAACCTGAGAGACACAACATGGAGAAGATTCTAGAAGTCACCAAGAAGATGATGGAGCTGCTGACAGGAGAGGTGAGGAGGATTCTGGGAATTCTGGGACATTATCCAGTAACAGACAAGGGATGTGTCTGGATGGTGACTGTATCATTGTGTGTGTCAGGTTCCTATAAGGTGTCAGGATGTCACTGTCTATTTCTCCATGGAGGAGTGGGAGTATTTAGAAGGACACAAGGATCTCTACAAGGACATCATGATGGACAATCAGCAAAATTTGATTTTTGGGGAGATTGCAAGGAAGGGATTTCCCCGGAATGAGACGATATTGAAACTCACCCTGGAGATCCTCAGCCTGCTGACTGGAGAGGTGAGTGTAATGAAGGGGTTACATCTGACTCCGCTGTACACTGGGATGTATTCAGAGTCACTTTAAGTCTTCTGACGTTCTGCTAATCTATTACGACATGCACACAAGTACTATGAATACATAAAGTGTATGTACTCTATGATATTTGGTTAAAGCACAAGATGGCGGCAAGAGTTATAAAAGAGAGCAATTTCAGCTTTAGTCCAATCAGTGAGACCCATGATTGCCGCCATACCACTCCTACTGACCGCTAAATCCATGG
Source organism: Aquarana catesbeiana (assembly GCF_042186555.1). NCBI lineage: Eukaryota > Metazoa > Chordata > Amphibia > Anura > Ranidae > Aquarana > Aquarana catesbeiana. The sequence continues at coordinate 291,254,942 of NC_133331.1, read as the reverse complement.
GTAACATTTCCTGGTGGGTCAGTGAGCCTTTCTAGTAAAGCATTAGTGACTCTATTATATGATTTCTAGAAGGAGCTATAAATCTGGCCACATTTTAATGATATCATTGGATGGAGATGTCCTTAATCAGGAACATTGTGGCCAATCCCCGAAGAAGAATTCTAGCGCTTGCCATAGAAGTGAGGGATTATGGGAGAGTGATATTTATCTTTCTATAACACAGAACTGTGCAAGAGTCATGAAGAAATATACTAAAGATAAGACAAGATCCTCCAAAGTCCAGAATCCCATCCCCATCCCCATCCCTCCACCTCCATCCCTGATACCGACAAGACACAACATGCAGAAGATCCTGGAACTGACCACCATGATGGTCCATCTGCTGACAGGAGAGGTGAGGAGGATTCTGGGAATTCTGGGATATTATCCAGTAACAGACAAGGGATGTGTCTGGATGGTGACTGTATCATTGTGTGTGTCAGGTTCCTATAAGGTGTCAGGATGTCACCGTCTATTTCTCCATGGAGGAGTGGGAGTATTTAGAAGGACACAAGGATCTCTACAAGGACGTCATGATGGAGAATCAGCCGCCCCTCACATCACCGGGTAAGAGGAGACTTTATTGTAAAGGAGAGAGCAGTACGGAGGCTCCACCTAGATCCCCCATCATCTGATAACCACATAGAGTGCTTGGGTAAGAAGTAACACGTGAAGAGCAGAGGTGTGAAGTAATACACAGTGTGAGAGAAGGGACCAGGAGTAAGTAAAGTGCAGAGTGGGGTATAAGTATCACACAGAGCGCAGAGGTCAGGAGTAATACACAGAGGACAGAAGTCAGGAGTAAGTAACATATAGAGAGCAGAGGTCAGGAGTAATACACAGAGGACAGAAGTCAGGAGTAAGTAACATATAGAGAGCAGAGGTGAGGAGTAAGTGACATATGGAGAGCAGAGGTCGGGACTAAGTAACGCATGGAGAGCAGAGGTCGGGAGTAATGCCCTGTACACACGACCGGACTTTCCAGCAGAAAAGGTCAGACAGAATCATTTAATTGGACATTCCGATCGTGTGTGGGCTTCATTGGACTTTTTCTTTCTCAAATTCTGAGGGACCTAGAAATAGAACATGTTTCAAATCTTTCTGACGGACTCAACACCTATCGGGAAAACCGTTTGCCTGTATACTAGTCTGAAAAAACGATGCATGGAGAGCAGAGGTCCGGAGTAAGTAACACATGGAGAGCAGAGGTCAGGAGTAAATAACATATAGAGAGCAGAGGTCAGGAGTAAGTAACAAATAGAGAGCAGAGGTCAGGAGTAAGTAACATGGAGAGCAGAGGTCCGGAGTAAGTAACATATAGAGAGCAGAGGTCCGGAGTAAGTAACATGGAGAGCAGAGGTCAGGAGTAAGTAACATATAGAGAGCAGAGGTCCGGAGTAAGTAACATGGAGAGCAGAGGTCAGGAGTAAGTAACATGGAGTGCAGAGGTCAGGAGTAAGTAACAAATAGAGAGCAGAGGTCAGGAGTAAGTAACATGGAGAGCAGAGGTCAGGAGTAAGTAACAAATAGAGAGCAGAGGTCAGCAGTAAGTAACATGGAGAGCAGAGGTCAGGAGTAAGTAACAAATAGAGAGCAGAGGTCAGGAGTAAGTAACATGGAGTGCAGAGGTCAGGAGAAAGTAACAAATAGAGAGCAGAGGTCAGGAGTAAGTAACATGGAAAGCAGAGGTCAGGAGTAAGTAACATGGAGTGCAGAGGTCAGGAGTAAGTAACAAATAGAGAGCAGAGGTCAGGAGTAAGTAACATGGAGAGCAGAGGTCAGGAGTAAGTAACATATGGAGAGCAGAGGTCAGGAGTAAGTAACATATGGAGAGCAGAGGTCAGGAGTAAGTAACATATGGAGAGCAGAGGTCAGGAGTAAGTAACATATGGAGAGCAGAGGTCAGGAGTAAGTAACGCATGGAGAGCAGAGGTCAGGAGTAAGTGACATATGGAGAGCAGAGGTCAGGAGTAAGTAACGCATGGAGAGCAGAGGTCAGGAGTAAGTAACGCATGGAGAGCAGAGGTCGGGAGTAAGTAACATATGGAAAGCAGAGGTCCAGAGTAAGTAACGCATGGAGAGCAGAGGTCAGGAGTAAGTAACGGATGGAGAGCAGAAGTCGGGAATAAGTAACATATAGAGAGCAGAGGTCCAGAGTAAGTACCACATGGAGAGCAGAGGTCGGACGTAACGCATGGAGAGCAGAGGTCAGGCGTAAGTGACATATGGAGAGCAGAGGTCAGGAGTAAGTAACGCATGGAGAGCAGAGGTCGGGAGTAAGTAACATATGGAAAGCAGAGGTCCAGAGTAAGTAACGCATGGAGAGCAGAGGTCAGGAGTAAGTAACGGATGGAGAGCAGAGGTCGGGAATAAGTAACATATAGAGAGCAGAGGTCCAGAGTAAGTACCACATGGAGAGCAGAGGTCGGACGTAACGCATGGAGAGCAGAGGTCGGGAGTAAGTAATGCATGGAGAGCAGAGGTCGGGAGTAAGTAATGCATGGAGAGCAGAGGTCGGGAGTAAGTAACATATAGAGAGTAGAAGTGTAGAAGTGATCTGGGAGGAGGACCAAAGGCCCTTTGACTGAAGAGGGGGGAGAGTCCCAGCTGGTTGGGACCTCCACAGAGAACATCTCCTCACTCATATCTACCTGATCCAGATGGAATCTTGATGGAAGTGAACTAACCCTCTCATATCTATTGATGATGTTTTTATATTTTTCCAGGACACGCCATGGAGAAACCCTCAAAGGATCTTCTCACTTTATCTCCAGGATGTAAAATGGAAGATGAGGACATCACAGGAGATTGTGGAGGAGAAAAGACAATGAGGTCCACTATGGATGGTGGACTTCACAGTGTGGATAGACCATGGAATCCCTCTGACTCTGAGCAACCTCGTACTGTGAGGGATGGTGCCGGAATTCAGGGGAAGAAGACATTTCCCTGTCCTGAGTGCGGGGAAAGTTTTCGCTCTAAAATAAGTTTTTCTGTACATCAGAGATATCATACGGGAGAGAAGCTTTATTCCTGTTCTGAGTGCGGGAAGTGCTTTCTTTATAAATCAAAGCTCGCTACACATGAGACATCTCACACAGGGAAGAAGCCATATTCCTGTTCTGAGTGTGGAAAATGTTTTGCAAAGAAAGACCATCTAAACTCACATCAGAAAATGCACTCGGGTGAGAAGCCATATTTCTGTTCTGAGTGTGGAAAATGTTTTTCACACAAGTCCAATCTTACTGCACATGAGAGATTGCACACGGGTGAAAAGCCATTTTCCTGCCCTGAGTGCGGGAAATGTTATACGCGGAATTCTCTACTTGTTATACATCAGAGATCTCACACGGGGGAGAGGCCATTTTCCTGCCTTGAGTGCGGGAAATGTTATTCACGGAAATCGGAGCTTGATACGCATCAGAGCTGTCATACAGGGGAGAAGCCGTATTTTTGCTCTGAGTGCGGGAAATGTTATCCACGGAAATCAGAACTTGTTATACATCTAAGATCTCACACTGGTGAGAAGCCGTATCCCTGCCCTGAATGCGGGAAATGTTATAAACGGAGATCATACCTTGTTACACATCAGACCTCTCACACAGGGGAGAAGCCGTTTTCCTGCCCCGAGTGCGGGAAATGTTATAGACGTAAATCAGGGCTTGTTGTACATCAAATCTCTCACACAGGGAAGAAGCCGTATTCCTGCCCCGAGTGTGGAAAAGGCTTTATTCAGAGCTCAGACCTTGCTAGACATCAGAGATCTCACACAGGAGAAAAGCCATATTCCTGTTCCGAGTGCGGGAAATGTTTTTCACAGAAATCAGATATTGCTATACATCAAAGATCCCACACAGGCGTGAAACCGTATTCCTGCTCTGAGTGCGGGAAATGTTATCAACGGAAATCAGACCTTGTCATACATCAAAGATCTCACAAAGGGGAGAAGCCGTATTGCTGCTCTAAGTGCGGGAAATGTTATCAACGGAGATCAGATTTTGCTATACATCGAAGATCTCACACTGGGGGGAAGACATTTTCTTGTCTCTAGTGAAGGAAATGTTTCTTACAGAAGTCTTGTACTAAACATCAGAGAACCCACACAACCCTCTAGGTGTATTAGTGTCCTGAGTGCGGGAAATGTTTTCTATATGGATCATATTTTGTCGTACATCAGAGATCTCACACTGGGAAGAAGCTCACCTTGATATACACCTCAGAAAACACGTGGCTGAGCGCTCCTCTGATCTTTATCATGGAAGAAAAACGTTATAGGGAAATCAGAGATCACTAAAGACTTCAAAGTTCTGTCTGGCTTCCTCTGCTATGAGAGAGAAGGAGGGGGTGTCACTGCTGGTTGGGTCCCTCTAGGAGAGAGAAGGAGGAGGTGTCACTGCTGGTTGGGTCCCTCTAGGAGAGAGGAGGAGGGGGTGTCACTGCTGGTTGGGTCCCTCTAGGAGAGAGAAGGAGGGGGTGTCACTGCTGGTTGGGTCCCTCTAGGAGAGAGAAGGAGGAGGTGTCACTGCTGGTTGGGTCCCTCTAGGAGAGAGGAGGAGGGGGTGTCACTGCTGGTTGGGTCCCTCTAGGAGAGAGAAGGAGGGGGTGTCACTGCTGGTTGGGTCCCTCTAGGAGAGAGAAGGAGGGGGTGTCACTGCTGGTTGGGTCCCTCTAGGAGAGAGAAGGAGGGGGTGTCACTGCTGGTTGGGTCCCTCTAGGAGAGAGAAGGAGGGGGTGTCACTGCTGGTTGGGTCCCTCTAGGAGAGAGAAGGAGGGGATATCACTCTTGGTTGGGTTCCTCTAGGAGAGAGAAGGAGGGGGTGTCACTGCTGGTTGGGTCCCTCTAGGAGAGAGAAGGACGGGGTGTCACTGCTGGTTGGGTCCCTCTAGGAGAGAGAAGGAGGGGGTGTCACTGCTGGTTGGGTCCCTCTAGGAGAGAGAAGGAGGGGGTGTCACTGCTGGTTGGGTCCCTCTAGGAGAGAGAAGGAGGGGTGTCACTGCTGGTTGGGTCCCTCTAGGAGAGAGAAGGACGGGGTGTCACTGCTGGTTGGGTCCCTCTAGGAGAGAGAAGGAGGGGGTGTCACTGCTGGTTGGGTCCCTCTAGGAGAGAGAAGGAGGGAGTGTCACTGCTGGTTGGGTCCCTCTAGGAGAGAGAAGGAGGGGGTGTCACTGCTGGTTGGGTTCCTCTAGGAGAGAGAAGGAGGGGGTGTCACTGCTGGTTGGGTCCCTCTAGGAGAGAGAAGGAGGGGGTGTCACTGCTGGTTGGGTCCCTCTAGGAGAGAGAAGGACGGGGTGTCACTGCTGGTTGGGTCCCTCTAGGAGAGAGAAGGAGGGGGTGTCACTGCTGGTTGGGTCCCTCTAGGAGAGAGAAGGAGGGGGTGTCACTGCTGGTTGGGTCCCTCTAGGAGAGAGAAGGAGGGGTGTCACTGCTGGTTGGGTCCCTCTAGGAGAGAGAAGGACGGGGTGTCACTGCTGGTTGGGTCCCTCTAGGAGAGAGAAGGAGGGGGTGTCACTGCTGGTTGGGTCCCTCTAGGAGAGAGAAGGAGGAGGTGTCACTGCTGGTTGGGTCCCTCTAGGAGAGAGGAGGAGGGGGTGTCACTGCTGGTTGGGTCCCTCTAGGAGAGAGAAGGAGGGGGTGTCACTGCTGGTTGGGTCCCTCTAGGAGAGAGAAGGAGGGGGTGTCACTGCTGGTTGGGTCCCTCTAGGAGAGAGAAGGAGGGGGTGTCACTGCTGGTTGGGTCCCTCTAGGAGAGAGAAGGAGGGGGTGTCACTGCTGGTTGGGTCCCTCTAGGAGAGAGAAGGAGGGGATATCACTCTTGGTTGGGTTCCTCTAGGAGAGAGAAGGAGGGGGTGTCACTGCTGGTTGGGTCCCTCTAGGAGAGAGAAGGACGGGGTGTCACTGCTGGTTGGGTCCCTCTAGGAGAGAGAAGGAGGGGGTGTCACTGCTGGTTGGGTCCCTCTAGGAGAGAGAAGGAGGGGGTGTCACTGCTGGTTGGGTCCCTCTAGGAGAGAGAAGGAGGGGTGTCACTGCTGGTTGGGTCCCTCTAGGAGAGAGAAGGACGGGGTGTCACTGCTGGTTGGGTCCCTCTAGGAGAGAGAAGGAGGGGGTGTCACTGCTGGTTGGGTCCCTCTAGGAGAGAGAAGGAGGGGGTGTCACTGCTGGTTGGGTCCCTCTAGGAGAGAGAAGGAGGGGGTGTCACTGCTGGTTGGGTCCCTCTAGGAGAGAGAAGGAGGGAGTGTCACTGCTGGTTGGGTCCCTCTAGGAGAGAGAAGGAGGGGGTGTCACTGCTGGTTGGGTTCCTCTAGGAGAGAGAAGGAGGGGGTGTCACTGCTGGTTGGGTCCCTCTAGGAGAGAGAAGGAGGGGGTGTCACTGCTGGTTGGGTCCCTCTAGGAGAGAGAAGGACGGGGTGTCACTGCTGGTTGGGTCCCTCTAGGAGAGAGAAGGAGGGGGTGTCACTGCTGGTTGGGTCCCTCTAGGAGAGAGAAGGAGGGGGTGTCACTGCTGGTTGGGTCCCTCTAGGAGAGAGAAGGAGGGGTGTCACTGCTGGTTGGGTCCCTCTAGGAGAGAGAAGGACGGGGTGTCACTGCTGGTTGGGTCCCTCTAGGAGAGAGAAGGAGGGGGTGTCACTGCTGGTTGGGTCCCTCTAGGAGAGAGAAGGAGGGGGTGTCACTGCTGGTTGGGTCCCTCTAGGAGAGAGAAGGAGGGGGTGTCACTGCTGGTTGGGTCCCTCTAGGAGAGAGAAGGAGGGAGTGTCACTGCTGGTTGGGTCCCTCTAGGAGAGAGAAGGAGGGGGTGTCACTGCTGGTTGGGTTCCTCTAGGAGAGAGAAGGAGGGGGTGTCACTGCTGGTTGGGTCCCTCTAGGAGAGAGAAGGAGGGGGTGTCACTGCTGGTTGGGTCCCTCTAGGAGAGAGAAGGAGGGGGTGTCACTGCTGGTTGGGTTCCTCTAGGAGAGAGAAGGAGGGGGTGTCACTGCTGGTTGGGTTCCTCTAGGAGAGAGAAGGAGGGGGTGTCACTGCTGGTTGGGTCCCTCTAGGAGAGAGAAGGAGGAGGTGTCACTGCCGGTTGGGTCCCTCTAGGGGAGAGAAGGAGGGGGTGTCACTGCCGGTTAGGTCCCTCTAGGAGAGAGAAGGAGGGGGTGTCACTGCCGGTTGGGTCCCTCTAGGAGAGAGAAGGAGGGGGTGTCACTGCTGGTTGGGTTCCTCTAGGAGAGAGAAGGAGGGGGTGTCACTGCTGGTTGGGTCCCTCTAGGAGAGAGAAGGAGGGGGTGTCACTGCTGGTTGGGTCCCTCTAGGAGAGAGAAGGAGGGGGTGTCACTGCTGGTTGGGTCCCTCTAGGAGAGAGAAGGAGGGGGTGTCACTGCTGGTTGGGTCCCTCTAGGAGAGAGAAGGAGGGGGTGTCACTGCTGGTTGGGTTCCTCTAGGAGAGAGAAGGAGGGGGTGTCACTGCTGGTTGGGTCCCTCTAGGAGAGAGAAGGAGGGGGTGTCACTGCTGGTTGGGTCCCTCTAGGAGAGAGAAGGAGGGGGTGTCACTGCTGGTTGGGTCCCTCTAGGAGAGAGAAGGAGGGGTGTCACTGCTGGTTGGGTCCCTCTAGGAGAGAGAAGGAGGGGGTGTCACTGCTGGTTGGGTCCCTCTAGGAGAGAGAAGGAGGGGTGTCACTGCTGGTTGGGTGCCTCTAGCAGTGTAGTCTGAACCCCCCTGATCTTCAGCAGAAGCCTCAAAGGAAGACAACATACTGAGAGAGGCTCTAGATGTTGCTTGATGATGAAAAGGGACTACATGACCAGACTGAAAATTTCTGTGCAGTAGTCATCAGCCATCACAGGCAGCTTCTTTTGCTTGGAGAGCGCCACCTACTTCTGAAAGTGGAAAATATGACATTTCCAGATGTTACATCTCATATTTATTAAAAATGCAATTATATTAACCATTTTTTTTGTATAATAGAAATGAAGAATAAATATTTCCAATCATAAACTGAAGATATTCTTTGTAGGTTAATTGATAAAAGTCGGCCTTCAAATTTGTATGATGAAATATCCTTTCTTTTTCCTTTTTATCCTTTTTCTAATGCCCCGTATACACGATCGGACTTTTTGACAACAAACATGCTAATTAGCTGTTTTGGAGCAACATCCGACCGTGTGTACGCTCCATCGGACAAACTTTTTCTGTTTCCATTGTTGGCTGTGTGAACGCACAAACTTTCCGGCAACAAAAGTCCGATGGAGCAAAGTCCGATCGTGTGTACACAAAACCATCGGACTTTTGTACAAACTACAGTACGCAGCCGCGAGAATGTTTCCAGCGCAATCCCATCGCGTCTTGTCTCGGCGACAGGGTACTGTACATCTCGCGCTGGCTGCAATAGGAAAAACACATTTTCCTACCGCGACGGGCACGAGAGGGAATTCCCCTCTGGGGGAATACCAGGCCCTGCGGTCTGGTATGGATTTTAAGGGGAATCCCCTACGCCGAAAAAATGGCGTGGGGGCTCCCCCCAAAATCCATACCAAACCCTTATCCGAGCACGCAGCCCGGCCGGTCAGGAAAGGGGGTGGGGATAAGCGTGCGGCCCCCCCCACCCCAAAGCACCTAGTCCCCATGTTGATGAGGACAAGGGCCTCTTCTCGACAACCCTGGCCGTTGGTTGTCGGGGTCTGCGGGCGAGGGGCTTATTGGAATCTAGGATGTACCCCATACTCATTCACATAGGATAGGGGGCCGGGATCTGGGGGCCCCCTTATTAAAGGGGGCTCCCAGATTCCGATAAGCCCCTGCCCGCAGACCCCGACAATAAATGGCCAGGGTTGTCGGGAAGAGGCCCTTGTCCTCATCAACATGGGGACAAGGTGTTTTGGGGTGGGGGGGCCGCAGGGCGCCGCCTCCCCCAAAGCACCCACCCCCCATGTTGAGGGCATGCGGCCTGGTACGGTTCAGGAGGGGGGGGGGGGCGCTTGCTCATCCCCACCCCCTTTCCTGACCGGCCGGGCTGCGTGCTCGGATAAGGGTCTGGTATGGATTTTGGGGGGACCCCCATGCCGTTTTTTCAGCGTAGGGGTTCCCCTTAAAATCCATACCAGACTTAAGGGCCTGGTATGCCCCTGGAGGGGAACCCATGCCATTTTATTATTTAAAATTTGGTGTGGAGTTCCCCCTCAAGATTCATACCACAGTGTCTGGCATTGGCGGGGATCCAAGTCGGATCCCCGCACCAGTGTGAACCCGGCTCGCAAGGTGTCAATCTCGCCGATAAAAGCAGCGAGATTGACACAATATCAGACAACAATACAAAAGTTGACCAAAGGGTGGTGGTAAAGTGCTGAAAAACCACGTGATTTGGTGAAAGTTGGCTGAAAAAGTCCTGTCGTCTGTATGCAATACAAACTTTTGGCCAACGCCCTTTGTACAAAAATCCAAGAGAAAGTTTGTACAAAGTCCCATCGTGTGTATGAGGCTTTAGAATGCGAGGTTGTTGGTGGAAAGTCCGACCGTGTATATGCTCCATCGAACATTTGTTGTCAGACTTTCCGCCAACAAATTTTGGCTAGCACGCTCTCAAATTTTCTGCCAACAAATGTTTGTTGTCGGATTTTCCGAACGTGTGTACACAAGTACGTACAAGTACAAACACGCATTGTCAGAATCACGCATCACTATTGAACTTCCTTTTTATTGGCTCGCCACACGTCTTGTACATCACTACGTTTGTAATTGTTGGCCAACATTTGTGTGACCGTGTATATGCAAGACAAGTTTGAGCCAACAACCTTCGAACAAAAATCCACGTTTTCGTTGTCGGAAAGTCCGATCGTGTGTACAGGGCATAACACTACAAGTAAGGCCCATCCTGTAGGTTTTAGTCTTAATCTTGTGTCTTAGTAGTTTGGTTTTACCGGTTTGTACTTGTTGGAACATCCGACTCTCCCCTTCTCATAAATCTCAGGACTTCTGTAGTAGACTCCAATGATAAGTCCATCAGTTCATTAACCCATCTAACATTCCACCAGCAATTCCTCCTCCTCCGCACCATCCCAAACTCCAACCACAAGATCATTTTTCTTCCTCAGTTTCACATCACATCTAACATAGAGAAACCCCCTGCCATCTTCCATCTTTTCTGTGTCCCTCTAAACAAGAGGATCAACATGAATACAAACAGCCCAGTCTTGTGAGGAATCAAGCCATGTTTCTGGAACACCAACCACATCTCCAACCAAAGATCATCTTTCTTCCTCACTTTCACATCACAGCTAACATAGAGAACCCTCCCTCCACCTTTTCTATGTCCTGTGTCCCTCTAAACAGGAGGATCAGCATGCATACAAACAGCCCAGTCTTGTGAGGAATCAAGCCATGTTTCTGGAACGTCGACCACATCTCCAACCACAAGATCATTTTTCTTCCTCACTTTCACATCACATCTAACATAGAGAAACCCCCCCCTCCATCTTTTCTATGTTCCTCTAAACAGAAGGATCAGCATGCATACAAACAGCCCAGTCTTGTGAGGAGTCAAGCTGTGTTTCTGAAACTCTGACCACATCTCCAACCACAAGATCATTTTTCTTCCTCACTTTCACATCACATCTAACATAAAGAACCCCCCCCCCCCCCTCCATCTTTTCTATGTTCCTCTAAACAGAAGGATCAGCATGCATACAAACAGCCCAGTCTTGTGAGGAGCCAAGCCGTGTTTCTGGAACACCAAATACATATCCAGCCATCCCAGAAATGTTTCTCTTTGTGACACCGGGCCACATTTTGTTCATGCTTAAACCATGTATTTTTCAATATAGGTTATACCAGTGGTTCTCAACCTCAGTCCTCAAGTACCCCCAACAGGCCATGTTTTGGGAATTTCTCTTCGATAAAATAGCTGTCCAAAATACCAAGCCATTGACTCTGATTTAAGCACCTGTACAAGATAAAGGAAATCCTGCAAACATTGCCTATTGTGGGTACTTGAGGACTGAGGTTGAGAACCACTGGGTTATATCACAATAAAAGATAAGCATGGTGACCATTAAAACCCAACTCCTTTTATCGTATGCCAAGTCATATCCCATGCATTGAATAGGAAATAAAGTACAGTCTTATCAACTGCCCCATGCAAGAGATCCCTGGGCCACTGGCAAATGCAAAGTCCCCAAGTGCCGATGCCTCAAGAAATGGAAAATGCAAGTCGAACCCTTCCAGAGATATGAACTATCATCCAGTAAAACAATGGCTATTCTGTACACGAGTTGATGTTTGTAATATACATGCATTAAAAAGCATAGTTGTGAATGGTCCCTGAGACTCCCAGGATCCAGAAAGGGCATAACTAGCATGGGCAACCAAGGCATGTGCCCCTTTTCTTATGCCTAGTGCCCCAGTTCCATGGCAGCTCAATCACTGCCCGCTGTGCTGCTCCATACCATCCTGCCAGTATATTTCCTGTCCTGACGTCATATTATGTTTGGGCAAAAAGTCAGTTAAGTATTAAGTCAGTTAAGTCAAAAAGTATTACAGTGTCTTGCCACTTGGGCAGACTCAGCCATTCTATTCCAGTGCAATCTTGTGTGGTTGAAGTGACTAAGCTACGTAATTGTCGCATCCCATGCTCCACCCCCAGCACCACTTGCTGCACCACCTTCATATTCTGGCGGTAGGAAACAGAAGTAATAAGAAGCTTGGGTCCTATCCGAACCCAAGTTTGTCCAAACTCAGAAGTTAGCTGTCATTGCTGAGTGAATGAGCTGTGGGTGGGAAACTTGGGATATCATTGACTCAATATGGGAGCATGGCAATACCAGGTCAATGTGGCCAGATTAGATCAATGATGTCACCAGCATCCCCTACCATTTTCATATATGCAGGATCTCTCGCCTGCAGTTCATTGGCTTAACAATGACAGATAACTTCCAGTTTGGATCAAACCCAAGCTCATCCTTAAACAAGAGTGGATATACCGTATTTATCGGTGTATAACACGCACTTTTTTCCCCTTAAAATCAGGGGAAAATCGCGGGTGCGTGTTATACGCCGATCCCCTGCGATCCTGACCTGTCAGAACGAAAAAATCGCTGACCGCGATTTGAAAATGGCGCCGCCGGCGCCGAAATACACAGTGCCGGTCCTCGGCTCTTCTCGGCCGCTTTCGGTTTCACTCGAGCGCCGCCCGAACTTAGCCGAGTATACACCGTCCGAGTGGAGCCGAAAGTGAACGAGAGCCGCCGAGAAGAGCCGAGGACTGGCTCTGTGTATTTCGGCGCCGGCTGCGCCATTTTCAAATCGCGGTCGGCGATTTTGAAGCTCAGAGGCTTCAGCAAGACTGCACTGGGGCAAGGCTGGACTGGGGCAAGGCTGGACTGGGGCAAGGCTGCACTGGACACTGGGGAAGGCTGCACTGACATGGCTGCACTGACATGGCTGCACTGGCAAGGCTGCACTGACATGGCTGCACTAGCAAGGCTGCACTGACATGGCTGCACTGACATGGCTGCACTGACATGGCTGCACTGGCAAGGCTGCACTGACATGGCTGCACTAGCAAGGCTGCACTGACATGGCTGCACTGACATGGCTGCACTGGGGCAAGGCTTTACTGAGAAGGCTGCAATGATGGGCATTTAAATGTAAGTTTTTTTCCCTTCAAGTTCCCTCCTAAAAGTTTTTTTTCCTTATAATTCCCTCCTAAATTGAGGTGCGTGTTATACGCCGATAAATACGGTAATATAAATCAGTAAAAACACACATTCTCTACATAACTGATTATGTACCTACCTGGTCTTCTGCTGTGCTTTACCTTCTTGCTGAAAGAATGAACTGACATGCCCAGTGCCTGCCTGCTTTGACTGGCAACCTTACCTTCTGCCGGACACCAAATAACAATTGGCTGGTGACCTGCTAATGACTGTTTGCTTTCTGAGAAGAGCTCAGGGCTCCTCAGGCTCTCTCCTTCAGGAAGAGACCAGAAGAAGTCCAGGAGAAGACCGGGCTACCACATAACAATACCTTTCCCTGGTGGCCTGATGCTGACTTCTTGCTGAGAAGGGTTCAGGGCTTCCGGCTCCCTCCTTCAAGGAGAGACAAGAAGAAGTCCAGGAGAGGACTGGGCCACAGGATAACAACATCTTTGGCTGGTGGCCTGCTGCTGGCTGAAAAGAGCTCAAGGCCTTAGGCTCCATCCTTCAAGAAGACACCAGAATAAGTCCAAGAGAAGACTGGACCACCAGATAACAACACCTTTTGGATGATGGCCTATTGCTGACTGTTTTCTGAAAAGAGCTCAGGTCCTCAGGCTCCCTGCTTCAAGAAGAGACCAGAAAGATTTCTGAACAAGACTGGGCCACCTGGTAGCAATACCTTTGGATGGTGGTTTATTAACTGTTTGCTTGCTGAGAAGAGCTCAGATCCTCAGGCCGCCTTCTTCAAGAAGTGACCAGAGGAAATCCAGGAGAAGACTGGGGCACCACATAACAACACCTTTGCCTGATAGCCCAATGCTGACTGTTTACTGAGTAGAGCTCAGGACCTCAGGCTCCCTCCTTCAAGAAGAGACAGGGGCCCTGCTGGGCCTTAAGCTCAGAAGATCATCTTGAGTATATTGTACAAATGGGGGAAAATGAACTATTTTTAGATTTACCTACCAGTACTGAATAGCTTCTGGCAGTGCTGGGGCAAAGGTTTTCTACTGCCAAGGGCGAAGATGGCAAAGTGCACCCCTCCCCCTTGGATGGGACTATTAGTGGTCTAAGTATCAAAATGGCTTCTTAGAGTTTAAAACAGATGATGTAGAGGTGACACAATGCCCCCTAAAGTGGCGTTGGGTTCCCCTTAAAAAAACATATCAGACCTTTATCCCTGATGAGGGTCTGGTATGGATGTCACAGATGACCCTACGCAGAAACCAAACATTTTGGTGTCTCCGTAAACTGTACTCCAACTCATTCTCAAAATAGAAATGGGGGGAGGGGCGGAATGGATGCTTATAGGATGCAGCAGATCTGCTGAGAAAAAAATGGGGTGAAAAGGATGCTTAATTTAAATGCACAGTAAGTCATGTGATGCAGGAACACCTTCTGATGCCACCACTCACTCATAGCCCCCCTGCCCCGCAGCTCAATGCAAAAGAAGCGGCGTGATATACCCAGTGACATCATGCATAGACATGACCATATTTAGTCAGCGACATTACCCAGGAGACCCCGCCCCTACGTTTACATTTGGCCCGTTGACATGTTTCACCCACTAGGGGCCTCACTCATCACCACCCTGTCATATTAGAACAGACACATCTCTATACTCTGTTCTAACCTGAGCTCCAGAAGAAGGATAACATCACCTCCTGTGTATAATCATATCACCATGTCTGAGGATAAAGAGCCAATCAGTGATTACTGATTACTTGTGTGCAGAATGCAGACAAGAAATAGATGCTAATAGGCTGCAGGAGATGTGCTGGGAAAAATAAGAGGGGGGAGGATAGATGTTAACAGGCTGCAGGAGATCTGCTGAGAAAAAAGAGGGGGAGGGATATACAGTAGATGTTATTAGGATGCAGGAGATCTGCTGAGAAAACAAGGGGAGATGGATGTGTGTACTGCACTCCTCTACTGCCAGAAAAAAAGCGATTTTGGGGGAAGACTATCCCCACTCCTCTGCCGGCGTGGTCAGGGATTCTTGGCCATGGTAATGAATGGGACCAGTGACATCACTGGTTGTTAAGAATGCCAGCGGGTGCAGGCATCGCCAAGTCCTTAGCAACCATTGATAGTGGGAAGCTGTCGTGTATGATAGCGGAAGTAATACCACTGTAATACCACTGTTATGCAGGACGTACACCCAAACCCTGAACTCTTCTCTAGTGGTGACAGTGGACCACGCTTGACCAATGTGAGCTGGCATGATTACTTGTGGTCCCTTCCAGGGGTGGTTGTGACAGGGTAACAGTGCAGGAGATCAATTGGGATCAATTGGGAGAGCGTTGTTACTTCGTAACAAGATGTATCTGAACAATTCCCCACCCTCCTGTTATTCACATAGCCTTCCAAGCTAAACCATGCTATCCTGAGGAAGTCACCATGACAGTGCCATGAAATGCGTTGATAGTGTTTTCACTTTCTGCATGACAAATATCTACTTTTTGAAGAAATAAATCTCAAATTAATATTTATTCTGGTTCATATACTCAAATTAGTGTCAGAGTCCAGATCAGAAGCCATGACCTCTGCCTGTAGATCTTCTTGCTGAGATGCTGGACAGATACCTGTCTGATCCTTTGGACAACCTTGCCTTGTACCTTATTTTTGATGAACCCTGAACTCTTTGCTCCACCCAGGAACACTGATTTAAGCCATGCCTTCCTGTTTGCCAGATTGTTGTGCTCCCTCCAGCTAATATCTTGCTCCTTTCACACCTTCGGCCATCCGTATCTTCACAAACACTCGTTATTGACCTTTGGCTTGTTCCTCAACTACACTTCTGCTTGATCCCAACCTGTAACCTCTTGTTACTGACCTTCGGTTGTTCCCAAACTATGCTTCTGTTTGATCCCAACCTGCAACAACTTGTTACTGACCTTTGGCTTGTTTACTGACTACGCTTCTGCTTGATCCCTACCTGCAGCCACTTGTTACTGACTTTTGGCTTGTTTACTAACTATGCTTCTGCTTGATCCCAACCTGCAACCACTTGTTATCAACCTTTAATTTGTTCTTCAACTACGCTTCTGTTTGATCCCAACCTGCAACCACTTGTTACCAACCTTTGACTTGTTCCTTAACTACGCTTTTGTTTGATCCCAACCTGCAACCACTTGTTGCCAACCTATGACTTGTTTCTCGACTATGCTTCTGCTTTTTACCAACCTGCAACCCCTTCTTACCAACCTTTGACTTGTTCCTCAACTACACTTCTGTTTGATCCCAACCTGTACCATTTGTGGCTGACCTTTGACTTGTTCTTTGACCACGCTTTTGCTTATTCCCCACTTGCAACCACTTGTTACTGGCCTTTGACTTGTTCCTGGACTATGCTTCTGCTTGATCACAACCTGCAACCACTTGTTACTGACCTTTGGCTTGTTCCTCAACTATGCTTACGCTTGATCCCAACATGCAGCTACTTGTTACCAACCTTTGGCTTGTTTACTGATTACTCTTCTGCTTGATCCCAACCTGCAACCACTTGGTACGGATCTTTGACTTGTTCAACTTGCTTTCACTTGATCGCGACCTGCAGCCACTTGTTACTGACCTTTGGCTTGTTCCCCGACTACACTTCTGCTTGATCACAACCTGCAACCACTTGTTACCGACCTTTAGCTTGTTCCTTGACTACATTTCTGCTTGATCCCAACCTGCAATCACTTGTTACCAACCTTTGGCTTGTTTACTCACTATGCTTCTTCTTGATCCCAACCTACAGCCACTTGTTACCGACCTTTGGTTTGTTTGCTGACAATGCTTCTGCTTGATCCCCACCTGCAACCACTTATTACCAACCTTTGGCTTGTTCCTGGACTATGCTTCCGCTTGATCCCAACCTGCAACCAATTGTTACTGACCTTCGGCTTTTTTACTGACTATGCTTCTGCTTGATCCCAACCTGCAACCACTCGTTACCGACTTTTGGCTTGTTTACTGATTACACTTCTGCTTGATCCCCACCTGCAACCACGTTTTTACCAACCTTTAGCTTGTTACTCAACTATGCTTCCGCTTGATCCCAACCTGCAGCCACTTGTTGCTGACCTTTGGCTTGTTTACTGACTACACTTGCTTGAACCCTACCTACTACACAACTCCAGCTTGCTCTCCACCTGGCGGGACGATCCTGAGGACTGCGACCTGGCACTAGCATGCAGCAAAACCCATCTCCACCATCAGGAGCTCTGATGAAGACCGGTTAGTGCTTAGACACCGCACCTCGGGTGAGCCTGCATCATCCACCAGGGTGACCTGCTTGTGTACTTATCCTGCTGGGAGCCACTCTACTGCTATAGCTACGAGTGAGTAACCTCACTGTCATAGTCTACAAGCCTAACCCTTGAATATTACAGTGAGGTTACTTGATCCCCGACCTCACAGATGTGAACATATGAACTAGAATAATACAGATTTGTTCTTTAATTCCTTACTTTTCTGTGTGAACTACTACACATATATGGCCCTCACCTGTGGTGTTTTATTCCTTTATTTTTTTCTTCTCCACTCCCGAGATTCTGAAGAATCTCCACATTTCTTCATTTGTCTTCTGGATGGATCTCACATAAAGGGACCTCCACTTTATTGCCTGGAATAAACCTTGTCCCACCAAACTGTGTCCCCGCCTCTCCCATTCTCCCTTGCCTACCATTGATTTGATGAAATTGTGTTTTTCAATGTCTATTGCACTTCTTGGTGCATGAGTAGGATTTCTAAGTGATTTCTATGAAGCCATGCCTGACCAAGGAAACTGAAAAATCTTACATCACAAAATGTATTCATCCAACGAAAGGCATTGACTTCATTTTTATTTTTCTACAAAGGTTAACCAAGGTTAACATGGTACAATACTTCATTGATCTTTGGTAAACTCTGATCTCCTTTTGAACCATTTTCTGTGTTACGAAGCTCAGTTTTCTGAGGTATATATCAAGGTGTGCTTTTTTCAGAGTGTGAAATCTCTGATGTACAACAAAATATGATCCATATAGAAAACATTTCACGCACATAGGTCACAAACGCACCTCAAGGGTTGTGTGGGATCGCTTACATACAAAAAGACAGGACGTCAGTGAATAAAAAGTTCCCTCACTCAGATCAGGAATGTGGCTTTTCCTCCTTGTGCAACTTCTGATGTCTGTAAAGATTGGCCTTTTGTGAAAAACATTTCCCACACTCAGGACAGGAAAACGGCTTCTCCCCCGTGTGGGTACTCTGATGTCTCTGAAGATTGGACTTCCCAGAAAAACATTTCCCGCATTCGGGGCAGGAATACGGCTTCTCACCTGTATGCAGCCTCTGATGTCTGTCGAGACTGGACTTCTCCGAAAAACATTTCCCGCACTCAGAACAGAAATACGGCTTCTCCCCCGTGTGAGATCTCTGATGTAAAACAAGTTTTGATTTCCGTGCAAAACATTTCTCGCACTCAGAACAGGAATACGGCTTCCTGCCCGTGTGTAATCTCTGGTGTCGGAAAAGAGTGGGCCTCTGTGAAAAACTTTTCCCACACTCGGGACAGGAATATGGCTTCTCCCCCGTGTGGGATCTTTGATGTAAAACAAGTTTTGATTTCTGCACAAAAAATCTCCCACACTCTGGACAGGAATATGTCTTTTTGCCTGAAAGATATATTGGAAGTGTGATATGTTGGGAACTCGGCAGAAAGCATTTCCAAGACTCAGTGCAGGAATACGGCTTCTCCCCCGTGTGAGACCTCTGATGTTTAGTGAGATTTGCTTTACGTTGAAAACGTTTCCCACACTCAGGACATGAATATGGCTTCTCACCCGTTTGATATCTTTTTTGAACATTAAGACTGGGTTTAAAATTAAAATATTTTCCACACTTAGTACTTGAAAACCTCTTATATGTTTGAAGGATGGCACTGTCCCTCACAGTCTGAGGTTCCTCAGGATAAGAGGAATACGATGGTCCGGCACCGTCCCTCACAGTCTGAGGTTCCTCAGGATAAGAGGAATACGACGGTCCGGCACCGTCCCTCACAGTCTGAGGTTCCTCAGGATAAGAGGAATACGACGGTCCGGCACCGTCCCTCACAGTCTGAGGTTCCTCAGGATAAGAGGAATACGACGGTCCGGCACCGTCCCTCACAGTCTGAGGTTCCTCAGGATAAGAGGAATACGACGGTCCGGCACCGTCCCTCACAGTCTGAGGTTCCTCAGGATAAGAGGAATACGACGGTCCGGCACCGTCCCTCACAGTCTGAGGTTCCTCAGGATAAGAGGAATACGACGGTCCGGCACCGTCCCTCACAGTCTGAGGTTCCTCAGGATAAGAGGAATACGACGGTCCGGCACCGTCCCTCACAGTCTGAGGTTCCTCAGGATAAGAGGAATACGACGGTCCGGCACCGTCCCTCACAGTCTGAGGTTCCTCAGGATAAGAGGAATACGACGGTCCGGCACCGTCCCTCACAGTCTGAGGTTCCTCAGGATAAGAGGAATACGACGGTCCGGCACCGTCCCTCACAGTCTGAGGTTCCTCAGGATAAGAGGAATACGATGGTCCGGCACCGTCCCTCACAGTCTGAGGTTCCTCAGGATAAGAGGAATACGATGGTTCATCTACACTGTGTGGTGTCGGATGGACATTTGAGGTAGTCGGGTTTTCTCCTGGACTATACTGTGTGATGTCCTCATCTTCTACTTTACAGTCTGGAGACAAAGTGAGACAATCCTTTGAGGTTTTCCTCATCTTCCGTCCATCTACTAAAATAGAAATACAAAGATTATTACTAGACACGAGCAGATTGGTTCCCTCAAATCAGGACTCCGCCCACATCAGTCAGCTTTGTCTCTGAGGATCTTACAATTCCCCCCTCAAGGTAACTAGTAAATGGGTCCTCTGAATGTGATAGTTCTGAAGTCTGGGCACCCCCAAAACTGAGTCAGAAACACCATGGCATCCTTATCCTGTTTAAATTCACCAGCCCGAGACAGAACTCGACTTCAAATCTTTTGTGTGTGTAGGATCATCATACACCGGGCCATAAACATCTCGAATTTCAGTCCAAAAGACAACTTTTAAATGGATAAAAATAAATAAGGGCCTAACCATCACCTCTGCCGTATATTCATACTACTCTTTACCCCCACCACCGTTGGACCTCACAGGTACAACTCTACTTACACTTTAATCTGTACATAGACCAGAGGTTTCCTATTTATTCTCGATGGAGTAGGTAGGAATTGGTGCAGAGCGCTTGCTGTTAAATATGTGGTGATTTCATTAGTCCTGAAGAAGCAAATTAAATCTGCGAAACAAGTAAAGGAATTGCCAATCCACCAGTTGCCATAATTATATTGTATACAGTATGAGCTACAAAATTGTGACATATAGCTGTAAATGAGCATGTATTTAGGCAGTGGTGTTAGGCATGCCACAAGGTATGGAATGTTGAGTGTTTTAGCTTGTAACCTTTTACATTTTTGTTGTTGTTTTTTTTTACAAGAAAAAAAATAAAACAATTTATATGCATTTATTTTCAAGTGGTACCTGTGAAGTCCTAAGGCGATGGGGGTTTAGAGTGACTTTTAAATGGAATAAATATTTCACTTGAAAAGTGCTCAAAAGTGCTCTAAAGTGCTCAGGAATTGCCATTAATAATGCTGCAATAACATGAATTAGAAGGACACTGATAACCAGGGACCTGTTAATGAGACCTATTCTATATCCCAAACTAGGTATCTTTATCCAGTCCTAGGTTATAAAAGCAGATCCCCTTTTTGATAGAATTGTATTGATATCATATTGATATCACCCAGTCCTTGCCCTACTCTGGACCAATCAGTGAGCAGTATGCGTGGAGGAATGTATTTAGTGTTAATGACTCACCTGTACTGATCTCTGTAGGAGTGTCCTCCTCTATAAATGTCCCCGTTATTCCATCCTCCTCCATAGACTGCTGATCATCCCTCACATACCTCTCTTCTTCTTCTTCACCCTCAACTTTTATTTCTATCAGGTCTTTACCCTAAATCAAGAGAAGGATTGAAAATGTAAGCTCTAATGATGTGAGACCACACATCATCTCTATGGGTCACATGTTCTAGATGCCCCCCCCCCCCCCCCCCCACCAGCCTTTAAATGTGGAGGGATGGTGGAATCTACCTGTGTGGAATCCCAGGAATACTGAGAACGGGGACATCTCTCTGGTGGGTTTGTTTTACTAGATGGGTCCATCAGAATGTCCTTGTAGAGATCCTTGTGTTCTACAGAAAGCTCCTTCATCACATCATATTCATCATCCTCTTCATACTCTTCTTTAACAATAATATTATAATCCCAGAGGGTTCCATTCTGGATCTGTAATAAAATATTAATTATAACAAACATACCTGTGTATAAATCATAACTACTAATAATGATCTACCTGATGATGGTGAGGGATGGTGTGACCTTCCTGTGTGGAATCCCGGGAATACAGAGGACGGGGACATCTCTCTGGTGGGTTCCCATTACTGGATCCATCTGTAGGAAACACACACACTGACTGAATACATTGTTTCTATGTGTTTATCAGATGATGGGGGATCTAGGTGGAGCCTCCGTACTGCTCTCTCCTTTACAATAAAGTCTCCTCTTACCCGGTGATGTGAGGGGCGGCTGATTGTCCATCATGACGTCCTTGTAGAGATCCTTGTGTCCTTCTAAATACTCCCACTCCTCCATGGAGAAATAGACAGTGACATCCTGACACCTTATAGGAACCTGACACACACAATGATACAGTCACCATCCAGACACATCCCTTGTCTGTTACTGGATAATGTCCCAGAATTCCCAGAATCCTCCTCACCTCTCCTGTCAGCAGCTCCATCATCTTCTTGGTGACTTCTAGAATCTTCTCCATGTTGTGTCTCTCAGGTTTTAGGGAGTCACATGGAGGCACTGTGATGGTCATATGATCACCTGACTTCACAAGAGGAAATCTCTGTATTGAGGAACCAATAGGAATATCATGTTAGAATCCTCCTCACCTCTCCGGTCAGGTCTGTGTTTTATTTATAGAGATAAGAGTGATGTCATGTGACCTCCCAGAATCCTCCTCACCTCTCCGGTCAGGTCTGTGTTTTATTAATAGAGATAAGAGTGATGTCATGTGACCTCCCAGAATCCTCCTCACCTCTCCGGTCAGCAGGTAGATGATCTCCAGGGTGAGGTTTAGTATCTTCTCAGTCATGTGACTCCGGTCCTCCTCCATCCTCATTCGTCATCTATGAAGGCTTCCTTGTAGACAGATAAACAAATAATGGTAAGAGTCAAGTAATAATAGGATTTGGAAGGGGGCAACAGGATGTGCTGCTTCCAGGTAGAGGGACGCTCTGTAAGATTTCTCTCCCAGGTTCACGCCACATTTGTCTTTACCAAGACACAAAAATCATATTTATGTGATATGTGGTAAGTCGCGAAGGTGAAACATCTCCAAAATTATGGAAATGTTCTGCCCCTGAAGGGGTTAATCTAGGTTTCCACACTATATATGTGTGTATCATCATCTGCTGGAGATAAAAGACGTCACAGTGACTATGGAGGAAGAGGACGGACATGACGGGGGGTTACTGGGTGTAAATAAAAAATAAGATCTTATTACCTCCTCTGCTGCCAGTTCCAGCAATGTCTCCTCTCTACTTCCTCCTGTCTCACCTCTCACCCGGAAATTCCTGTCTGTACTTGACATCACTTCCTGTCTTCCATAGAGACTTCCTGTCTGGGTAGAAGTGAGATCACCACCTTGTGGAGCTCAGAGGAACTGCAGCCCCGAGAAACGTCTCGTAGTGTGAACACGGCCTTGTGCTGTGTGTGTATGTACTGTATATCCTTATAGATGGGGTCATCTCCACTCCAACCATGGGGGGATTGAAATATATTACTAATTTGAATTTTGGAAACTTTGCTATTGCAGCTAAACTGATTATGGATTCAGTCATAATTGGCCTCAAATTTGTTTGTAGTGCTGCTTAGGAGAAATTAGTTTCGGAACTTACCTAGCATTAAACCTTCCCATGTGGCCTTACAAGCCCTTTGATGCCCCTATTCATCTAAAGAAGACTCAGTTGGTGGTGGAATGGATGAGGTGGGTCACCCCTTCACTGTCTTCATCAGGTGTACCCAGCAGCAAGCAGTCACCTTCTCCTGCAGCAGAGCATCCAGGCAGATTGTGGTGGGACACCATACCCCAGTACAGATAGGTTGGGGAATCAACCCTCCTATTTCAGCATGTCCCACCTCTGATATATGGATGCAAGAACCCAACGGTGGAAATGGCTCCTGGTCCCCAGGATATGACATGGGAAATTGGAAGGATTCAGCAGAGGATCATAGCATAGCAGCATGGGCAGTTGGTGTCCAGGGTGCAGGGCAAACCTTTATTGTAGATATTGCATATAGATAGTGGTTAGGTTCATTTGTTATTTTGTCTTTTGGGGTTTGTTTTTGCTGTGTTTACTGGTTGCTGTGTATGTTTATTGGTGTGTGTTTCACTTTGAATAAATATTACTTTAATGATATATACTTTGTTTGATCTCAGTTCCTTTGTGTAGCTACGTGTCTGGTCTCCTTAGCCGCTGATTTCTGACACCTCCCTTGTGTAGCTACGTGTCTGGTCTCCTAAGCCGCTGATTCCTAACACCTGGCTTTACACGCACATGAACTGTAATGGCATCCCAGTCTTAGTCCGTAGGGTTCAATATTGAGTTGGCCCACCCATTGCAGCTATAACAGCTTCAACTCTTCTGGGAAGGCTGTCCACAAGGTTTAGGAGTGTGTCTATGGAAATGTTTGACCTTTCTTCCAGAAGAGCATTTGTGAGGTCAGGCACTGATGTTGGAAGAGAAGGCCTGGCTCGCAGTCTAATTCATCCCAAAGGTGTTCTATCGGGTTGAGGTCAGGACTCAGTGCAGGACAGTTAATTCCTCCACCTCAAACTCGCTTATCCATGTCTTTCTAGACCTTGTTTTGTGCACTTGTTCAAATCATTTAGCGGGGGGGGGGGGGGATTATGGTGTGGAGTTGTTTTTCAGGGGTTGAACGGAACTCTTAAGGCGTCAGCATACCCAGACATTTTGCACAATTTCATTCTCCCAACTTTGTGGGAACAGTTTGGGGATGGCCCCTTCCTGTTCCAACATGACTGCACACCAGTGCACAAAGCAAGGTCTATAAAGACATGGATGAGCGAGTTTGGGGTGGAGGAAATTGACTGGCCTGCACAGGGTGGGCCGACTCCATATTGAACCCTACGGACTAAGACTGGGATGCCATTAAAGTTCATGTGCGTGTAAAGGCAAGCGTCCCAAACTTTTCACAATATAGTGTATATGGGGGGGTCCTTATACAGTTGTGCCTCAACGCGTTTCATGGGATAAACCCACTTCTTCAGGAACACTTTGAGGGATAAATCTGAGGCCAACTTCCAAACCACCATCAAACCAAGTCAGGGGAGAAGACTCTTCAGAGTAGAAGCAGCCTCTTTAATGAAACAAAAAGTAAGAAAGGGGGCGCCCACTAAGCGTAGCATTAAAATAATCAACTTTATTAAAATACAACTGGCAGCTCACTGGGTTAACAGATAAAAGGCTGTCAGAGCTCCAATGATGTCTCGTCCTGCTTGTGCTACCACCAGGCTCTGTGTAGAAGGCTCAGGACTTCTGGAAACCAAAACACTTCCTGTTTGTGGAATATTTTAATGCTACACTTAATGGGTGCCCCCTTTCTCCCGTTTTTTTTTTTTTTTTTACTGTCTTATACGCACCAAAAGCTGCCACCATACTGCCAGGCGGTTGGCTTTTAGAAATGTGCATGCACGAAGAATGGCTAATAGAAATGCGCATGCGCCCAGAACTCTCGGCAGAATGGTGAGTAGGCGCACGCACGAGCATGCACTCAACGCATGTAGGTGCCCGATGGACTATTTAAAGGGGCTCTTGCTTATGCTCCAGTGCTGACTGGTCTTTCAGCTGTTCCCTGTGTCCTGCTATTACTCTGCTTGTTCCTGACTCGGCTTGCCTTTGACCTGAACTTGGATCCTGCTTCTGCTCTGTCTCCAGTTCCCGACCCCGGTTCCGTTCTTGACGACGTCTCTGCCTTATGTCTCTGTACCTCGCTGCCTGCTGCTGGCCTCGACTATCCCCTGTGACCATGCTGCTGTTCCTGGTTTGGCTTTCACACCTGGTTCAAGTGCCTATCTGGCTGTCATCTGTATCAGCTTTTGCTCATCACAGCAAGTTCCTGTTTCAAGCCTGCTAGGAGCTCTGACAAACCTCGCATCTGAACGTGCAGCCTGTGTGGAGTGCCCCTTTAACTTCGGCTGGATCAGCTACCGTTCCTGTCCTGATGTTCTGCCAGCCTACCAGGGTCTGCATCTCCTGCTGCAAGCACTCCTATCAACACCTGCCGGTGTTCTGTCAAATTAGCCAACTCGTCGGAAACTCCAACCACCTCACTTCTGGTTTCTCTAAACCAGTGTTTCTCAACTCCAGTCCTCAAGGCGCCCCAACAGGTCATGTTTTCAGGATTTCCCTCAGATGAAAGGGCTGTGGTAATTACTAAGGCAGTGAAACTGATCAAATCACCTGTGCAAAATAATGGAGAGCCTGAAAACATGACCTGTTGGGGCGCCTTGAGGACTGGAGTTGAGAAACACTGCTCTAAACCATCAGTAATTGGAGATTTCAACGAATTGCTGTTTGGACACAACACCGGCAACCATTTACAGTCCGCTGCATATTATGAGCGGAGATTGTTACTCGCTCTGATACTAACCAACAAAATGTCCGCCTCTGAGGCGACGACAACTTTGTCCTTGTTGGCCGCTGTGGTGTCAAAATAGCAAAATCTTCCTGTACCGGACTGTATTCGGTTGCCAGTGTTGTGTCCAAACAGCAATTCGATGAAATCTCCAATTACTGATGGTTTAAAGAAACCGTAAGCGAGGTGGTTGGAGTTTCTTATGAGTTGGATAATTTGACAGAACAATGGCACTCATGTTCCTCCTGTCCCTTGGGTACCCTCTGCTCCACCTTCAGCAGGATCTGGGCTGGAGATACAAGAGAGGCCGACCTCGTCACTTCAGTCTCCGATCAGGTACATGACAGTATGCACTGTAACAAGTCCGACTGTTAAAAACTGTCTGTAATACTCGCTGTCACGCAGACAGGAATATGGTAGAGATTTACACTATAGCAACGCTCTTCAAAAGAGACAGGAGTTCTTTAGGTTCTGGTTTAGAGCATTAGAGATAAGCTTAACGATTTTAAAATTTTGTTTAATGAAAGAAAAGGAAATGGTGCAGAAAAAGATAATACAACAGAAAAAAGAAAGAGACAGGAGTTCTTTAGGTTCTGGTTTAGAGCATTAGAGATAAGCTTAACGATTTTAAAATTTTGTTTAATGAAAGAAAAGGAAATGGTGCAGAAAAAGATAATACAACAGAAAAAAGAAAGAGACAGGAGTTCTTTAGGTTCTGGTTTAGAGCATTAGAGATAAGCTTAACGATTTTAAAATATTGTTTAATGAAACAAAAGGAAATGGCGCAGCAAAAATATTTACAGAAAAAGATAATACAACAGAAAAAAGAAAATAATACAAAAACAGCAAAACAAAAAGGATGAAGAATGAAAGTCCTAGGTTCTTTGGGTTCCAGCAAAGTTCAGTCCATGAACACGAAAATGAAAATTGATCTGAGATTGGCTTTCAGGAAATAGGACTCTTGGCAGATGTTCTTCATTTGATGGTAGGTCTCAAGTTGGAGTTACAACACCTTTTATATGGACCTTCTAGAGCAGGGGTCTCCAAACTTTCTAAACAAAGGGTCAGTTTACTGTCCTGAAGACTTTAGGGGGTGCCAGACTGTGGCCATTGGGGGTAGAAAAGGTCCCTACGTCACTGGGAAAAAAAATAATGCCCCATAGTTTGTTTCAGTGGAACTAATTGTGCACCATTCTTGGTGTCAGTGGGAGGAAGTATGCTCCATCGTTGATATCATGGGGAGGAAATTGCACCCCATTATTGATGTCATTGGCCCCATCGTTTGTGTCATTGGAAGGAATTGTGCCCCTTTCATTGGTGTCAGTGGGAGGGGGAATTTTGCCCCATTGTTGGTATAAGTGGATGAAATAGTGCTCCAAGGGCCAGATAAACGCAAGTAGAGGGTCGCATCTGGCCCCCCCCCCCCCCCCCCCCCCGGGCCGCAGCTTGGAGCCCACCGTTTTAGAAGGTGTCGCATATCCCTCCATTCACCCAATTACAA
This sequence comes from Aquarana catesbeiana, assembly GCF_042186555.1. Lineage (NCBI taxonomy): Eukaryota > Metazoa > Chordata > Amphibia > Anura > Ranidae > Aquarana > Aquarana catesbeiana. Next base: position 291,227,945 of record NC_133331.1, on the reverse strand, counting down.
AGGTTAAGGTTTGAGAAATGTTTCATATCAGTCCAGCAGACCCTCCTATGATGTTCGTTTTCTTCATTCTTCTTATGGGAGGTAAAAAGGTCTAACTAGGTTTTTAGTATTACCCATGTTTGATCTCGGGCTGTTTGGGATTATCCTTGAATATATTTCCATTACGAAGGCAATTCTATCAGATCAGGACTCATGAAATTTGTGAAAATTTGCTCTGCAATATCCAAACAAGACTGTAGATTCCCTTAATTGCCCGCTAAGTCAAGGCTCATAATCCATCTCTGCTTATAGATATTAGACCTAACCTAGATTTTATATCTATTGGCTCTGATGTGTGGTGACCCACATTATTGCAAGCAGCTGGTAGGGGGGGACTTATTCAAATCAAACATCGGCAATGTTTGATCGCTCGGTTCTCAGCCTTATGGACAGGGGGGGGGTGGGGACGGACAGGTGCAGCATCGGTTTGACCTCCTAAAAAAATCCCATACTTCTCTTTTATTGACAATTTCTGTGGCTGAATGAAAGTCACATGAAGTTTTCAGACCCTCTGGGAGATTTTTTTTACCTAACCACTTCCCAACTGGGCTAAATTCTGCCACTTTGCTTCTACATGTAAAAATCATCAGATTTATTTCTAGAAAATTACTCAGAACCCCCAAACATTATATATGTTTTTTTTTTTAGCAGAGACCCTAGGGAATAAAATGGCGACTTTTTTTGTCACATGGTATTTACACGTTAAAAAAAACAAAAAAAATCTGTTTCGTGTTTTAAAAAAACAGTAAAGTTAGCCCGATTTTTTTGCATGTGACAGGTAATATTACGCCGAGTAAATAGATACCTAACACGTCACGCTTTAAAATTACGCACACTCGTGGGATGGTGCCAAACCTCAGTACTTAAAAATCTCCATAAGTGACGCTTTAAAAAAATCTTACAGGTTACATGTTTAGAGTTACAGAGGAGGTTTTGGGCTAGAGTTGTTGCTCTCACTCTACCGATCGCGGCGATGCCTCACATGTGTGGTTTGAACACCGTTTTCATATGCGGACGCTACTCACGTATGCGTTCGCTTCTGCACGCGAGCTCGGCGGGACGGGGCGCGTTTAAAATTTTTTTTTTTTTGTCTTATTTATTTTACCTTTTATTTTTTATTTTTACAATGTTCTTTGAAAAAAAAAAAAAAAACTGTGTCACTTTTATTGCTATTACAAGGAATGTAAACATCCCTTGTAATGGAAAAAAAGCATGACAGGACCTCTTAAATATGAGATCTGGGGGTCAAAAAGACCTCACATCTCATATTTACACTAAAATGCAATAAAAATTAAAAAAAAAAAAATGTTGTCATATAAAGAAAAAAAAAATGGCCCTTTAAGAGCTATGGGCGGAAGTGACTTTTGACGTCACTTCCTCCCTGCAATGATTTGGGGCCATCTTCCCCTCACTCGTCTCCATGTCACACAAGGGACAACATGGGATCACCTCTGCCGCTGCCGGCGGCTCCGGTAAGCGGCGGAGGGCACCGGAGCGCAGCGGGAGTGGGGGGGGGCCCTATCCCAACGCCGATAAAAGTGATCTCGCGGCGAATCCACCGCTGAGACCACTTTTATCTTGAAGCGGACCGCCCGCTGAAGAAGAGGATACCGAGGTTATGGCAGCTAGCTTCTGCCATAACAACGATATTCCTCTTCAAAGTATCGACGTATAGCGACGGCCGGCGGTCCAGAATTGGTTAAAAAAGGTACAAAACGACAAAAAAAAAAACTATATCTAAAAACGAGTGGGGTCCTCCCTTATTCAACACATAGTTGCGTTTTTGCCTGGAACTCCGCTTTAACACCCAATAACACTCTATAAATTAGGCAAATGTTTCTCAGAAGGTCTGGAAACTTCAAAAGATCTTCATAAACAATTCTCAGTAACGCTACATAGCAGGCCACTGATAACCAGAGATCTGCTGATGAGGCCTCTCGTACTTCCAGACAATCTGAGAAATTAGGTTGATCAGTTTAGGGGGACAGGAACAGAGAATTATCACCCAATAACACTCCGTAACACTCTGGAAACTTCAAATGACTTTTATTCAGCCACAGAAATGGTCATTAACCGTTTTAAGTAACATTTCTTAGCAGGCCATTGATAACCAGAGATCTGCTAATGAGGCCTGTCATCCTTCTAGACAATCTTGGTGACAATGCAGGAGATCAATTGGGAGATGAGAACTACTACCTCCTGTGCAAAGCCTGGTGAGCCTCAAGAACACAGCACTCAGCCTGTGAAGTCTCTGTAAACCTCCATATAGTCCATGCAAAAAAAAAGGAGAAAGGCTGGTGCCAAGAAAGCCAACGAGTTTCGGCCGTCTAGCCTTAATCAGGCTTAAGTCATGATTAAGGCCGTACGGCCGAAACACGTCGGCTTTCTTTTTTGACTGTTGTTCACATGCAAAAATAAAAACGATGTTTTAGCCAACTTCCATGGCACCAGCCTTTCGACTTCTTTGTATAAAAAAAAGGGGTGCCTGAACGAGACTCTCCTCTCTTGTCTTTCAGACAACCTCTCAACCTAAAGCAAGAAATAGTCCTCAGCACCCTGTTTTTTTGGGTTTTTTTTGTGTTTTAGATAAAATGTGGAAGGATTAGAACTCATATCTGGCTTTTACTACTATCTGGGGCTGCTGAAGAAAGATATACCTTCACTTTCTTTGGGCAAAAACAGCATAGAAATTCTTACTCTTTTGTATGAACTACTACACTTCTTATGGACTTCTCCCATGGCGTTTCATCCCCTTTTTCTTCTGTCCCGACTTTCTTTTTTCATAATTCGGCTAGATGGACACAAGTTGAAAGGATCTTCACTTTATTGCCCGGACTCATTTGTAAAGAATTTCCTTGTCCCACTGTCCCTGCATTTAACCTCCGGTGCTTACTGTTGGTTTAATTGCACTTATGGATACATGAGTAGGATTTCTTCGTGATTCGTATGAGACCATGCCTGCCCAAGAAAACTAAGTATTTGAGAAAGCTTACAGCACTAAATGTACTGAATGAGAGGTAATGATTCCATTTTTATTTTAAAAGGCCTAGAGGACCGCCTTTTAAGTGGCGGGGTTAACGTGTTTCGTCCTGGAAGACGACTTGAGAAAACAGACCTCTTGCAAGAGTTTACACCACAAAATGTACTCAGCCAATGAGAGGTAATGAGTCCATTTTTATTTTTCTCCTGCTATCAATGGCCAACACGGTACAACACTTCATCCATGTCTTTGGTGATCTCTGATCTCCTTATCAACTGTTTCTTGCATGATGAAGATCAGCCATGGAGTATATCTGAGGTGTATATCAGGGTGTGCTTCTTCCCCACATGTCCAGCAACATTCATATACAAGACATTTCCCGCACCCTTGTGTGCTTATAAAGCTTGAGGGATGTGTGGGTTCTCCAAAGTTTGGTAGAACAAGACTACTGTAAAAAAAAAGGTTTCCTGCACTCAGGGAAGGATTAAAGCTTCTTCCGCATGTGGCACAACTGATGTTCACTGAGATTGGACTTGTTTGCAAAACATTTTCCGCATTCAGGACAGGAAAATGGCTTCTCGCCCGTGTGCATTCTCTGATGTCTGAAAAGATTGGACTTTTGCGAAAAGCTTTTCCCACATTCAGAACAGGAATACGGCTTCTCCCCCGTGTGCAACCTCTGGTGTCTGTAAAGATTGGACTTCCCTGAAAAACATTTCCCGCACTCAGGACAGGGATGCGGCTTCTCACCCATGTGCAGTTTCTGATGTCGGGAGATATTGGTCTCATCTGAAAAACATTTCCCGCACTCAGAGCAGAAGTACGGCTTCTCCCCCGTGTGACACCTTTGATGTAAAACAAGCTTTGATTTCCGTGTAAAGCTTTTCCCGCACTCAGAACAAGAATACGGCTTCTCACCCGTGTGTAACCTCTTATGTTGGTAAAGATTGGTCTTCTGTGAAAAAGATTTCCCGCACTCAGGACAGGTATATTTCTTCTTGACTGAATGATATATTTGATGTCTGACATGTTGACAGCATTTACAGGACTCATGGCAGGACCATGGCTTCTCCTCCATATGATTTACTTTAGGCACATTAGGATCAGATTTATGGACACGCTTCCCACACTCAGCACTGGAAAACCTCTTGCCTGTTGGAAGGATGGCACCGTCCTTCACAGTCTGAGGTTCTTCAGGATAAGAGGAATACGATGGTCCGACACCGTCCCTCACAATCTGAGGTTCCTCAGGATAAGAGGAATACGATGGTCCAGCACTGTCCCTCACAGTCTGAGGTTCCTCAGGATAAGAGGAATACGATGGTCCGACACCGTCCCTCACAATCTGAGGTTCCTCAGGATAAGAGGAATACGATGGTCCGGCACCGTCCCTCACAGTCTGAGGTTCCTCAGGATAAGAGGAATACGATGGTCCGGCACCGTCCCTCACAGTCTGAGGTTCCTCAGGATAAGAGGAATACGATGGTCCGGCACCGTCCCTCACAGTCTGAGGTTCCTCAGGATAAGAGGAATACGATGGTCCATCTACACTAGTCGGGTTTTCTCCTGGACTATACTGTGTGATGTCCTCATCTTCTACTTTACAGTCTGGAGACAAAGTGAGACAATCCTCTGAGGTTTTCCTCATCTCCCGTCCATCTACTAAAATAGAAATACAAAGATTATTACTAGACATGAGCAGATTGGTTCCCCTAAATTAGGACTCTGCCCACATCAGTCAGCTTTGTCTCTGAGGATCTTACAATTCCCCCCTCAAGGTAACTAGTAAATGGGTCCTCTGATCTCCTACCAGTTCATTTCTTTATTCATGGACCTTAGTCAGAGAGTGAGGAAACAACGAGAACTGTCTTTTATAGGAGGGACAGAGATGAGGGGATTATAGGACGAGTGTCCCCACCCCCTCTATCACTCATTGCCATCTTCCCAACACAAGAAGTCCTGCACTTCCTTGTTTAGTCCATGATTTAGTCATGAATAACAGCGGGGCTGAGGTTGGTGTTTGGTGTACCCTAAGATTGGCGTTAGGTGGCCATCGTGTCTCCTTACATTGGTGTTCAGTGCTAGCCTGAAAGGTTTCCCACCTTAGACAAACTGTTGAGGTCCTACACTGCTGCCTGCTGAGATTGAACTCAGTGACCTGGGTCTTAAACTATGCAAGCAGCTTTTTGTGGGATATCCCTCCACCCGGCACGGCTGGAAAACAACAGAGCAAGTAATCCAGGAAGACTTATTCTGGCAGAGATCTTGCTAGACCGAGAGCACTGGGCTGGAAACCCAAGGTCGAGCAATGCCTATAGTAAAAGTCAACAATTTCCTTCCAGCTGAACCCCAAAATCTACATAAACCCAGTTTAGAGACATACATTGTGTCTGCAGCAAAAAAAAAAAGATTATCAGAGTAAAAGAAGATGTAGTGTCCAGAAACGGGAACGCAGCTTTGGAAATTGACCATTAACAGCTTATTACAGGCTGAAACCCTACTTTGGACCAATCTGTGAACAGTATAGAGAGGAATGTATTAAGTGTTAATGACCCACCTGTGCTGATCTCTGTAGGAGTGTCCTCCTCTATAAATGTCCCCGTTATTCCAGCCTCCTGATCATCCCTCATATATGTCTCCTCCTCTTCTTCTTCTTCCTCTTCTTCTTCTGCTTTAATCTCAACTTTTATATCTATCAGATCTTCACCCTAAACCAAGAGGAGTATTAAAAATAACATCTGGTAAAGACAAGCTCTAATGATGTGTCCATACATCATCTCCATGAGTCACTTACATATTCTAGATCCTCCATCTCATCAACCTTGTAATGGTGAGGGATGGTGTGACCTTCCTGTGTGGAATCCCGGGAATACAGAGGACGGGGACATCTCTCTGGTGGGTTCCTGGTATTAGGTGGCTCCATCATATCCTTGTGTCCTTCTGATAACTCCTCCATCACCCCACACTCCGCTTTATACTCTTCTTTAACAACAATATTATCATCCCCGAGGATTCCACTCTGAATATTTAACAAATCATTCATTATAACAAACACGCTTGTATATAAATCATAACTATCAACAATTGTTCCTCATCTACCTGATGATGGTGAGGGATGGTGTGACCTTCCTGTGTGGAATCCCGGGAATACAGAGGACGGGGACATCTCTCTGGTGGGTTCCCATTACTGGATCCATCTGTAGGAAACACACACACTGACTGAATACATTGTTTCTATGTGTTTATCAGATGATGGGGGATCTAGGTGGACCCTCCGTACTGCTCTCTCCTTTACAATAAAGTCTCCTCTTACCCGGTGATGTGAGGGGCGGCTGATTGTCCATCATGACGTCCTTGTAGAGATGCTTGTGTCCTTCTAAATACTCCTACATACAGAAATAGACATGTATAGTACTTTCACCATCTAGACAAGTCTCTTGAATAATGTCCCAGAATTCCCAGCACCGCTCACCTCTCCTGTCAGCAGCTCCATCATCTTGTTAATGACTTCTAGGATCTTTTGCAGGTTTTGTTTTTCAGGTTTGAGGGAGTCACATGGAGGCACTGTGATGGTCATATGATCACTAGACTTTACAGGAGGAAAACTCTGTATTGAGAAACCAAAAGGAACATTATGTTAGAATCCTAGAATCCTCCTCACCTCTCCGGTCAGGTCTGTGTTTTATTAATAGAGATAAGAGTGATGTCATGTGACCTCCCAGAATCCTCCTCACCTCTCCGGTCAGGTCTGTGTTTTATTAATAGAGATAAGAGTGATGTCATGTGACCTCCCAGAATCCTCCTCACCTCTCCGGTCAGGTCTGTGTTTTATTAATAGAGATAAGAGTGATGTCATGTGACCTCCCAAAATCCTCCTCACCTCTCCGGTCAGGTCTGTGTTTTATTAATAGAGATAAGAGTGATGTCATGTGACCTCCCAGAATCCTCCTCACCTCTCCGGTCAGGTCTGTGTTTTATTAATAGAGATAAGAGTGATGTCAGGTGACCTCCCAGAATCCTCCTCACCTCTCCGGTCAGGTCTGTGTTTTATTAATAGAGATAAGAGTGATGTCATGTGACCTCCCAAAATCCTCCTCACCTCTCCGGTCAGGTCTGTGTTTTATTAATAGAGATAAGAGTGATGTCATGTGACCTCCCAGAATCCTCCTCACCTCTCCGGTCAGGTCTGTGTTTTATTAATAGAGATAAGAGTGATGTCATGTGACCTCCCAGAATCCTCCTCACCTCTCCGGTCAGGTCTGTGTTTTATTAATAGAGATAAGAGTGATGTCATGTGACCTCCCAGAATCCTCCTCACCTCTCCGGTCAGCAGGTAGATGATCTCCAGGGTGAGGTTTAGTATCTTCTCAGTCATGTGACTCCGGTCCTCCTCCATCCTCATTGGTGCCGACATATGAGCTATACAGGTTTCCTTGTAGACGGATAACTTTGGGAAATGAAAGAATTATTTGGATGGCGTTGGTCACACAATAATAGGACGTGGATGTGAGAGAGGGGTAATAGGAGGGCTGCGGTACATTTAATGTTGAACACATGCAAAAAAAAAGAAAAAAATCAGACCCAGGTCAAAGCATGCAGCCTGGCTGGCTGGGAGGGAAGAGGGGCAAGTCCCCCCCCCCCCTAAACCAAACAAGGCCACATGCCCTCAAAATGGGCACAGGACCTGGTTCTCATTGATGAGGACAAGGGGCTATTCCCCACAACCCTGGGCACAGGGTTGTGGGGGTCTGTAGGTTCAGGGCTTATCAGAATCTGGTCTAAACAAGGAGGTGGAACTCATGTGAATAGCTAACTCTTTCTGCCCACAAATGACTTAATGTAAGCAAAGGGGGCCTCCTGGGTGCCATCAGTGACCAAATGTGGACAGGCTCTGATAAGCTCCCCCCACCCGCAGACCCTCCACAACCCCCAGTCCAGTGTTGTGGGGAGGAGGCTCTTGTCCTCAATAACATGGGGACAAGGAACTTTGTCCTTGGGCTTTATCAGGGCATAGAAATCATATTCATGTGATATACAATAGGGTGAGAAGGTGACACATCTCCAAAATGAAGGACATTTTCCGGCCCCATAAGTGGGGGAATGTTCTGACCCTAAAGGTAGAGCTGCCACCTCATCCCTTTAAACCTGAACACATATTGATTACACAGGTTCTGTGGCTGGTTAAGGTGGTAATTAAACTCATTGAGTGCCTTATCTGCATTAAATTAGTCTCAGAACCTGTGTAATTTATATGTGTTCGGGTTTAAAGGGATGAGGTGGCAACCCTACCTAAAGGGGTTAATCTAGGTTTCCACACTATATATGTGTGTATCATCATCTGCTCGAGATAAAAGACGTCACAGTGACTATGGAGGAAGAGGACGGAACATGACGGGGGGGGGTTACTGGGTGTAAATAGAAAATAAGATCTTATTACCTCCTCTACTGCCACTTCCAGCAAAGTCTCCTCTCTACTTCCTTCTGCTACCTCACTTCCTGTCTGTACCTGACATCACTTCCTGTTAGTAGTTATCATAGAGACTGTCTGTCTCTGTATAAGTGGGATCGCCACCTTGTGGAGCTCAAAGGAACTGCAGCTTCGAGAAACGACTCATAGTTAAAGGGGTTGTAAAGGTAATTTTTTTTTTTTTTAAAAATAACAAACATGTTATACTTACCTTCACTGTGCAGCTCGTTCTGCACAGAGTGGCCCCGAACCTGCTCTTCTGGGGTCCCTCGGCGGCTGTCTCAGCTCCTCCCCGCAATAACTAACCACCTTAATGCGAGCTCCCTCGCATGGTGGTTAGTTATTGCGGGCGCGCTCCCGTGATACAGCCGGCGGCTATAGCCGCTCGCTGTATCACTCGGCCCCGCCCCCCCCAGGCCAATGGCTGCGCTGCTTTCAATCCATCCACTATAGCCAATCAGCGACCAGGCTGATCGGCTGAATGGAGGTCGGGAGCGAGCGGCCGAGTTTCGAGGTGTCAGGTAAGTAAAACGGGGGGGGGGGGCTGGGGGCGGCGGTATTATCAAAAGTTTTTTCACCTTAATGCATAGAATGCATTAAGGTGAAAAAATGTATACCTTTACAACCCCTTTAAATTCAATTCAAATTCAAGAGCCATGGTGATTTTTTTTTTTTAGCACTGACATCTACAAAAAAAAAAATTTAATTGGCAGCAAATAACATTTCCCAACTGGCCTAAGCCTTTTTTTGATATTTGTTGCTTACAAGTTAAAATCCGTATTTTTTGCTGGAAAATTACTCAGAACCCCCCAACATTATATACCCTCAGAGAAAAAAATGACGATCATTGCAATATTTTAAGTCACACCGTATTTACTTAGTGGTCTTTCAAACTTAATTTTTTTGGAAGAAATCTACTTTAATGGAATGGCGACAAACTACAGCAATTAAAAATCTCCAACGCTTTAAAAATTTCTATAGGTTACCAGTTTAGAGTTACGGAGGAGGTCTAGTGCTAGAATTATTGCTCTCTCTCTAACAATCGCGGTGATACCTCACATGTGTGGTTTAATCACTGTTTACATTCGCGGGCGTGACTTACGTATGCGTTCGCTTCTGCGCATGTGCTCCGGTGCTGTGTTTAGCTCCTGGTCACCTCCTCAACGCTCCCAATTCAGCGGCAACTTTTGCCCAACCTTGAGTCTTATAAAGCTTTCAGGTAACAGCTAGCTAGGCATTAAGTAACCTAACCACGTCCACAACCACCACTGGACAACCTCACTCAGGTCACACACCTCCCTGCATAAGGCAGCTAAGGCGGCCGCCTGAGGGCAGCAGGGGAGGGCGCTAAAGTCCTGGGTCCCTCAAGTGTTTATGCTGGCGCTGCCCTGCTCAGGACTGAAGATCGCAGATCCGTGTCAGACAGCACAGCGTCCAACACTTTCACTCTCACAACCCCTCCTCCTCTCTCTCTCTGATGAAAGGTAGATGATAGCCTTTCATTTATGCAAATCGGTCCCTCGCTGCTGTGCTCCCTTCACACTTTCCATGATGAAAGATAGATGATAGCCTTTTATTTATGCACATCGGTCCCTCGCTGCTGTGCTCCCTCCACACTTTCCCTGATGAAAGGTAGATGATAGCCTTTCATTTATGCACATCGGTCCCTCGCTGCTGTGCTCCCTTCACATTTTCCCCGATGAAAGGTAGATGATGGCCTTTCATTTATGCAAATCAGTCCCTCGCTGCTGTGCTCCCTCCACACTTTCCCTGATGAAAGGTAGATGATGGCCTTTCATTTATGCACATCGGTCCCTCGCTGCTGTGCTCCCTCCACACTTTCCCTGATGAAAGGTAGATGATGGCCTTTCATTTATGCACATCGGTCCTTCGCTGCTGTGCTACCTCCACACTTTCCCTGATGAAAGGTAGATGATAGCCTTTTATTTATGCAAATCGGTCCCTCGCTGCTGTGCTCCCTCCACACTTTCCCTGATGAAAGGTAGATGATAGCCTTTCATTTATGCATATCGGTCCCTCGCTGCTGTGCTCCCTCCACACTTTCCCTGATGAAAGGTAGATGATAGCCTTTCATTTATGCACATCAGTTCCTCGCTGCTGTGCTCCCTCCACACTTTCCCTGATGAAAGGTAGATGATAGCCTTTTATTTATGCAAATCGGTCCCTCGCTGCTGTGCTCCCCCCACACTTTCCCTGATGAAAGGTAGATGATAGCCTTTCATTTATGCATATCGGTCCCTCGCTGCTGTGCTCCCTCCACACTTTCCCTGATGAAAGGTAGATGATAGCCTTTCATTTATGCACATCAGTTCCTCGCTGCTGTGCTCCCTCCACACTTTCCCTGATGAAAGGTAGATGATAGCCTTTTATTTATGCAAATCGGTCCCTCGCTGCTGTGCTCCCCCCACACTTTCCCTGATGAAAGGTAGATGATAGCCTTTCATTTATGCATATCGGTCCCTCGCTGCTGTGCTCCCTCCACACTTTCCCTGATGAAAGGTAGATGATAGCCTTTCATTTATGCACATCAGTTCCTCGCTGCTGTGCTCCCTCCACACTTTCCCTGATGAAAGGTAGATAATAGCCTTTCATTTATGCACATCGGTCCCTCGCTGCTGTCTCCAAGAGAATCCCCTCCAATGTGGGCGGTAACAAAACCTCCTCCAGTCCAGCACACTGGTCGGATCAACTGGAGGTGAGTGTGAGGAGGGGGGAAGAGTGAAACCAGAGGGCAGGCGCCTGCAGGCACAGTACAAGCATACCTCCCAACATTTTGAGATGGGAATGAGGGACACCTACGAGCAAACATATGTAGGCATAGGAAATGCCCCCGGCCACGCCCCTTAAAGGGGACATAACCCCCCAAAAAAGTTAATTAAATCCACAAGTGCTTTTTTTTTACTAATATTTATTTATATTGGCTTTTAAATTGACAAATGCAGCAATTTAGAATTTGGATGAAAGGTTTAGCACTGGGAAACACTTTTTGAAAGATAAAAAGTGCATTTTATATACAACTATATAGATCAGACCAAAATGAGGAGGAAAGAGGGACAGAGGGACATTACTCAAAGTTAGGGACAGTCCCTCAAAATCAGGGACAGTTGGGAGCTATGTACAAGGAATGGCATGGATCCTCAGTTGAAGGTTAGGGGAAAAGTGCTTTCATGTCTGACTGTCCTACACAGCCTGCTGCATGTACAGGACAGAACATCATGGGGACTATCTAGAGACAGAAGAGGAGTGATAGGGACAGAGAAGGGGACATAAGGACAGGACAGGGGAAACAGAGAGATGGTGGCAGTTATAGAATACATGGGGACAGACAGAGCAGAGGTGATGGGACAAAAAGATATCAACAATAAGTAGAGTTGCCACCTTTTCTTCAAGTCAAACCCGAACACTTTAGCGGCGCACGGCAATTTTTTTATATATATATATAGTGTAAACTATACATATATTTGAAATTAAATAGCATTTCTAATCATATGAAGTTAATCACAAGAGTCCCCCTTTACATCAGAGTCCACAGAGTTCCCCCTTTACATCAGAGTCCACAGAGTTCCCCTTTACATCTGAAGCCACAGAGTCCCCCTTTACATCAGAGTCCCCCTTTACATCAGAGTCCACAGAGTTCCCCTTTACATCTGAAGCCACAGAGTTCCTCTTTTCATCTGAACTCACAGAGTTCCCTTAAACTGTAAGGGGAGACTTTGCAGACTCTGATATAAGGAAGAACTCTGGGGACTCTGACATAAGGGATGCTCTGGGAACCCTGATTTAAGGGGGGAACACTGAGAACTCTGATGTACGGAGAGGACTCTGATGTAAGGGGGAAACACTGTGGCATCTGGTGTAAAGGGGAACACTGATGTAAGGGGTGCTCTGAGAACCCTGATTCCCCTTGGTGTACTCACTCGGAGGCAGGAGAGAGAAGGGGGGAGACGTCAGTCACAGACAGGGATGGATGGTGAGCTCACTCACCCCTTGGCAGTCAGCACCTCTCATCCAGATGTATCTGAGGCTGCTGAACTTCCAATTTCCGGCCCCCACTTCCCTTTTCTGAGGCACAGCATTGGGGATTGGAGTGTGGGCAGACACAGAGGGCTAGGAGTGGGAGGAAGAGGTGCAGAGCCCTCTCTCCTCTCCTGTAGGTGTGTGTGTGTGTGTGTGGGGGGGGGGGGGATTGTTAGTTCTGGCTTTGGGCAGTGTGAAGGGGAGTGTAACAGACACTCTTGGCTTACACAACTGCAGCCAGCAACCCTGCTAGGAAGTCATAGTCCAGTCTGAATAATGTGTCCGGGTTTCAGGCAGTCTGGAACCCGGACGCATGATTCCAAACCCGAACTGTCCTGGTGAACCCTGGACAGATGGCAATCCTAACAATAAGGCCCTTTTCACATGGGACAGACTCTGCTTTGCTCAGCAGGACACCTGCATGCTGATCCCCCCACTGAGCAGGAGGATAACAGATCTACGTTCCACTCCGCATGTGCAGCGCAGACACAAACACACTCAGCCCTCTCTGCTCGATGGGTGGTTGAATGTAAACAGACTGCTTGTCCGTTTACATCCAACTGGCATCCATTCTGATCCACCCAGACAGAGGGTAATGGATCCCTCTTCATTTTGTTTTTTGGCAGATCAGATTGGAGGTAGGCAGCTGTAAATGGACACAAGTGCTCCATAGAGGTGAATGGAGGGTCCAATCAGATCCGCCTGAAAAAGGGGCAGATGGATCCGATTGGACCATTCATGTTAAAGTGCCTTAAGTGCAGTGTGATATACAGTATGTCACAAAAGTAAGTACACCCCTCAGTCACATTTCTGTAAATCTTTTCTTCTATCTTTTCATGTGACAACACTGAAGAAATGACACTTGTCTACCATGTAAAGTAGTGAGTGTACAGCTTGTATAACAGTGTAAATTTGCTGTCCCCTCAAAATAACTCAACACACAGCCATTAATGTCTAAACCGCTGGCAACAAAAGTCAGTACACCCCTAAGTGAAAATCTCCAAATTGGGCCCAAAGTGTCAATATTTTGTGTGGCCACCATTAATTTCCAGCACTGCCTTAACCCTCTTGGGCATGGAGTTCACCAGAGCTTCACAGGTTGTCACTGGAGTCCTCTTCCCCTCCTCCATGATGACATCACGGAGCTGGTGGATGTAAGAGACCTTGCGCTCCTCCACCTTCCGTTTGAGGATGTCCCACAGATGATCAATAGGGTTTAGGTCTGGAGACATGCTTGGCCAGTCTATCACCCTCAGCTTCTTTAGCAAGGCAGTGGTGGTCTTGGAGGTGTGTTTGGGGTGGTTATCATGTTGGAATACTGCCCTGCGGTCCAGTCTCTGATGGGAGGGGATCATGCTCTGCTTCAGTATGTCACAGTACATGTTGGCATTCATGGTTCCCTCAATGATCTGTAGCTCCCCAGTGCCGGCAGCACTCATGCAGCCCCAGACCATGACACTCCCACCACCATGCTTGACTGTAGACGAGACACACTTGTCTTTGTCCTCCTCACCTGGTTGCCGCCACACACGCTTGTCACCATCTGAACCAAATAAGTTTATCTTGGTACTTTACTACTTTACATTGTAGCAAAGTGTCATTTCTTCAGCGTTGTCACATGAAGACCGCTTTCACACGGGGGGCGCTTTGCAGGCGCTACAGCGCTAAAAATAGCGCCCTGAAAGAGCCGCTCCTGTCTCTTCAGTGTGGGCTTTTCACACTGGAGCCGTGCGCTGGCAGGACGGTAAAAAAAATCCTGCTAGCAGCATCTTTGGAGCGGTGAGGAAGTGGTGTGTATACCGCTCCTTCACCGCTCCTGCCCATTGAAATCAATGGGGCAGCGTGGCTATACCGCCAGCAAAGCGCTGCTGCAGCAATGCTTTGCGGGTGGTTTTAACCCTTTTTCGGCCGCTAGCGGGGATTAAAAGCGCCCCCGCTAGCGGCCGAATACCCCCGCAAATACGATGGTAAAGCGCCGCTAAAAATACCGGCGCTTTACCGCCAACACCGCCCCCGCCCCAGTGTGAAAGGGGCTGAAAAGATAGAATAAAGTATTTACAAAAATGTGAAGGGTGTACTCACTCAACCTTTACAAGGATAAAGCAACTAATTGTTTCCTTGTCCTGGTATTGTACTATAACACGCTTTATTCTTTGCATATATGGGGTTCCCTGTGGTTGGTACCGGATCGAGCTGCTATACATGCAGTGTTGCTTTTTCAGCAAAGTGGTTGTAAATATCCAACAATTGATGAGCGCAGGTGACCTCATAAGCTTAGGAGGTCACTTTTTTTGGAAAAGCAAATGGTATGTGCTTTATCTTGTTGGCGGTACACTGAATTTGGTGCAAACAGCTTGCAGTGGATCTGCACAAGCCCAGTTTTGTTGGATCTTTTTGTGTGAAATTTTTGTTTTATGCTTATTATTTATTTTGTTAGCCCTTTGGAATGTGCATATGTTAATTATTATTAATATCTTTCACACTATAGCACATCATAGTGGTACACACGTATGGAGACAGGAGAAAAGCTCCTGTA
Organism: Aquarana catesbeiana; assembly: GCF_042186555.1. Lineage (NCBI taxonomy): Eukaryota > Metazoa > Chordata > Amphibia > Anura > Ranidae > Aquarana > Aquarana catesbeiana. The sequence continues at coordinate 291,212,885 of NC_133331.1, read as the reverse complement.
AATTTCCCCGCTTCACCCCTGTTCTGTTCTGTTCTGCATATGCACAGTTCCAAAGCTGAACAGTTATAAGACAGCTGAGCTCCACCTGACTCGGGCAGCGTGGTGTGTTACTGGAGGGTGCATGTGACATGCATTGTGCTTGCTGCCTGTTTCCACTAGTTTGAAGAAGACAAGATGGAGGGGGAGGAAAGACCAACAGCCTGCCTGAGCTTCAGCCAGTCGGCTGTGTCCTACAGGCCACCTTCCCACAGTATCCTACAGCACCCTACAGCCCACTCTCCCGCAGTGCCCTGCAACCTACCTATTCGCACAGTGCCTTCCAGCCCGCCTTCCCACAGTGCCCTCCAGCCCACCTTCCCACAGTGCCCTCCAGCCCCCCATCCCACAGTGCCCTACAGCCCACCTTCCCACAGTGCCCTCCAGCCCCCCATCCCACAGTGCCCTACAGTCCGCCTTCCCACAGTGCCCTACAGCCCAGCTTCCCGCAGTGCCCTACAGCCCAGCTTCCCACAGTGCCCTACAGCCTGCCTTCCCACAGTGCCCTACAGCCCGCCTTCCCACAGTGCCCTACAGCCCAGCTTCCCACAGTGCCCTACAGCCCGCCTTCCCACAGTGCCCTACAGCCTGCCTTCCCACAGTGCCCTACAGCCCGCCTTCCCACAGTGCCCTACAGCCCAGCTTCCCACAGTGCCCTACAGCCTGCCTTCCCACAGTGCAGCTACAGCCCACTTCGCACAGTGCCTTCCAGCTCGCCTTCCCACAGTGCCCTCCAGCCCCCCATCCCACAGTGCCCTGCAGCCCAGCTTCCCACAGTGCCCTACAACCGGCCTTCCCACAGTGCCCTGCAGCCCGCCTTCTCACAGTGCCCTGCAGCCTGCCTTCCCACAGTGCCCTACAGCCCAGCTTCCCACAGTGCCCTACAACCGGCCTTCCCACAGTGCCCTGCAGCCCGCCTTCTCACAGTGCCCTGCAGCCTGCCTTCCCACAGTGCCCTGCAGCCCAGCTTCCCACAGTGCCCTACAGCCCGCCTTTCCACAGTGCCCTACAGCCCGCCTTTCCACAGTGCCCTACAGCCTGCCTTCCCACAGTGCAACTACAGCCCACTTCGCACAGTGCCTTCTAGCCCGCCTTCCCACAGTGCCCTCCAGCCCAGCTTCCCACAGTGCCCTACAGCCCACCTTCCCACAGTGCCCTCCAGCCCAGCTTCCCACAGTGCCCTACAGCCCGCCTTCTCACAGTGCCCTACAGCCCAGCTTCCCGCAGTGCCCTACAGCCCAGCTTCCCACAGTGCCCTACAGCCCGCCTTCCCACAGTGCCTAACAGCCCACCTTCCCACAGTGCCCTCCAGCCCAGCTTCCCACAGTGCCCTACAGCCTGCCTTCCCACAGTGCCCTACAGCCCACCTTCCCGCAGTGCCCTACAGCCCAGCTTCCCACAGTGCCCTACAGCCCCCCATCCCACAGTGCCCTGCAGCCCGCCTTCCCACAGTGCCCTACAGCCCCCCATCCCACAGTGCCCTACAGCCCAGCTTCCCGCAGTGCCCTACAGCCTGCCTTCCCACAGTGCCCTACAGCCCGCCTTCCCACAGTGCCCTACAGCCCGCCTTCCCACAGTGCCCTACAGCCCGCCTTCCCACAGTGCCCTACAGCCTGCCTTCCCAGAGTGCCCTACAGCCCGCCTTCCCACAGTGCCCTACAGCCCACCTTCCCGCAGTGCCCTACAGCCCAGCTTCCCACAATGCCCTACAGCCCCCCATCCCACAGTGCCCTGCAGCCCGCCTTCCCACAGTGCCCTACAGCCCCCCATCCCACAGTGCCCTACAGCCCAGCTTCCCTCAGTGCCCTACAGCCTGCCTTCCCACAGTGCCCTACAGCCCGCCTTCCCACAGTGCCCTACAGCCCGCCTTCCCACAGTGCCCTATAGCCCCCCATCCCACAGTGCCCTGCAGCCTGCCTTTCCACAATGCCCTACAGCCCCCCATCCCACAGTGGCCTACAGCCCAGCTTCCCGCAGTGCCCTACAGCCCACCTTCCCACAGTGCCCTACAGCCCAGCTTCCCGCAGTGCGCTACAGCCTGCCTACCCACAGTGCCCTACAGCCCGCCTTCCCACAGTGCCCTACAGCCCAGCTTCCAACAGTGCCCTACAGCCCGCCTTCCCACAGTGCCCTACAGACCAGCTTTCCACAGCCCGCCTTCCCACAGTGCCCTACAGCCCGCAGTGCCCTACAGCCCAGCTTCCCGCAGTGCCCTACAGCCCGCCTTCCCACAGTGCCCTACAGCCCGCCTTCCCGCAGTGCCCTACAGCCCGCCTTCCCGCAGTGCCCTACAGCCCACCTTCTCACAGTGCCCTACAGCCCACCTTCCCACAGTGCCCTACAGCCCACCTCCCCACAGTGCCCTACAGCCCCCCATCCCATAGTGCCCTGCAGCCCGCCTTCCCACAGTGCCCTATAGCCCGCCTTCCCACAGTGCCCTACAGCCCCCCATCCCACAGTGCCCTGCAGGCCGCCTTCCCACAGTGCCCTTCAGCCCCCCATCCCACACTGCCCTACAGCCCAGCTTCCCACAGTGCCCTACAGCCTGACTTCCCACAGTGCCCTACAGCCCAGCTTCCCACAGTGCCCTACAGCCTGCCTTCCCACAGTGCCCTACAGCCCATTCTCCCACATTGCCCTGCAGGCGCCTTCCCACAGTGCCCTACAGCCCAGCTTCCCGCAGTGCCCTACAGCCCAGCTTCCCACAGTGCCCTACAGCCCGCCTTCCCACAGTGCCCTACAGCCTGCCTTCCCACAGTGCCCTACAGCCCGGCTTACCACAGTGCCCTACAGCTCGCCTTCCCACAGTGCCCTACAGCCCGCCTTCCCACAGTACCCTACAGCCCAGATTCCCACAGTGCCCTACAGCCCAGATTCCCACAGTGCCCTGCAGCCCACCTTCCCACAGTGCCCTACAGCCCGCCTTCCCACAGTGCAGCTACAGCCCACTTCGCACAGTGCCTTCCAGCTCGCCTTCCCACAGTGCCCTCCAGCCCCCCATCCCACAGTGCCCTGCAGCCCGCATTTCCACAGTGCCCTACAGCCCAGCTTCCCACAGTGCCCTACAGCCCAGCTTCCCACAGTGCCCTGCAGCCCGCCTTCCCACAGTGCCCTACAGCCTGCCTTCCCACAGTGCAGCTACAGCCCACTTCGCACAGTGCCTTCCAGCTCGCCTTCCCACAGTGCCCTCCAGCCCCCCATCGCACAGTGCCCTGCAGCCCGCCTTCCCACAGTGCCCTACAGCCCAGCTTCCCACAGTGCCCTACAACTGGCCTTCCCAGAGTGCCCTGCAGCCCGCCTTCTCACAGTGCCCTGCAGCCTGCCTTCCCACAGTGCCCTACAGCCCAGCTTCCCACAGTGCCCTACAGCCCGCCTTTCCACAGTGCCCTACAGCCCGCCTTTCCACAGTGCCCTACAGCCTGCCTTCCCACAGTGCAACTACAGCCCACTTCGCACAGTGCCTTCTAGCCCGCCTTCCCACAGTGCCCTCCAGCCCAGCTTCCCACAGTGCCCTACAGCCCACCTTCCCACAGTGCCCTCCAGCCCAGCTTCCCACAGTGCCCTACAGCCCGCCTTCTCACAGTGCCCTACAGCCCAGCTTCCCGCAGTGCCCTACAGCCCAGCTTCCCACAGTGCCCTACAGCCCGCCTTCCCACAGTGCCTAACAGCCCACCTTCCCACAGTGCCCTCCAGCCCAGCTTCCCACAGTGCCCTACAGCCCACTTCGCACAGTGCCTTCCAGCTCGCCTTCCCACAGTGCCCTCCAGCCCCCCATCCCACAGTGCCCTGCAGCCCGTCTTTCCACAGTGCCCTACAGCCCAGCATCCCGCAGTGCCCTACAGCCTAGCTTCCCACAGTGCCCTACAGCCCGCCTTCCCACAGTGCCCTACAGCCTGCCTTCCCACAGTGCCCTACAGCCCAGCTTACCACAGTGCCCTACAGCCCGCCTTCCCACAGTGCCCTACAGCCCGACTTCCCACAGTACCCTACAGCCCAGCTTTCCACAGTGCCCTACAGCCCAGATTCCCACAGTGCCCTGCAGCCCACCTTCCCACAGTGCCCTACAGCCCGCCTTCCCACAGTGCAGCTACAGCCCACTTCGCACAGTGCCTTCCAGCTCGCCTTCCCACAGTGCCCTCCAGCCCCCCATCCCACAGTGCCCTGCAGCCCGCCTTTCCACAGTGCCCTACAGCCCAGCTTCCCACAGTGCCCTACAGCCCAGCTTCCCACAGTGCCCTGCAGCCCGCCTTCCCACAGTGCCCTACAGCCTGCCTTCCCACAGTGCAGCTACAGCCCACTTCGCACAGTGCCTTCCAGCTCGTCTTCCCACAGTGCCCTGCAGCCCGCCTTCCCACAGTGCCCTGCAGCCCGCCTTCCCACAGTGCCCTACAGCCCAGCTTCCCACAGTGCCCTACAACTGGCCTTCCCACAGTGCCCTGCAGCCCGCCTTCTCACAGTGCCCTGCAGCCTGCCTTCCCACAGTGCCCTGCAGCCCAGCTTCCCACAGTGCCCTACAGCCCGCCTTTCCACAGTGCCCTACAGCCCGCCTTTCCACAGTGCCCTACAGCCTGCCTTCCCACAGTGCAACTACAGCCCACTTCGCACAGTGCCTTCTAGCCCGCCTTCCCACAGTGCCCTCCAGCCCAGCTTCCCACAGTGCCCTACAGCCCACCTTCCCACAGTGCCCTCGAGCCCAGCTTCCCACAGTGCCCTACAGCCCGCCTTCTCACAGTGCCCTACAGCCCAGCTTCCCGCAGTGCCCTACAGCCCAGCTTCCCACAGTGCCCTACAGCCCGCCTTCCCACAGTGCCTAACAGCCCAGCTTCCCGCAGTGCCCTACAGCCCAGCTTCCCACAGTGCCCTACAGCCCGCCTTCTCACAGTGCCCTGCAGCCTGCCTTCCCACAGTGCCCTTCTAGCCCGGCTTCCCACAGTGCCCTCCAGCCCAGCTTCCCACAGTGCCCTACAGCCCACCTTCCCACAGTGCCCTCCAGCCCAGCTTCCCACAGTGCCCTACAGCCCGCCTTCTCACAGTGCCCTGCAGCCTGCCTTCCCACAGTGCCCTGCAGCCCAGCTTCCCACAGTGTCCTACAGCCCGCCTTTCCACAGTGCCCTACAGCCCGCCTTTCCACAGTGCCCTACAGCCTGCCTTCCCACAGTGCAACTACAGCCCACTTCGCACAGTGCCTTCTAGCCCGCCTTCCCACAGTGCCCTGCAGCCCAGCTTCCCACAGTGCCCTACAGCCCACCTTCCCACAGTGCCCTCCAGCCCAGCTTCCCACAGTGCCCTACAGCCCGCCTTCTCACAGTGCCCTACAGCCCAGCTTCCCGCAGTGCCCTACAGCCCAGCTTCCCACAGTGCCCTACAGCCCGCCTTCCCACAGTGCCCTACAGCCCGCCTTCCCACAGTGCCTAACAGCCCACCTTCCCACAGTGCCCTCCAGCCCAGCTTCCCACAGTGCCCTACAGCCTGCCTTCCCACAGTGCCCTACAGCCCACCTTCCCGCAGTGTCCTACAGCCCAGCTTCCCACAGTGCCCTACAGCCCCCCATCCCACAGTGCCCTGCAGCCCGCCTTCCCACAGTGCCCTACAGCCCCCCATCCCACAGTGCCCTACAGCCCAGCTTCCCGCAGTGCCCTACAGCCTGCCTTCCCACAGTTCCCTACAGCCCACCTTCCCACAGTGCCCTACAGCCCGCCTTCCCACAGTGCCCTATAGCCCCCCATCCCACAGTGCCCTGCAGCCTGCCTTTCCACAATGCCCTACAGCCCCCCATCCCACAGTGGCCTACAGCCCAGCTTCCCGCAGTGCCCTACAGCCCACCTTCTCACAGTGCCCTACAGCCCAGCTTCCCGCAGTGCGCTACAGCCTGCCTACCCACAGTGCCCTACAGCCCGCCTTCCCACAGTGCCCTACAGCCCAGCTTCCAACAGTGCCCTACAGCCCGCCTTCCCACAGTGCCCTACAGCCCAGCTTTCCACAGCCCGCCTTCCCACAGTGCCCTACAGCCCGCCTTCCCGCAGTGCCCTACAGCCCAGCTTCCCGCAGTGCCCTACAGCTCGCCTTCCCACAGTGCCCTACAGCCCGCCTTCCCGCAGTGCCCTACAGCCCGCCTTCCCGCAGTGCCCTACAGCCCACCTTCCCACAGTGCCCTACAGCCCACCTCCCCACAGTGCCCTACAGCCCCCCATCCCACAGTGCCCTGCAGCCCGCCTTCCCACAGTGCCCTATAGCCCGCCTTCCCACAGTGCCCTACAGCCCCCCATCCCACAGTGCCCTGCAGGCCGCCTTCCCACAGTGCCCTTCAGCCCCCCATCCCACACTGCCCTACAGCCCAACTTCCCACAGTGCCCTACAGCCTGACTTCCCACAGTGCCCTACAGCCCAGCTTCCCACAGTGCCCTACAGCCTGCCTTCCCACAGTGCCCTACAGCCCATTCTCCCACATTGCCCTGCAGGCGCCTTCCCACAGTGCCCTACAGCCCACCTTCCCACAGTGCCCTGCAACCCCCATCCCACCGTGCCCTACAGCCCGACTTCCCACAGTGCCCTGCAGCCCGCCTTCCCACAGTGCCCTACAGCCCGCCTTCCCACAGTGCCCTACAGCCCGCCTTCCCACAGTGCCCTATAGCCCGCCTTCCCACAGTGCCCTGCAGCCTGCCTTCCCACAGTTCCCTCCAGCCCGCCTTCCCACAGTGCCCTACAGCCCGCCTTCCCACAGTGCCCTACAGCCTGCCTTCCCACAGTGCCCTACAGCCCATTCTCCCACATTGCCCTGCAGGCGCCTTCCCACAGTGCCCTACAGCCCGCCTTTCCACAGTGCCCTGCAGCCCCCATCCCACAGTGCCCTGCAGCCCCCATCCCACAGTGCCCTGCAGCCCGACTTCCCACAGTGCCCTGCAGCCTGCCTTCCCACAGTTCCCTCCAGCCTGCCTTCCCACAGTGCAGCTACAGCCCACTTCGCACAGTGCCTTCCCGCTCGCCTTCCCACAGTGCCCTCCAGCCCCCCATCCCACAGTGCCCTGCTGCCGGCCTTCCCACAGTGCCCTACAGCTCAGCTTCCCACAGTGCCCTACAACTGGCCTTCCCACAGTGCCCTGCAGCCCGCCTTCTCACAGTGCCCCGCAGCCTGCCTTCCCACAGTGCCCTGCAGCCCAGCTTCCCACAGTGCCCTACAGCCCGCCTTTCCACAGTGCCCTACAGCCCGCCTTTCCACAGTGCCCTACAGCCTGCCTTCCCACAGTGCAACTACAGCCCACTGCGCACAGTGCCTTCTAGCCCGCCTTCCCACAGTGCCCTCCAGCCCAGCTTCCCACAGTGCCCTACAGCCCACCTTCCCACAGTGCCCTACAGCCCACCTTCCCACAGTGCCCTACAGCCCGCCTTCTCACAGTGCCCTACAGCCCAGCTTCCCACAGTGCCCTACAGCCCAGCTTCCCACAGTGCCCTACAGCCCGCCTTCCCACAGTGCCTAACAGCCCAGCTTCCCGCAGTGCCCTACAGCCCAGCTTCCCACAGTGCCCTACAGCCCGCCTTCTCACAGTGCCCTGCAGCCTGCCTTCCCACAGTGCCCTTCTAGCCCGCCTTCCCACAGTGCCCTCCAGCCCAGCTTCCCACAGTGCCCTACAGCCCACCTTCCCACAGTGCCCTCCAGCCCAGCTTCCCACAGTGCCCTACAGCCCGCCTTCTCACAGTGCCCTGCAGCCTGCCTTCCCACAGTGCCCTGCAGCCCAGCTTCCCACAGTGCCCTACAGCCCGCCTTTCCACAGTGCCCTACAGCCCGCCTTTCCACAGTGCCCTACAGCCTGCCTTCCCACAGTGCATCTACAGCCCACTTCGCACAGTGCCTTCTAGCCCGCCTTCCCACAGTGCCCTCCAGCCCAGCTTCCCACAGTGCCCTACAGCCCACCTTCCCACAGTGCCCTCCAGCCCAGCTTCCCGCAGTGCCCTACAGCCCGCCTTCTCACAGTGCCCTACAGCCCAGCTTCCCGCAGTGCCCTACAGCCCAGCTTCCCACAGTGCCCTACAGCCCGCCTTCCCACAGTGCCTAACAGCCCACCTTCCCACAGTGCCCTCCAGCCCAGCTTCCCACAGTGCCCTACAGCCTGCCTTCCCACAGTGCCCTACAGCCCAGCTTCCCACAGTGCCCTACAGCCCCCCATCCCACAGTGCCCTGCAGCCCGCCTTCCCACAGTGCCCTACAGCCCCCCATCCCACAGTGCCCTACAGCCCAGCTTCCCGCAGTGCCCTACAGCCTGCCTTCCCACATTGCCCTACAGCCCACCTTCCCACAGTGCCCTACAGCCCGCCTTCCCACAGTGCCCTATAGCCCCCCATCCCACAGTGCCCTGCAGCCTGCCTTTCCACAATGCCCTACAGCCCCCCATCCCACAGTGGCCTACAGCCCAGCTTCCCGCAGTGCCCTACAGCCCACCTTCCCACAGTGCCCTACAGCCCAGCTTCCCGCAGTGCGCTACAGCCTGCCTACCCACAGTGCCCTACAGCCTGCCTTCCCACAGTGCCCTACAGCCCAGCTTCCAACAGTGCCCTACAGCCCGCCTTCCCACAGTGCCCTACCCCCCAGCTTTCCACAGCCTGCCTTCCCACAGTGCCCTACAGCCCGCCTTCCCGCAGTGCCCTACAGCCCAGCTTCCCGCAGTGCCCTACAGCCCGCCTTCCCACAGTGCCCTACAGCCGCCTTCCCGCAGTGCCCTACAGCCCGCCTTCCCGCAGTGCCCTACAGCCCACCTTCCCACAGTGCCCTACAGCCCACCTCCCCACAGTGCCCTACAGCCCCCCATCCCACAGTGCCCTGCAGCCCGCCTTCCCACAGTGCCCTATAGCCCGCCTTCCCACAGTGCCCTACAGCCCCCCATCCCACAGTGCCCTGCAGGCCGCCTTCCCACAGTGCCCTTCAGCCCCCCATGCCACACTGCCCTACAGCCCAGCTTCCCACAGTGCCCTACAGCCTGACTTCCCACAGTGCCCTACAGCCCAGCTTCCCACAGTGCCCTACAGCTTGCCTTCCCACAGTGCCCTACAGCCCATTCTCCCACATTGCCCTGCAGGCGCCTTCCCACAGTGCCCTACAGCCCGCCTTCCCACAGTGCCCTGCAGCCCCCATCCCACCGTGCCCTGCAGCCCGACTTCCCACAGTGCCCTGCAGCCCGCCTTCCCACAGTGCCCTACAGCCCGCCTTCCCACAGTGCCCTACAGCCCGCCTTCCCACAGTGCCCTATAGCCCGCCTTCCCACAGTGCCCTGCAGCCTGCCTTCCCACAGTTCCCTCCAGCCCGCCTTCCCACAGTGCCCTACAGCCTGCCTTTCCACAGTGCCCTACAGCCCACCTTCCCACAGTGCCCTACAGCCCGCCTTCCCACAGTGCCCTACAGCCCATTCTCCCACATTGCCCTGCAGGCGCCTTCCCACAGTGCCCTACAGCCCGCCTTCCCACAGTGCCCTGCAGCCCCCATCCCACAGTGCCCTGCAGCCCGACTTCCCACAGTGCCCTACAGCCCACCTTCCCACAGTGCCCTGCAGCCTGCCTTCCCACAGTTCCCTCCAGCCCGCCTTCCCACAGTGCCCTACAGCCCGCCTTCCCACAGTGCCCTGCAGCCTGCCTTCCCACAGTGTTCTACAATCTGCATGCATGGAATGGACGGTGGGAATGGTGGGACCTTCGCCTAAGTAGACAAAAATCCTTGCACTGGCTCTGGTCCTGGTCCTCACAGCAGCCAGCAACCCAGCAGAGCCAGAACCCTCAATACCACAAGACAGCCTAAAAGAATGAAAGTTCTCTGTCAATTAGGTTTGTGCAGTGCCAGAATAAACAAGTCTTTACCATTGCCTGGTGATGGAACCCAAAGAGTGTTCCAACAGTCATCACCTCACTGCCACTCTTCACAGAGTCCTGAAACTAGGGTTGCCACCGCATCACTTTAAGCCCAAACCAATATGAATTACACAGGTTCTGAGGCTAATTTAATGCAGATAAGACACCAAGTGAGTTAAATTATCACCTTAATCAGCCACATAACCTGTGTAATTAATATGTGTTTGGGTTTAAAAGGATAAGGTGGCAACCCTACCTGGAACCTGCTGGATGAGGACATGATGGGACAGTAGACTAAATCCTGAGACTGTCTTGCGGCTTCCGAGACACCTGGCAACAATGAGAAGTCTTTGTTCACACTATGCAGCTGCAGTTCCTATGAGCTCCACAAGGTGGTGATCTCACTTCTACCCAGACAGGAAGTCTCTATGGAAGACAGGAAGTGATGTCAGGTATAAATAGGAAGTTCCGGGTGAGAGGTGAGTCGGGAGGAAGTAGAGAGGAGACGTTGTTCAAACTAGCAGCAGAGAAGGTAAGATATTATTTTAGTTCAATCTTATTTTATTCACGTTTTTATAAACAGGAGTTCCATGTAGGACGTATAGAAAAAGTACAGAAGTAGTAAGGTTCAGGACTTCCAATTATGGTAGATTGTATACATCCAAAAAAATGTACATACAGTCAGGTCCATAAATATTGGGACATTGACACAATTCTAATCTTTTTGGCTCTATACACCACCACAATGGATTTGAAATGAAACAAACAAGGTATGCTTTAACTGCAGACTTTCAGCTTTAATTTGAGGGTATTTACATCCAAATCAGGTGAACGGTGTAGGAATTACAACAGTTTGTATATGTGCCTCCCACTTTTTAAGGGACCAAAAGTAATGGGACAATTGGCTGCTCAGCTGTTCCATGGCCAGGTGTGTGTTATTCCCTCATTATCCCATTTACAAGGAGCAGATAAAAGGTCCAGAGTTCATTTCATGTGTGCTATTTGCATTTGGAATCTGTTGCTGTCAAGTCTCAATATGAGATATAAAGAGCTGTCACTATCGGTGAAGCAAGCCATCATTAGGCTGAAAAAACAAAACAAACCCATCAGAGAGATAGCAAAAACATTAGGTGTGGCCAAATCAACTGTTTGGAACATCCTTAAAAAGAAAGAACGCACTGTGAGCTCAGCAACACCTAAAGACCCGGAAGACCAAGGAAAACAACTATGGTGGATGACTGAAGAATTCTTTCCCTGGTGAAGAAAACACCCTTCACAACAGTTGGCCAGATCAATAAGACTCTCCAGGAGGTCGGTGTATGTGTGTCAAAGTCAACAATCAAGAGAAGACTTCACCAGAGTGAATACAGAGGGTTCACCACAAGATGTAAACCATTGGTGAGCCTCAAAAACAGGAAGGTCAGATTAGAGTTTGCCAAACAACATCTAAAAAGGCCTTCACAGTTTTGGAACAACATCCTATGGACAGATGAGACCAAGATCAACTTGTACCAGAGTGATGGGAAGAGAAGAGTATGGAGAAGGAAAGGAACTGCTCATGATCCAAAGCATACCACCTCATCAGTGAAGCATGGTGGTGGTAGTGTCATGGCGTGGGCATGTATGGCTGCCAATGGAACTGGTTCTCTTGTATTTATTGATGAAGTGACTGCTGACAAAAGCAGCAGGATGAATTCTGAAGTGTTTCGGACAATATTATCTGCTCATATTCAGCAAAATGCTTCAGAACTCATTGGACGGAGCTTCACAGTGCAGATGGACAATGACCCGAAGCATACTGCGAAAGCAACCAAAGAGTTTTTTAAGGGAAAGAAGTGGAATGTTATGCAATGGCCAAGTCAATCACCTGACCTGAATCTGATTAAACATGCATTTCACTTGCTGAAGACAAAACTGAAGGGAAAATGCCCCAAGAACAAGCAGGAACTGAAGACAGTTGCAGTAGAGGCCTGGCAGAGCCTCACCAGGGATGAAACCCAGCGTCTGGTGATGTCTATGTGTTCCAGACTTCAGGCTGTAATTGGCTGCAAAGGATTTGCAACCAAGTATTAAAAAGTGAAAGTTTGATGGATGATTGTTAATCTGTCCCATTACTTTTGGTCCCTTTAAAAAGTGGGAGGCACATATAAAAACTGTTGTAATTCCTACACCGTTCACCTGATTTGGATGTAAATACCCTCAAATTGAAGCTGAAAGTCTGCAGTTAAAGCACATCTTGTTTGTTTCATTTCAAATCCATTGTGGTGGTGTATAGAGCCAAAAAGATTAGAATTGTGTCCATGTCCCAATATTTATGGACCTGACTGTAGATACTTAGATTCCGATAAAGGAAGACAAAAGGCACCATTTGGTTCAATACGACTATCTCAAGTCTTCTAAAATGGTAACTGGGAAGGTACCGGCCCAACAAGGTTAGTCAGATGTTACCTTCTACAGGAAACCCTACGAAAGGTAATATAGTTCAACTGACCAGCTCGTCCGCTAATAGAGAGGGATAATCGAAAGATATTTGCATTTCGTTTTGATTCGTTTTTTTCTAATGAAATTTCATTTTTGGAGATTTGGATGCATACAACATAGTAATGAATGTCAATGAATCCTTAAAAAAAAAAAAAAGATAATGAAATTAACAAATGCATTTGTTTCATTCGGATGTTGTCACATGATGTCATAGTAGTTCAGGCCCATGGAGAAACTAAATAAATTTTTAAATTTAGTTTGATAATTCGAATTCAGATAACGAATGGAATGCAAATTTCTCCAATGTTCGTTAATTCAGATGCGCATGACGCCAGTTGATATTGTCTAATTGGCTTGTGCCATTTCTCTTGGTGGGTTGAAAAGGGTCCAAAAATATTGAATCCTTCTGATTCGAATCTGTCCAATTCGATATTTATATAGAATATTTAAAAATCTTTCAGAAACAACCGCTAAATTTTTTTTTCGAATCCACCCGGACCAACAAATATACGAAATGAATGCTGAAGATACAAAACAAATTAGTTCAACATAACAAATATGTCAGAAACCATGAAATCAGGCCGAGACAGAAGTACAGTTAAATCACAATTGTTTAATAATAAAAGTAAAAAGAACAAACGTAGTGAAAATATAGCCAGAGTTCAGTAACCGGAACAGATAGCCAGCCAAGCCAGAAGTCAGAGATCAATGTAGTGGAACAGCAAGCAGGATCTGGAGCCAGAAGGGATGTCAGCAAAGCAGGATCGCAGGAGATTGTTTCTGTGACGTTGGCGAAGGCAGAGATCCTCTGGAGTGGACGGCTTAAGTAGGCAGGACTGACGAGCAGGATATCATCAACAGCTGAGTAACTGTGGAGAGAGATGGGAGCTGGCAATTAGCCGACAGCTGAGCGGCCAGCTCAGAGAAGGAAGGGTTGAGCCCAGCCCTGACAAAATATGACTAAACTGAATTCTACTAACGAATGAATCCGAAACGAAACAAAAATTTCTGGCGTGCACATGTCTAATAATTGAACATGTATGACTAGTGTCCAATGGTGGGAAAAGAGATAACTAAATAGAAACTGGTTCAGAAGGAAGGTAAGAAAGAGGGAGAATGTCACGAGGGCCACGTACCTGATGTGAGACTGAAGTAGTGGGGAGGCCTCCCTTGCACCTCGTGTCCTTGAAGCCTCTGGAGATGGAGACAGAGACTTGGTGGACACCGAGTGGCATGGGTGCCAGGGGTTAGGAGCACCATGCAAGCCTTAGTCCGAGATCCGAGCCGAGGTCAAGTCCAGTTGGGCAACGAAGTATAAAAGGGTTAATCAGAAGAAGAATGGTCGAGATCCAAGCCGGGGTCGGTTCCAATCTGGCAGCTGTGTACAAAAGGGGCAAAGAAGTAGAATGGTCAAGGTACAAATCCCAGGTCAATGGCAAGCATCAATCAAGAGTAGTCAAATAGGTTTCCAGGTCACAACAGGTTCAGACAGATCACACACTAGCACAAGGGGGGACTGAAAAAGGGGGGACTGAAGATAATCCAGCAACTTGGTAGTGTCTGGGCTGGGCTTATAAAGGGAAGTTTGAGGTCACTTCCTGTGCGCCTCCTGGGTATTTTCCCGCCTTTTTCCATCAGGTTGAGGTCACTTCCTGTGTGCCTCCTGGGCATTTTCCCGCCTTTTTCCATCGGGTTGAGGTCATTTCCTGTGCACGTCCTGGGCTTTTTCCTGCCCTCTTCCATCAAGTCTTCTGCGCAAGTGTGGGTTGGCGCCCTGAGGCGTCTTTGGCCCATGCTCAGTTCGCACGGATTTCCTCTTGTGTCAACACGCCATTGGTGCATGCTTAGTAAGCCTTGGACTTTTACAGAGAAGAACGACTGGGATACTATGGGGAGGGAGGATGGGGGGAGTGGGTTTGCTCACTTCATCATGGCTAGTTGGGCATTGGCAGAACAACTTTCCTAATCCAGTCCTGAAAAGCAGATGCATAACGAAACATAGACCAGGAGGTCCAAGTTTTTTTTTTAACTGGTCTTCCCTTTTCCTTCTGCTGCGAAAGTGGATGTTCCAGGCCCCGAATAGAATCGAGTTCAGTTGCCCATTTCGGGAGGTGTAGTAGTTGTTTTCCAATAGCAGGGATTTGAGGGGTCCAGGGATCATGGAAAGGAGTGCTATCGTAGTGGAAAGTGGCATTTGAGTCACTATGAGCTTACAGTAAAGATTAAAGATTTGCATCCAGAATGCCTGGATATAAAATATTATTTCATATAATTACACCCATTGATTCCCCCCCCCCCCCCCAATCACATCGATCATCTTCCTCCATAGTCAGGGTTTTCCCGGCCTTCTGGCTAGGATTGGTGTGGTCGCCGTTCCTGTCAGTGTCCGGTGGAGGAGCTGGCGTCACCCTGAAGAGGGGTCGGGGTGGTGCTATGCAAATCCGTTGATGGGGGGCCTAGTACCAGTGAAGGCTGCTTTATAGTCGGCGGCTCTCCCTGAGAAAACCTGGAAGAGCTCTCTATCTGGCAGGGATGGAGGACCGCTCTGGTCCGGCTTAGGGTCGGACCTGAAAAGAAGTCCATGGTGTATGTGCCCCTGGAGTGGCAGTCCAGGGGTGCCGTACAATCACTGTGAGTGAGGGTCACTGCACCATATCACACTTTATTTTCCACCTGCCTCCTGGGCTGGGCCTTTTGGACGGGACCGGAGGAATTTTTGATTCCTGGTCGGAGGGCCTGGTCATTGTTTCACACAATTTCCTCTTCCTCTCGCCCTTGTTTGTCACTTTTTGTATTTTTATGTTTGTACACCGGTTTTGCATGTGTGACTGGTAGGGTGTAGGTCCTCAAGCCTGCCCTGAAAGTCTTGGGAGAGGGGGTGGACATGGCCTTCTGGCTTGGTTCGCCCTCTCTCATGGGATCTCCTTTCGGGGGAGCCCCACCAAGTACTTGGGTGGGTCTGTTTCCTGCAGACCCTCCAGAGAAAAGGGTCCGTTTGGTTTTGGCCAGATGGACCAAGTGTAAAGTACCCCAGTCCCCGTCTGGAGCCTCACGACTCAGTAGGTCAGGGCAAGGCCCTCTGATTTTAGAGGGCTTGTGTACACCCGTTGCACATTTTTGTGTTTCACTCTTTATGCGTGTGCACATTTTTATGGCAACGGGTGAAGTTTTTGAGTGTGTTTCACATGCCATGGGCTTTCAAGAAAGAAAAAAAAAATCTTCCTCCATAGTCACTGTGACGTCTTTTATCTCCAGCAGATGATGATACACACATATATAGTGTGGGAACCTAGATTAACCCCTTCAGTGTCAGAACATTTCCTCACTTTTGGGACCAAAACATTTTCTTCATTTTCAAGATGTTACCTTTTTCTAGGGGGTCTGAAATCAGCCAATTGTGTTGAAGGAGGTAGGACAAAATATATCAGGTTTTTAGGAGGGGCAAGAAATACAACAAACACTAAAGAACCAATCTACATGTGCCAATTTCCACTGGGGGCAGCCCGACTATTAACCCCTTATATCCCCATTCTAATATTGTACCACCAATACAATCCAGATAATTCTCTGCTATCCATCTACAGAGAAACCCGCATAGATCACATGACCACCCCAATGAGGATGGAAAAGGACCAGGATCACATGACTGAGAAGATACTAAACCTCACCCTGGAGATCATCTACCTGCTGACAGGAGAGGTGAGGAGGATTCTGGGAGGTCACATGACATCACTCTTATCTCTATTAATAAAACACAGACCTGACCGGAGAGGTGAGGAGGATTCTGGGAGGTCACATGACATCACTCTTATCTCTATTAATAAAACACAGACCTGACCGGAGAGGTGAGGAGGATTCTGGGATTCTAACATGATCTTCCTATTGGTTCCCCAATACAGAGATTTCCTCTTGTGAAGTCAGGTGATCATATGACCATCACAGTGCCTCCATGTGACTTCCTAAAACCTGAGAGACACAACATGGAGAAGATTCTAGAAGTCACCAAGAAGATGATGGAGCTGCTGACAGGAGAGGTGAGGAGGATTCTGGGAATTCTGGGACATTATCCAGTAACAGACAAGGGATGTGTCTGGATGGTGACTGTATCATTGTGTGTGTCAGGTTCCCATAAGGTGTCAGGATGTCACTGTCTATTTCTTGATACAGGTTTGGGGTTATTCAGAAGACAATAAGGACTTCCTGAAGGATGTAAACGTAGAGAAATGCCAAACCTTCACATGCCAAGGTAAGAGGAATCTTGTAAGTAGTGAAAGCAGGGGGTCCACCTAGATCCCCCATCATCTGATAAACACATAGAAACAATGTATTCAGTCAGTGTGTGTGTTTCCTACAGATGGATCCAGTAATGGGAACCCACCAGAGAGATGTCCCCGTCCTCTGTATTCCCGGGATTCCACACAGGAAGATCACACCATCCCTCACCATCATCAGGTAGATGAGGAACAATTATTGGTAGTTATGAATTCTATAAAAGCATGTTTGTTTCAATGAATGCCTTATTTTATATACAGAATGGAAACCACAGAGATAGTAATATTGATGTTAAAGAAGAATATAAGGAGGAGGATGAGGACTATGGTGTGATGGACAAGGTTTCAGATAGACAGAAGGAAATGATGGAGCCACCTAGTAACAGAAACCCACCAGAGAGATGTCCCCGTCCTCTGTATTCCCGGGATTCCACACAGGAAGGTCACACCATCCCTCACCATCATCAGGTAGGTGGAGTTGAGGGTCGGGAACATAAAGTGATTGAACACTCTGACATGTGGAGATGATGTGTGGACTCTACAAGATGATATTTTCTATGTGATCTCACATCATAAATACTTCTATGTTACAGATGTTATTTTCTGCTATTCTGTTGGTTTAGGGTGAAGATCTGATAAACATAAAAGTTGAGGGTGAAGTAGAAGAGACGTATGTGAGGGATGATCAGCAATATACGGAGGAGGATGGAATGACGAGGACATTCATAGAGGAGGGCACTCCTACAGAGATCAGCACAGGTGACCCATAATATATTCTTCTCTTATCTCTGCTCTGTTACTGCTCACTGATTGGTCCAGAGTAGGGCGGAGCTGAGTAATATCAGCCAATAATAGGTTGATAATGGTCACCTCCCTGTACTGATACCCGTTCTGGGGACTGCTGCAAGCTCCCTCCAGTGCTGCATATCACCAGAAGCCTAGGCCCATGGTCACTTGTTCTATGGTAAAGGGTCTTCAAGCCTGAACTTTGACCCTCATGTTTATCAGAGATCACATGACCCAGTGCCTAGGCTTGTGGTTGGGTAAAGAACATGGACCTCCCAGTCCCCATTGGTTCCTGCTCTTCTGACAAGGCTGTGTAAATGTAGAAGTGATCTGGGAGGAGGACCAAAGGCTCTTTGACTGAAGAGGGGGGAGAGTCCCAGCTGGTTGGGACCTCCACAGAGAACATCTGCTCACTCATATCTACCTGATCCAGATGGAATCTTGATGGAAGTGAACTAACCCTCTCATATCTATTGATGATGTTTTTATATTTTTCCAGGACACGCCATGGAGAAACCCTCAAAGGATCGTCTCACTTTATCTCCAGGTTGTATAATAGAAGATGAGGACATCACAGGAGATTGTGGAGGAGAAAATACAATGATCTCCACTATGGATGGTGGACTTCACAGTGTGGATAGATCATGGAATCCCTCTGACTCTGAGCAACCTCGTACTGTGGGGGATGGTGCCGGAATTCAGGGGGAGGGGAAATTTTCCTGTTCTGAATGTGCGGAAAGTTTTAGCTCTGAATTCGGTCTTGCTGTACATCGGAGATCTCACACGGGGGAGAAGCTTCATTTCTGCCCTGATTGTGGGAAATGTTTTCTTCGTAAATCAAAACTGGAGCTACACCAAAGATCTCACACAAGAGAGAAGCCGTATCCCTGTAGTGAGTGTGGGAAAAGCTTTACCCAGAAGTTCTGCCTTTCAAGACATCAGAGATTGCACACGGGGGAGAAGCTGTATTTCTGTCCCGAGTGCGGGAAATGTTTTACAGAAAGGACCAGCCTTTCCCGACATATGATATGTCACACGGGTGAGAAGCCGTATTCCTGTCCCGAGTGCGGAAAAGGTTATACGCAGAAATCTGACCTTGCTACACATCAGAGGTCTCACACAGGTGAGAAGCAGTATTCCTGTCCTGAGTGCGGAAAATGCTTTCTACAGAGGTTCGGTCTTTCCAGACATCTGAGATTGCACACGGGAGACAAGCCGTACGCCTGCCCCGAGTGCGGGAAAGGTTTTCTTCTTAAATCAGAACTTGTTGTACATCAGAGATCTCACACAGGGGAGAGGCCGTATTCCTGTCTTGAGTGCGGGAAATGCTTCTCAGATAAGAACAGCCTTGCCAGACATCAGAGGTTGCACACGGGCGAGAAGTCGTATTCCTGTCTCGAGTGCGGGAAATGTTTTTCATGGAAGTCCAGCCTTACGGAACATCTGATATGCCATACGCAGGAAAAGCTGTTTTCCTGTCCCGAGTGCGGGAAACTCTTCTCGCGGAAATCGGCTCTGGTTAAACATCAAACGATTCACACAGGCGAGAGGCCGTATGCCTGTCCTGAGTGCGGGAAATGCTATACGCGGAGATCGTATGTTACCAAACATCTGAGATCTCACACAGGGGAGAAGCCATACTCCTGCCTGGAGTGCGGGAAATGTTTCTCGTGGAAGTCTTGTCTCACCAAACATCAGAGAACCCACACCACGCTCGAGAACGTGACGAATTTATCGGAAGTTACGAATCACCCGAAATAACGAATGCCGCGTCTTAAACGAATGGAACGTAAATCGAAAATCCGAAAATAAGAAGAAAGGAAAAAATCGGAAAATACGAAAATGAGAAAGAAAATTCACAAATCCGAAATAATAACTAAGCTATTAAATTCTAATTATTGGAATTTCCTTTTTAAATTTGGCTGTTGGTGAACGTAACGAGTACGAATTTATCCGAAGTTCCGAATTATCCGAAATAACGAATGCCGCTTCTAAACGAGTGGAACGTAACGAGTTAATAATAATAAATAATAATAAAACCTTTTTATTATTATTAATTTGTTACGGTCCATTCGTTTAGATGCGGCATTCGTTATTTTGGAACCAATTAATAATAAAAAGTTTTTATTATTGTTGTTATTAATTCGTTACAAATTATCCAAAATAGCGAATGCTGCATGTAAACGAATGGACTGTCTCGGTACTTGGTAATAGATAACAATTAATTGGTCATAAAATAAAGTTTAATGCATACGAAAAAATATATATACAAACAGTGTATTTTTTTGTTTATATATATATATATAAAAGCAAATTGTATACACCACAGTTAACAAGCTCCTGAGGGGTACACCCGTAGAGTTTCTGTTGAGAGGGGGGTACACAAATAAAATCCTCCACCGGTTTCCCGGCAAGAGCCCGCTTCTTCAGGAGGGAAGGTCTAGAAGACAAATGATGCATTTACACAAAGCACAATAAACACAGCAAAATAATTTTAGCGAGAGGTTACATTCAGTGTTAAAATAAGAAGACCGGCTTCACCCACCCGGACAGGACTCGGCAATCAACCCCCCCCCCCCCCCCTGCGGAGGACACGGGGGGATTGTAATTAACAGAATCTGATTAAGGCTAGGTTCACACTGCTGCGAATTTTATTGCGAATTTGAGCCGCTGCGATCGCTCAAATTCGCAAGTCCTTTTAATAACATTGTTTTCCGTGAGTGCTGTTCACATCAATGCGTTGCGAATTTAACCTGCGTAAAAAAAAAAGGGTCCTGTCCGAGTTTGATCTGTGTGCGATGCGAATTCAGCTCCATAGATTGCAAAATTTGCAGTAGAATCGCAAGAACACACAAAGAATTCGCAATGCAATTGGATCAAAATCGCGCTAAATTCGCATTGCAGCAGTGTGAACCTAGCCTAAAAAGTAATGTTGGAATTAAAAATTTAAAAGCTAAAAAACTTGGTACACACAAGGGTGTGATGGAGTGATGGGCAGACCGAGCCAGTGATTGCGTGAAAAAGAGAGGAGTGCTGGAGGGCGGGGGGATGTTGGGGTGGGGTTTGGGAAGGGGGGGATGAAAAAAAAGGGGGGGAGGGGGAAAGGAGGGGAAGGGATGGAGTGAGGGGAGGAGGAAAACTGGGGCGGGAAAATAAGGGGAGGGGGAAGAGGGGGGGAGGAAAGGGAGAATGTTGGGGGGGGTTGAGAAGAGGGGGGATTAAAAAAAAAGGGGGGGAGGGAATATGAAGGGAAGGAGGGAAGAAGGGGGAGAGGAGTGGGGGGGGGGGAATGAAGGGCTGGAGTGAGGGGAGGGGGAAAAATGGGGCAGGAGAAGAAGGGGAGGGGGTGTGAGGGGACTGGGAGAGAAAACCGGAGCTGGGGGGGGGGGAGTGCACCAGAGGTAAGCAGGTAGCCACCCTGACCACCAACAAATATGCATGTATGGAAGATAACTCACCAGGCTGTTAGGCTGGCCACCATAAACGCATGGGCTGAGTATACAGGAGGACGGTGCAGAGTGGATGGTAACAGAGTGGGAATGACTCCCAAGGTAAAGCACCAGCCACTGAGTATATGTGGGCACAGATAGCGGTAGATCTGTGAAATCCCAGAGTGACATTTAAATCTGCAAAAGATAATGGTACCATAGAATGAATAGAGGTTAGAGGCAGGAGAGGGTGAGGGCGGAGGAGAAAAGGGTGAGGACGAGAGCGGGAGGGTGCAGGACAAGGAGAATGTCTCATCCCAAACCACTCTCCAAAAGGAGGCACCAACCTGCAGATGAAACCGTCCGTCGTAGCAGCCCAGCGTGGAGAGTCAATCACTTCTCATACAGCGGTCTAGGAGAGACCACTGTATGAGCTCCCCAACCCTGCAGGCGTCACCACACTCTGCCGAACGGCGACGTATGACGTCACAGGGTCTGTTTACTTGCACCGCGCAAGTGCACACTGACTCAGCCCACAGACCAAAGGTCCAGGCTAGTTCAGTGCAAGCAGGGATGTCTGAGGAATCCCTACCAGGGTAAACACATGTCCGCCGATGGGGGAGAAGGCGAAGAGACCCATGGAGCTGATCAACCAATAGGAGGGGGGGGCGGGTCTCCCTTACAGCAAAACATTACAAACATACAGTACAACTCACAATAAGAAGCTATGTGCCATTAATGTATGACCTCTGGGAATGTGAATCTCAGAATGTTACCAATCCTAACACAGGGGGGGATTTGAATCACCTAAATGAAATGGCACTTCGCAGTCTCGGCATTGATTTGGGATATCATAAGGAATTAGTGGGACATCAGAAGAATAGAGGGGAAAAGGGGGGGGGAGGGAAAGAGAGGAAGGAAGAGGGAAAGAGAGGAGGGGGAGAAGGAATAGATAAAATATTTATTATTATTAACTTGTTACGTTCCATTAGTTTAGAGGCGGCATTCGTTATTTTGGATAATTTGTAACTTTCGGATAAATTCGTATTCGTTACGTTCACTAACAGCCAAATTTGAAAAGGAAATACCAATACCTATAATTTAATAGTTCATTATTATTTTCGATTTTTGAATTTTTCGTTCTTAACTACTAAATTATAGGTATTGGAATCTCCTTTCAAATTTGGCTGTTAGTGAACGCAACGAATACGAATTTATCCGAAGTTGCGAATTATCCGAAATAACGAATGCCGCATCTAAACGAGTGGAACGTAACGAGTTAATAATAAATAATAATAATAAAACCTTTTTATTACTATTATTTATTATTATTATTAATTCATTACGTTCCATTCGTTTAGATGCGGCGTTCGTTATTTCGGATAATTCATAAATTAGTATTCGTTATGTTTACTAACAGCCAAATTTGAAAGGAAATTCCAATACCTATAATTTAGTAGTTAGTAATAGTTATTATTAGTTAGTTAGTTTATTATTTCCGATTTTACAAATTTTCGGGTTTTCTAATTTTTGGATTTTCGTTCTTATTTTCGAAATTTCGGATTTTCACATTTCTGAATCTTCAAATTTCCGAATTCGTTAAACGATTTTACCTTAATTCGAATACTTCCGAATGAACTAATGTGTCGAATTTCGTCGAAAAACTAATTCGGAAACGAAACAAATTGCACGCGTCTAGTGGCCAATCACAGCACAGATCTGTGTGTTTTGTAAACACAGGATCTGGATGGATCTCTCCCGGCCGTTCGGAACTGAAAGCAAGGAGAGAAACCCGACCAGATCAGAGGGAGTAACAGCAACACACATACACTTCTTAGACACACGGTGAACCCCTCGATTGCCCTCCTTATCACCCCACGTCACCCAGCCGGTGTCGTTAGTACAGTGACCGTGCATAGTATTATCCCTGATCACTGTGTTAGTGTCACTAGCGACGTCAGTGTTCCTCCCAGCCAGTGTCAGTTAGCGCCAGATTGTCCGCCACACTAGTCACAATATGCAATCACCGGCCACTTTATTGGGCCCACCTTGCTAGTACCGGGTTGGACGCCTTTTTGCCTTCATTCTTCGTGGCATAAATACAACAAGGTGTTTCGAAACGTTCCTCAGAGATTTTGGTCCATAGTAACATGATAGCATCACGCAGTTGCTGAAAATTTGTCGCCTGCACATCCATGATGCCAATCTCCCGTTTTACCTAGGGTTGCCACCTGGTTGCCAGGAAAATGCACCATGTCACAAAGCTCCAATCATCTCACCACTGGACAATGAGGTCACTGTACTCCAATGGCCTCCACACTCACCAGATCTCAATTCCAATAGAGCACCTTTGGGATGTGGTGGAACTAGGGTTGCCACCTCATCCCTTGGCTGGTTAAGGTGGTAATGAAATGCACTTAGTGCCTTATCTGCATTCAATTAGCCTCAGAACCTGTGTAATTAATATGTGTTCGGTTTATAAAGGGATGAGGTGGCAACCCTAGTTCCACCACATCCCAAAGGTGCTCTATTGGATTGAGATCTGGTGAGTGTGGAGGCCATTGGAGTAAAGTGACCTCCTTGTCCAGTAGTGAGGTGATTGGAGGACAGTGACCTCATTGTCCAGTGGTAAGGTGATTGGAGGACAGTGACCTCATTGTCCAGTGGTGAGGTGATTGGAGGACAGTGACCTCATTGTCCAGTGGTGAGGTGATTGGAGGACAGTGACCTCATTGTCCAGTGGTGAGGTGATTGGAGGACAGTGACCTCATTGTCCAGTGGTGAGGTGATTGGAGTACAGGGACCTCCTTGTCCAGTCGTGAGGTGATTGGAGGACAGTGACCTCATTGTCCAGTGGTGAGGTGATTGGAGGACAGTGACCTCATTGTCCAGTGGTGAGATGATTGGAGCTTTGTGACATGGTGCATTATCCTGCTGGAAGGAGCCATCAGAAGATGGGGACACTGTCGTCATAAAGGGATGGACATGGTCAGCAACAATACTCAGGTGGGCCGTGGCGTTTAAACCATGCTCAGTTGGTACTAAGGGACCCAAAGCGTGCCAAGAAAATATCCCCCACACCATTACACCCCCAGCACCAGCCTGTGATACAAGGCAGGATTGATCCATACGCCAAATTCTGAGCCTACCATCCGATTGTTGCAGCTGAAATCCAGACTCCTCAGACCAGGCAACGCATTTTCAGTCTTCTATTGTCCAATTTTGATGATCCTGTGCCAATTGTAGCCTCAGTTTCCTGTTCTTAGCTGACAAGAGTGGCACCCGGTGTGTTGTCTTCTGCCTCTGTAGCCCCTTTGCTTCAACGTTGGATGTGTTGTGCTTTCAGAGATGGTATTCTGCATACCTTGTGTGTAATGAGGGGTTATTTGAGTTACTGTTGCCTTTCTATCATCTGGAACCAGTCTGCCCATTCTCCTCTGACCTCAACAAGTCATTTTCCTCCACACAACTAACTGCCACTCGCTGGATATTTTCTTTTTTCCCCACCATTCTCTGTAAACCTCGAGAGATGGTTGTGCGTGAAAATCCCAGAAATACTCAGACCGGCCCATCTGCCACTAACAACTATTCCACATGCAAAGTCACTTAAATCCCCTTTCTTCCCCATTCTGATGCTCGGTTTGAACTTCACCACGTCTAGATGCCTAATCGTGTTGAGTTGCTGCCAATTAGCAATTTGTGTTACCGAGCGATTGAACAGGTGTACCTAATAAAGTGGCTGGTAGGTGTAAGGCGCTAATCACCACCATTATCAGTATAGTGTCCGTATGGATCTGTATCCCGATCACAATCAGAACTATACTAGTGTCCCGGAAAATGCATGTGGTGCCAGCACTTGTATGCAGCGGAATACATTTTGCTCCTAAATTTGTGGGGAAATTTGATTTAATTGGATAGGTTTTATAACAGAATGTCAAAAATTATTGTTTTTTCTTTTAAAATTGTTGATCTTTTTTTTCCATTTATATAATAAAAAATAAAAAAAAACCCAGAGGTGATAAAATACCACCAAAAAAAACTCTATTTGTGTGAAAAAATGACATAATTTACATTTAGGTACAGTGTTACATGACCACGCAATTGCCAGGTAAAGTAGGGCAGTTTCAAAGAACAATGTGGTGGCAACTAAAAGTCGCACATCTAGGTGTCCCGGAGCAGTAAGTAGAGTGGCAACCTCCAGCCTGGACTTCAACCAGGGTGTGACCTTGTTGGAGTCCAGGCTGAGGTTGCCACTCTACTTACTGCTCCAGGACATCTAGATGTGCGACTTTTAGGGGCCGCCCTCATTGTTCTTTGAAGCTTCTTAGGAACCAGGACGGGTTCCATCCCCTGTCAGCACTCTAGCAGCAGCTGCAGAAGCATTGACTATATATGCCTTTACCACCGGTACACACACACATTTCCTAGGTCACAGTAAAGTAGCGTCAGTGCTGAGTAGCATAGAATGGTCTGGTCACGAAGGGGGGAAAACCTTCTGAAGGTCAAGTGGTTAAAGTGGACTATTACGTCATCACCTGGGTGGTTGATTGTGTGCAAGTGCTCATGACACCCTTCTATGAATATGATATTGACTAAGTAAGGGAGATAGACTTACCTTTCAAACATCAATGTCACACACATCCATACACCTTCATGTACTGCCTGTTTTTTTTTCCGTGATTTTTACTGTCGTTTGCCAACAAGACTCAGTTGGTAGTATCAGCTACAGAAGGTTTGGATTTCAGCTCCCATGGCCGGTGTGAACATACAGACCATTGGCTGGACCCTGCAGTTTTTCCAGGTAGGTTGGTACTTGGGATAGCTTTGGAGGCCATATCCAGACCCCATCATGATGAAGATGCAGGGCCAACCTGTGACCTTTTGCTTTTGGGGCACTCTCCAGCCACCTTGTATACTTAGTAAGTGTGCTTTACAGGTCCAGCACCTTGAGACACCCAATGTTGGAATCCTGTCATCTGAAGACACCTTGCGGAGAATGCCCACCAAAAACTGTTTGGTATGTACTACACTTTTCAGTATTTGTAGTTTTTGTCTGCCAGAGTGCGCCATCCAGACCACCACTGCGATTAGTTACTAGGGTTTTTGGCCTTAATTATGGAGCCTGGCAGGTGTTTCTTTCTCCTGCATATTACCCTATGGGGCAACCACTGCAATACCTTCATGTGTCACAGATGTACTGAAGGCAAGCATAGAGACACTTGAAATGTGTTGTGCACACCTTGTTGGAAAGGGCCGCAACACTGGCCTGCACACGCACCCAGGTCAGTTACATCCCACACCAAAATACAAACAACTTGTCATGCGCACGCACTTCTCCTGCACTCAGCATGAGGTGAAACACCAGTGGCTCCTCACAAGCAACCAGGGATTCCGTTCATCTACATGTAGCGCCCTCTAGTGTGCTAGTGTATATAGTTGTAGTGTAGGAAAATTTGGCTTGACTGAGAGCCATGCTTGGGTTGAATCTGGGTCAGGAATGAGTGATTTGGGGAGGCTGGATGACTCAGCAAGCAGCATCTCTGGTGACTCCCCCTGCCTTCTGGAACCTTGGAGAAGCTTCCAGAAGTAGAGCGTGAAGTCTACAAGGAGCTGATTGGACTATTGATTAGGGCCTCAGCAATCCCCAGCAAAATGGGTCACCTCATAAATAGGCATGAGTCATGCCTGCAGGGGCAGTCAGGTGGAAGATAGCAGTTGGGTGGAAGATGAAGGAGTACTGAGGAGGCTGTCTGTGGCCCTTGAGGGTGCCCCCTAGTCTGGGGGGGTGACCTCTGGCCTGTGGCAAGTGTGCTGGAGGGACCCTCTACAACAAACACACAGAGGAATCCTTCCTGGAGGCACGGGAGCAAGAAGAGGACAGCAGGAGCAGGTCAGCACGTCCGGGAGATCTGAGAAGTCAGGCTGGTGGGCTGGGGAGTGAGCAGTCTGGGAGGACTGGAGAGAGAGAGGGTCAGTCTGGGAGGACTGTGGAGAAGTAGCCAGGAGGGCTAGTGAAAGAGGCAACTGCAGCCAGGCAGTGCCTGAAGCGGTGGTGCTGTGATCAGTAGCCACAGGTAAGCTGGACACTCGACTTTTGCTACACATTTAAAGGGGCCTCGGGCTCCTGCCTATAGCAGGCTATTGCCCAAAAAATCTGAGTGCCATGTCAGATTATTTTTATAAGTGTGCCAGTGGAGTTCTGCAAGCATGTGTGCTGGAGGAAGTTGAGGAGTGTATATAGATTGTATATAGGAAGAGTTGTCCCTGAAGTTGTCTAAGTCAAATGGGCATCCCATAATACCCCTACTTCCCATCCAAGTTTCCCCTCAATGTATTACAAAAAAAGTGCTGGACTGTTTTCTGACTTTGGGAGACTGAAAATTCGGTGTGCCTGGCTGTGCAGGGTGGGGGATCCAAGTTCACCTATGGCTCCTTAGGGGGTACGCTACATACAGTATACCAGACCCTTATCCTAGATGAGGGTCTTCTATAGATGTTAATGCATACCTCCCAACCGCCCCGGATCCTGCGGAACCTTCCCGTAATTTCAACTAAGTCCCGGAGTCCTGCAGGTCTGGTCTGTGTCCCGGCACCCTATGCTGGAACGAGTTCTGACACTAAAATAATTTGCAGGCAGCTGGCAGGGACAGACGCCAGCTTCTCCAGTGTCGGTTGGCAGGGGATCATACCATTGGAGAATCAGGGCACCCAGAAGGAGATGCAGGAGAAGTGCAGAGCCAGGACAAGGGGGAGCACCACACAAGCGTTGTATATCCTACTGAGTGCCCTGGGATCAGACCGCCTGCCGTCTTCTACCCAAGTTTGCTGACAGTTTGCTACTGCAGTGGTCCACCCCTCTGCCAGCGTGATCTTTGTAAGTAACCCAAGCTGCTTGTTGATCACTAGCCTTGCCCAGCACCGCTGGAAAGCCCTGTAGATGTTACACAAATAGGTTCTGCCTTGAGGCTCTGAGGAACAAAGAGGAAAGCAGGGCAAGTAGGGGGTCAGAGGGGGGCAGGGGTTAACACAGAGAAAGGGGTGCAAAGGTTAGCAGAGAGAACAGAGGTTAGGAAAAGGAGAGGCGTTGTGGTGCAAGCTTAGAAGAGAGGAGAGTTGGGATGTACAGCGAGGAGCTGTTGGGTTGTAAAGGTGAGAGGGGATAGGATGCAGACATGAGCAGAAAGGCGGGTTGGGGTGCAAAGGTGACTGTAGAGGTAAACAAAGAGGGGGTTTGGGGTGCAGAGATTATCAGAGAGGGGGGTTTGGTGTGCAGAGATGATCAGAGAGGGGGGTTTGGGGAACAGAGGTTTGCAGAGGGGAAGGATCTTAAAGCGGAGGTCCGCTGATTTTTTTTTTTTTAAGTCAGCAGCTACAAATACTGCAGCTGCTGACTTTTAAAATAAGGACACTTACCTGTCCATGGCGCCCGCGATGTCGGCACCCGAAGCCGATCTATCCCTCGACTGTCAGGTGCTGCCGCCGCCATCTTCGGTGAGGTAATGCCTCACAACCCACCACATACAGAAGGATGTCAGCTATTTTTGGAAAGTTCTCATTAGACTAGACAAGGTCAGAGACCTTGCTACACATTTTATTCACAACATGACCAGCATAGGGACAACCCAGCAGAGGCACATGGAGAAAGGCTTGAAGTTCATATTCTGCTCATCTTGACCTCACCTGCGTGGAGGAACTTCTCATCTGGGAGATCCATAAATGTCCCAATCAAAACATTTCATCCACAACATGACCAGCATAGAGACAACCCAACAGAGACACATGGAAAAAGGCTTGTTCTGCTCATCATGACCTCACCTGTGTGAAGGAACTTCTCATCTGTTGATCCGTGACTGTCCCAATCAATCTGTAAGGTGACCAATCTACATATTCCCGACTTGGTCAACATAGAGACAAGCCAACAGAGACACACGGAGAAAGGCTTGAAGTCCATGTTCTGCTCATCATGACCTCACCTGTGTGGAAGAACTTCTCATTTGGGGATCCATGACTGTCCTAATCAATCTGTAAGGTGACACACATACACATTTCATCACAAAATGACCAAGATAGAGACAGCCCAACAGAGACACATGGAGTCCATGTTCTGCTCATCATGACCTCACCTGGGGGGTCTGGGGTCTTGGGGACCTGTGATTGTCCCAATTGATATGTAGGGTGACACATCTACACAATTCATCCACAACATGACCAGCCAAGAGACAATCCAACAGAGGCATGTTCGAAAGAATCTTACACAACTCAAGTCATTGATTGATCTTTACTGATCACCATATACATTATGCAGGGTAATTTACTATGTGGAGTGACTCATCTTCATGGGGCATGGTTGATGCTGGACCTCAGAGGAGACGCATAGAATAGGGATTGCGAGGACCAGACTTGCATAGCTTTTATTGGTGACTAAAGTCTCTTAGCCCACCATTATTTAAACATTAAGCTAATGTTCTAAAAGAAAGTGCTCTCAATATTTCTTTATTAAATCTGACCTCCGACACCCACCTATCACGGTATTTTGATATTTGCATAGCTCCTCCGAAGAGCCCGCCCGCTTCTCCTGAAGCAGAGTACTGTGACGTACTATCTTTGTATAGTTCACAATTTGAACATTATTAGCCACTGGAGCTCATACACCTTTGCTGCCCCAAAGTCAGGGCCGGATCTAGGGGGTGCTGCAGTGGGTTCCGCCCTACCAGATGTTTGTTGCCCCCACCCCGGTCTCTGAGACCAAAGCCTTCAACGAGCTATGACCCCGTCCCAGATCCCTAGCGCAGGTCCCTACTCTCCTCTGCAGTGGTAGATTGCTAAGACCGCCGGTGTCCTAACATCCACAGATGTAATGTGCATGTCCCCTGCATCTACAGGAAATAGGAAGAGGAACTTCCTCAATCCAGACCTGCAGCCTGCTCCTCCTCTTGGCTCCAGCCCTGTCTGCTTGTCGCTGAAAGGTAAGGGGGCACTCTGACGTGGGAAACAAATGTAAGTGGGCACTCTGATGGGGATCTTGATGCAGGTGGAACTTTGATTAGGATCCACGCCAATAGATTAGAAAGCAATGCCTGGACAAATTCACTCAGGCAGTGAGTGATCGGTGCTCTGGCTTACGGTGTCTTCCTAACACCCAACAGTAATTTTAGAAGAAAATGGAAAGCCGACAACTCATACATCCGGATATGCTGATTTTATTAATGCCGGTGGAGTACAGAGGCTTATGTGTTTCAGCACATAGCATTAGTCATTACTGTTATGGCTATGACTAAGACTATGTGCCGAAATGCGTAAGCCTCTGCATCTTCTGTACTCCACCTAGATTAATAAAATAGCATCTGGATGTACCAGTTGCCGGCTTCCCATTTTTGTTCTTATACTTAACTTTGTTAAGGACCCCTAATATGTAGGGGGGGGCACTGATGAGGACTCCTGATGTAAGGGGATTATGGTATAAGGAGGGACAGACTTGCAGACTTTTAGTGAAAGGGAAGACTCTGATGGGGTCTCCTGATGTAAGCAGGGACTCTTATGAGGCGTCCTGATTTAAGGGAGAACTCTGATGTAAGAAGAGCCTCTGGTGAGGACTCTTGATGTAAGCGGGGATTCTGATAAGGTCACATAGCTTTATGAGAAGCTTGAGATGATGAGGGTGGCCTCTTGCATAATTCTCATCCAAGCACCAATGGAGTTTGAGACAGGGACTGTTAGGGCAATGGCCAGGAAGCTGGAACCACAGACTTGAACTTGTGAGTGCCGGTATCAGGTGAGAAGCACAGAGATGAAGGCCCCCCAGACCAGTCATAAACTGAGTTTGGTACCAGTCAGGCAGGAAAGCACCAAGTCATGAGGAGGATCAAGATTAGAGACAGGCAGAGGTTGGCAATGTGCAGGTAACAAGGTACAGAATCAATAAGAAGAATTTTGGTCAAGAGTCAAGGCGAAGGTTGGTAACACAGGTATTCAGCAGACATAAACAAGCAGAGGTGGGTCTGGTGAAAGCCAGATCAATCAGGATTCAGGATCAAGAATAACAAAGATAAAGCTAAAAGACCATCCAGCAATTATCCCGTGCAGGTCTCAGATTTAAATAGTTCACTAGGCACCAGGCGCTGTTGTGTACACATTCCTATGTACGTGTGCGTGATGAGGTTCCTGACATCGAGAAACTCAATATAAGGGGTCCCATGTCAAAAGGAGTGCCCATGCTTAAGGGAATGCTCCTGTTCAAAGAATTGCCTGTGCTCAAAGGAATGCACACGTGAGCAAAACAGTCCATAGAACTTTGCACAGCATTAGGACCCTGCGTGCATTTATACGAGCACATGCGCATACACATGCTCATGCGCGCGCTCATGTGTGTGATCGTGCTTGTTTGATGGACTTTGGCGCCCAGTAGCCTATTTAAAGCCTTACAGGACTCAGGTTTATTGCTGAGTGGTAGTCAGCTCCTTCTGCTTGTGACCTTATCCTGTGTTCACCTGTTTCCAGGTCCGGCTTGTTGATCCTGCTTGTTCCTGAACCTCTGTTGCTGACTCTGGCTTGTGATATTACCATGGTTCTGGCCTGCTGTTCTAGTACTTCTGCTTGCTTGACCGTGGCCTGGCTTCAACTCTGCTCCTGGTTCCCAACTCTGTACTCCTGGTGTCCGGTTATTGCTGACCTCTGCCTGTCTGACCACACTTTTGAGATCCACTATCCGCCTGCTGCCAGCTGGTCTGCTTCAGCTCCGCATCTGCTACCAAGATATTCCAAACCAGATCTCTAACAGGCACCCATGCCACTCTGTGCCCTGTTATACCCGGTCATCATCCCCAGGGGAAACAGGACAAGTGGTGTATGGGCAGCCCTCTCGTCAACTCGGCCTCGATAAGGTACATGACAGAAAAACTGTTGGTGACTTACATACAGTGTTGGCGATATGCCTCCCTGACTTTCTTTTACTGGTATTCCATATCAGACAGGCTAAATGTGGCCCTGTCTATGGTGTTACCTAACCTGCGGAAGTGGCCATTACTGTGCCACGAAACGCGTTGATGCCGTTTCCGATTGTCGCATGACAAATACTTTTTGAGGAAATAATTCTCATTCTGGTTCATAGGCTCATGCCCTTGAGGTTGCTCGATCCCCAGACGGGTTTTTTGCAACCCCAAAAATTTGAGTACACTGTGGACTAAATTTAGTTAGTCACAGAAAAGCTCTAAGAAATAATTGGTTGGTGGCTCCTAATTGCTCTCATCGGAATCAAGGCAGCGAGGGAACAGACACAAGCACACGTTTTTCAAACTGTTCTACTGTTTATTACACATACTTAGATTGGAAGCATCGTTACAAAGGTAACTTCATAGTAGAAGGAAGTAAGGTTTTAACTAAGCAATGCAGGGCAATACCAGGAAAGAATGTAGGGATGTGTGTAGGTCAGAGAGAGGTAAGTGTCCTACACAAAGCATGTTAGTATAGGGAAAAACACAAAATGGTTGTGTGAGCTATATATACAAAATTCAGAGGTTATCAATTGCTCTCACAATATGAGCCACAACTATATAATGTTTTTTTCGGAACTTCCTACTCCTTTGTACAAACTACTACACATATATGCAGGACTTTCTTTTCAATCGGAATGGAGTTCTGGCACCTCCAGAACTGAATGTATGTAATGGCAAGGGGTGTGCTGCGAGGTCTGTTGTTGCCGGCTGCTGGAGGGTCTATTGATGCTGGCTGGAGTGGAGATCTGTTGTTGCTGCCAGGGGTTTATTGTTGCTGGGGAGTATTTTATTGTGGGTGGTCCATTGTTGCTGGGGGGAGATATTTTTGCTGGCTGCAAGGGATCTGTTTTACTGCTTTTCTTTTTATCATTAACAAATTCCATACAAATGACTTAATACCACAAATGTTACTTGGTTCTGTATTCTCTAAAAGGTGCAGAACTGGAGGTGGAAACAAGGAACGGTGGTTGGAGGTGGAATCATGGAACAGGGCTTGGAGATGGATAGGGTGTGGAACCAAGGAAAGGTGCTTGGAGATGGGTAGGGGTTGAACCAAGGAAGTTTGCTTGGAAATGGGTAGAGGTTGGAACCAAGGAACAGTGCCTGGAGATGGGTAGTGGGTGGAACCAAGGAATGGTGCTTGGAGGTGGGTAGTGGGTGGAACCAAGGAACGGTGCTTGGAGATGGGTAGGAGGTGGAACCAAGGAACAGTGCTTGGAGATGGGTAGGGGGTGGAACCAAGGAACATCGCTTAGAGGTGGGTAGGGGGTGGAAGGAAAAACTGTGCTTGGAGATGGGTAGGGGGTGGAACCAAGGAACGGTGCTTGGAAATGGGTAGGGAGTGGAACCAAGGAACGGTGCTTGGAGATGGATATGGTGTGGAACCAAGGAAAGGTGCTTGGAGATAGGTAGGGGGTGGAACCAAGGAACGGTTCATGGAGATGGGTTGGGGTGGAACCAAGGAACGGTGCTTGGAGATGGGTAGGGAGTGGAACCAAGGAACGGTGCTTGGAGATGGATATGGTGTGGAACCAAGGAAAAGTGCTGGGAGATGGGTAGGGATTAGAACCAAAGAACGGTTCATGGAGATGGGTAGGGGTGGAACCAAGGAATGATGCTTGCAGATGGCTAGGGAGTGGAACCAAGCAACAGTGCTTGGAGATGGGTAGGTGATGGAACCAAGGAACGGTGCTTGGAAGTGGCTATGGGGTGGAACCAAGGAACGGTGCTTGGAGATGGGTAGGGGTTGGAACCAAGAAACAGTGCTTGGAGATGGGTAGGGATTGGAACCAAGGAATGGTGCATGGAGATGGGTAGGGGTGCAACCAAGAAACAGTGCTTGGAGGTGGCTGGTGGTGGAGACAAGGGGTGACTTAGGAAAAGGGGGAGTTCCTGCACCTATCCTCTGAGGAAAAAGAGCCCTGCATATATTGATCTCTCCAGTGGCATTTCATCCCCTTTGTCTTCTCACCCGTGTGAGACCTTTGATGTCTTACAAGTTCTGTTTTCTGTGAACTACATTTTCCTCATTGGGGGCAGGAAGGTGGCTTCTGACACATGTGAGATTTTTGATGTGATGAAAGATTGCACTTGACTGCAAAACATTTCCCGCACTCAGAACATGCATACGGCTTCTCGCCCGTGTGAGACCTTTGATGCCTGACAAGTCCTGACTTCTGCGCAAAACATTTCTTGCATTCGGGGCAGGAATACGGCTTCTGGTGTGTGTGAGATCTTTGATGCACAGAAAGATGGGACTTGACTGAAAAACATTTCCCGCACTCTGCACATGAAAACGGCTTCTCCCCCGTGTGAGACCTCTGATGTGCGACAAGTTCTGATTTCTGTCCAAAACCTTTCCCGCACTCAGAGCAGGAAAACGGCTTCTCGCCCGTGTGAGACCTTTGATGTGGGACAAGTTCTGATTTCTGTGCAAAGCATTTCCCGCACTCAGAGCAGGAATACGGCTTCTCGCCCGTGTGCGATTTCTGATGTCTGGAAAGATGGGACTTCTGTGAAAAACATTTTCCACACTCAGGGCAGGAATACGGCCTCTCCCCCGTGTGAGATCTCTGATGTTTGACAAGAGTTGACTTATTCCGATAGCACTGCCCGCACTCAGCACAGGAATACGGCTTTTCCCCCATGTGGGACCTCTGATGTCTGACAAATTTTGATTTACCCAGAAAACACTGCCCGCACTCAGCACAGGAATACGGCTTCTTGTCTGTATGGCACAGTTGATGTCGGACATATTGGGCTCTCCACAGAAAAGATTTCCCGCATTCAGGGCAGGAATAAGCCTTCTCCCCCGTGTGAGATCTCTGATGTACAGAAAGGTAAGATGCGTCTGAAAAACATTTCCCGCACTCAGGACAGGAATACGGCTTCTCCCCCGTGTGAGACCTCTGATGTTTAGTAAAATCTACTTTACGCAGAAAATGTTTCCCGCACTCAGTACACGAGAACAGGTTCTCCCCCGTGTGAGATCTTTTATGCACATTAAGATTGGATTTAAAACGAAAACACTTCCCACACTCATTACAGGGAAACCTCTTCTCCGTTGGAAGGACGGTACTGTCCCTCACAGTCTGAGGTTCCTCAGGATAAGAGGAATACGATGGTCCGGCACCATCCCTCACAGTCTGAGGTTCCTCAGGATAAGAGGAATACGATGGTCCGGCACCGTCCCTCACAGTCTGAGGTTCCTCAGGATAAGAGGAATACGATGGTCCGGCACCGTCCCTCACAGTCTGAGGTTCCTCAGGATAAGAGGAATACGATGGTCCGGCACCGTCCCTCACAGTCTGAGGTTCCTCAGGATAAGAGGAATACGATGGTCCGGCACCGTCCCGCACAGTCTGAGGTTCCTCAGGATAAGAGGAATACGATGGTCCGGCACCATCCCTCACAGTCTGAGGTTCCTCAGGATAAGAGGAATACGATGGTCCGGCACCGTCCCGCACAGTCTGAGGTTCCTCAGGATAAGAGGAATACGATGGTCCATCTACACTGTGTGGTGCCGGATGGACATTTGAGGTAGTCGGGTTTTCTACTGGACTATACTGTGTGATGTCCTCATCTTCTACTTTACAGTCTGGAGACAAAGTGAGACAATCCTCTGAGGTTTTCCTCATCTCCCGTCCATCTACTAAAATAGAAATACAAAGATTATTACTAGACATGAGCAGATTGGTTCCCCTAAACCAGGACTCCGCCCACATCAGGCAGCTTTGTCTCTGAGGATCTTACAATTCCCCCCTTAAGGTAACTAGTAAATGGGTCCTCTGATCTCCTACCAGTTCATTTCTTTATTCATGGATAAAGCCAGAGAGTGAAAGAACCAATATTTATAGTGACAAGAATGAAGTTATATGGGATGAGTGCCATGTGTTGGTGTTGGGTAGTCATTGTTCCTACCTACAGTTGTGTTCATTGGTAACTTGCCTATCCATTGTTCAGAACCATAGGGTTGTACCGCCCCCTACAGGAGTAGGACACTAGGCAGAAAAAAAATGTCTTATGCCCCAGTTGAAGGGCCTTTTTGGTCGAAACGTGTAGGGCTTGGCTTATCGTTCCTCAGATTGCCCTGAATTTTTAACTTGTGATCAAAGTTTTTTTATTGCTGTATGCCGGTTTTTAGAAATAAAAAGCCATACTCTTTTGATCTACACTATTGGAAGCATTCCTTTTTTTCATACCATCCGGATGAGAGATTGGCCTGTTGTCCAGTTGGGCTTTGATCTTCAAGACCCAGCTTTGGTGTTCCTTCCATCGGGGGTTTGTGTGGTGGCCATCTATGACATCAGTGGAGGTCCTGGACCCTTTGGAGTTTCGTTTAACCGCCGATTCCAGTACCCTTTCCTATATGACTTTGTCGCTGACACTAGAGTTTAGTAACAAGCAGTGTCAGAAGTATTAAAACTCCTTAGAGGGGTGGGTGCTGTGTCTGTCAATCAACTCATAGGAAATAGATTTTACGGTAAGTCAAAAATCCCATTTTCTCTTTTGTTCATTGACAGACACAGCGCTCCATTATTCAGAACCATAGGGATATCCCAAAGCAGTGCCAAACATGAGGAGTGGAACAATGAAAAAATCCCAAGGCTAACACAAGAGCCAACCAGGAAAACAGGAGCTCAACAAAGGACAAGCTGGAGCCCAACCTGAACAATAACTCTTCGAGAG
This sequence comes from Aquarana catesbeiana, assembly GCF_042186555.1. NCBI lineage: Eukaryota > Metazoa > Chordata > Amphibia > Anura > Ranidae > Aquarana > Aquarana catesbeiana. The sequence goes on along the minus strand of NC_133331.1, from coordinate 291,176,372 downwards.
GGAATAGGGAACATCCACTTCGTAGAACGTTGTGAAAGTGTACACCGACGACCAAGTGGCCACCTTGCAAACTTGCGCAACGAGCGCCCGATGACAGAAGCCCCATGAAGCACTAAACACCCGAGAAGAATGCGCTGTAACAGGGGGAAAGAGGAACCCGATCCCTGACAGAATAGGCCAGAGTCATCATCTGTCTGATCCATCCTGTCAGGGATCTGTCAGCACCAGACCGGGACATTTGCGTGCGCCTATGCGCTGGCGCGCCCCTGTTCAGATGATGCAGCAGTCTCCAGCTGTTACTGTGCGTCAGCGCGGCGCATGTATGCGCGGGCGCGCGCGCATTCGAATTAGCGCCGTTTTGGCGCCAAGGAGCGCATAAGAGTCCTCCTGCTGCAGGGGTGCGCTGCTGTTTCGTCTCAGCTCTGTGAACCTGTTAACCTGCACCTGATTGATCGATTACCATATTGACCCGGCTTGTTTGACCATTCCTCCTTCTCCAATCCGACCCGGCCTGCCTGACTCTGCTGCTGTTTCTACCAGTACCGTTGCTGACCTCTGCCTGCCTACCGACTCTGCTTCTGCCTGCCGTTATTACCCGTCTTGTCTGCCTGCTGATCCGGACTGTCTGACCTTGCTTGTGCCTGCCCTTGCTTCTGTGCTGTTGTACCTTCAGCTCCAGCTCCAGTGATCTCTGCATCTGCATCTTCAGTGCTGCTGCCTGCTGCTCTCTGGTCACCACCTTACCTGCAGTCCAGCCATCCCTGGAGGGATCTCTACTCTGCTCCAGCATCAGAGACGTCTACCTCAACAGGCACTCCTACCCCACTGTGCTCATGAGTCCACTGTCCCCACTCCAATGGCTCTTGAACCAGCGTTGTATGAGAGGTCTTATCCTACAGTCAGGCTCTACTACCAGGTACTCAACAGTACGAAACAGCCATGACTGAGCCTGCAGGAGAGACCTCCTCGATGAAGGAGATCTGCACGCATCTTGCGGCCCTCACTCAAGCTGTGCAATCCCTTCAGGACAAATATACCAGACTTGAAGGGCAAGTTCAGAATCTTGCTGGGCCTAGTCCCATGGCTTCCTCTTCAGCCGCAGCTCCAGCACAGCCTGCTCCTGCTCCTTCCATTGTGATGCTTCCACCTGAACCGAGGGTCCCTATCCCAGAGAGGTTTTCCAGAGACCGGACTAAGTTTCGGGCCTTTCGCAATGCCTGCCAGCTATTTTTTGCCTTACAACCCCGAATCTTCTCGCTGGAAGTTACTAAGGTGGGGTTTGTGATTTCCCTCCTACAAGGGGAACCTCAGACCTGGGCTCACCGTTTACTTGAGGGGGACTCAGCCTTAACCCAATCTTTACCCTCATTTTTGATGCCATGGCTCAGCTCTATGAGGATCCTCAGCGGACTGCCACAGCCGAGTCAGCCCTGTTCGCGCTCCAGTAAGGCCGCAGACCGGCCGAGGACTATGTCACTGACTTCAGACGCTGGAGCGCGGACACTCAGTGGAACGATGCGGCCCTACGTCACCAGTTCCGCATGGGTCTATCTGAAGGGCTGAAAGATGAACTTGCTCGATTTGGCATACCAGATACCCTTGAGGCTTTGATCTCCTTGGCAATCCAGATTGACCGACGCCTCCGGGAACGTCGATTTGAACGTTCCGCTCAACAAACCCGCCCGGCCTGGATGACAGCAAGGGCTCCGGTTCCTGCAGCACGCCATCTACCTTCACCCAGTGTGAATCCAGTCAACGCCACACCTGACACTCTTGAACCCATGTAACTAGGGCTGATGCGACCTGCCTTGTCTCCTGAAGAACGGGCACATCGTCGTCAATTGAACCTGTGCCTCTATTGTGGTGGAACTGGACACTATTGTCCACAATTGTCCAGTCAAGATAAGTAAGTGCTCATCTTCTGTGTCTACCAGTCTCTCTGCTTTGTCTGCCAACTCTACCCACCTTGCCATTCCTCTCTCGTTACAGCTCCAGGAAGAGACAATTCCACTCAATGCTATCATTGACTCCGGAGCATGCAGCTGTTTTATCGACTTGACCTTTGCCAGCCTGCATAACATTCCTTTACGGACTAAGTCTCATGGACTCTCTGCTTTCTTAGCTGATGGCTCCCGCATTAAATCCGGACAAGTAACTCATGAGACTTTTCCTTTGCCTGCTACCATTTCCTCCCAACATAAGTAGCTGCTGACCCTTGATGCCATTACTTCTCCACTGTTTCCAGTTATCTTGGGCATTCCCTGGCTCCAAGCCCACAACCTGCACATCAACTGGGTCTCTGGAGAAGTAAAGTTTTTGTCGTCCTACTGTCAAGAACACTGTTTGGTAGAGAATCCCGACTCCTCAGCTACTCTGCTATGTCTTGACACCGACCAGAAATTATGCCAGTCTATACCTAAACAATACCACAAGTTCATCGATGTCTTTAGCAAGAAGGGGGCAGACTCCCTTCCGCCTCATCGCCCCTACGACTGCCCAATTGAGTTACTGCCAGGATCCGAGATTCCATTCGGACGTATTTTCCCTTTATCAGAAAAAGAGCAAGAGGCATTAAAGTCGTATATTGATGAAAACTTGGCCAAGAGGTTCATCCGCCACTCCACTTCCCCAGCAAGTGCCGGAATATTTTTTGTCACCAAGAAGGACAAGGCTCTCCGCCCGTGCGTTGATTATCGGGAATTGAACAAAATTACCGTTAAAAATCGGTATCCCCTCCCCTTGATACCTGAACTTTTCCAAAAGTTAAGGACTGCTGTCGTCTTTACTAAGCTCGATCTAAGAGAGGCCTACAACCTGATCCGCATTCGGGCCGGGCATAAGTGGAAAACAGCTTTTCGGACATTATGAATACCTGGTCATGCCCTTCGGACTCTGCAACGCCCCTGGGACCTTCCAACATCTGGTTAACGATGTTCTCAGGGACTTTTTAGACGTGTTTGTGATCGCATACCTGGACGATATCCTGATCTTCTCGGAATCTCTTGATCTGCATCGAGAACATGTCTGCAGGGTGTTGGGCCGTCTCCGCTTACACAGACTTTATGCAAAGGCAGAGAAATGCGAGTTCGAGCAACAAAGCATCCAATTCCTGGGGTTGATAATCTCTCCAACTGGCATCAAAATGGATCCTCAGAAAGTATCCACTGTTCTGGATTGGCCGGTATCCCTAGACAAGAAGGGAATTCAGCGGTTTATCGGTTTTGCAAACTTTTATAGGAAGTTCATCAGAGGATTCTCGGCCATAATTGCACCTATCACGCAGTTGACTAAGCAGAATGCCCGCCTCTCCTGGAATCAATCAGCCCAGGATGCTTTTGAGAATCTCAAGAGACTGTTTACCTCGGCCCCAATCCTCAGCCATCCTGAACCATCATTACCGTTTATTTTGGAAGTTGACGCTTCTGAAATAGCGGTGGGTGCAATACTCTCACGTTGTCAACGTAAAGGCAGCAAAGATCTAATGCATCCTGTGGGGTTTTTCTCCCGTAAACTTTCTTCTGCAGAAAAGAACTACGATGTTGGTGACCGGGAGCTTCTCGCTATTAAGGCTGCTCTGGAGGAGTGGAGGTACCTGTTGGAGGGGGCTATGCATCCAGTATTAATTTACACTGACCACAAAAACTTAGAATATTTAAGATCTGCTAAACGACTGAAGCCTCGGCAAGCCCGCTGGGCTCTGTTCTTCTCATGTTTTTGTTTTCATATAACTTACCGGCCAGGCTCTAAAAATATCAAACCGGATGCATTGTCACGTATGCATGACAATCCGAAAGACTTATCCATTCCTGACACCATCTTGCCCGCAAACAATTTCCTACTCCTGCAAACAGACCTACTCTCCCAGATTAAAGAAGCATCCTCTGATTCATCTAGGCCTACAGGGACTACTCTGACGATCAGAGATGGATTGTTCTGGAAGGGAAGCCAAATTTTTGTTCCTGAGGAGGTTCGGGTTAAGGTCTTGACGCTTCTTCATGATCATCCACTGGCAGGCCATTTTGGGGTCCACAAGACCCTGGAACTTGTGCAACGCACATTCTGGTGGCCCAATCTGAAAGACTTTTGTGAAAAATACGTCAGCTCCTGCCCTATCTGTACCCAGAACAAGACATCTAGAAATCGAGCTTGGGGTCTGTTAAAACCTTTGCCTGTACCTGATAGACCCTGGAAAATGATTTCCATGGATTTTATAGTAGAGCTTCCGTGTTCTGACGGGTGTCCAGCCATCTTCGTAGTGGTAGACCGTCTAACCAAGATGGCCCATTTCCTTCCCTTAAGGGGAACTCCATCTGCCATCGAAACCGCCCGCATATTCATCAAGGAAATCATCAGACTACATGGAGTCCCTGCAAATATAGTTTCTGACAGAGGGGTACAATTCACCTCACATTTTTGGAGAGCCCTGTGTGAAATCCTAAAAATCGAACTGGCCTTATCCTCGGCCTATCATCCTCAAACTAATGGGCAGACAGAAAGGACCAATCAGACCCTTGAACAGTACATCAGATGCTTTACATCCTTCACACAGGATGATTGGGTGTCCCTGCTGCCCTTAGCAGAATTCGCATACAACAATGCTAACCATTCAGCCACCGGTCAATCCCCCTTTTTCGCCAATTATGGCTTTCATTTAACCTTTCTACCTGATTTCCTTCCAGAGTCTTCAGTTCCGGCAGTACAGAATACAGTGGACTTCCTCAGCCACAACAATCAGATGTTGCAGGAGGCGGTGTCCAAGGCCCAGGCAGACAGCAAGAGAGTCTTCGATCGAAGAAGAAGAGGGGAGTTGAATTTACAGCTTGGTGATCAGGTATGGCTTTCTACCAGTGATATCAAGTTAGCACCTAGGTTTAAGAAGTAGGCCTAGGTTTATGGGACCCTTCCCGGTTAAGAGGAAAATTAATGAAGTATCTTATGAACTGACCCTGCCTGATTCTCTCAAGATTCATTCCATGTGTCTTTGCTTACACCTGCTATACCTGATCCCTTCCCTGATAGACCTCCTGAACCTATCTTAGTAGATGGAAGTGAGGAATTTGAAGTTGAGGCTATTCTTGACTGTAGAAGAAGACAGGGACAAAATCAATTTCTGATTAAATGGAAAGGTTACGGTCCAGAGAGTAACTCATGGGAACCAGACAGTAATGTCCACGCCAGGCGATTAGTTTGCGCTTATTTCTCTGCCCACCCGGAGAAAAGAAGGCTTGTGGGCATCCGGAGGCTGCCCTTTGGAGGGGGGCAATGTCAGGGATCTGTCAGCACCAGACCGGGACATTTGCGTGTGCCTATGCGCCCCGGTTCAGATGATGCAGCAGTCTCCAGCTGGTACTGTGCGTCAGCGTGGCGTTCAGGCGCGCGCAGGTGCACGGCGCGTGTGTGCACGGGCGCGTGCGCAAGCACAGGCGTTCGCGCCGTTTTGGCTCCAAGGAGCGCATAAGAGTCCTCCTGCTGCAAGGGTGCACTGCTGTTTCGTCTCAGCTCTGTGAACCTGTTAACCTGCACCTGATTGATCGATTACCATATTTACCCGGCTTGTTTGACCATTCCTCCTTCTCCAATCCGACCCGGCCTGCCTGACTCTGCTGCTGTTTCTACCAGTACCGTTGCTGACCTCTGCCTGCCTACCGACTCTGCTTCTGCCTGCCGTTATTACCCGTCTTGTCTGCCTGCTGATCCGGACTGTCTGACCTTGCTTGTGCCTGCCCTTGCTTCTGTGCTGTTGCACCTTCAGCTCCAGCTCCAGTGATCTACGCATCTGCATCTTCAGTGCTGCTGCCTGCTGCTCTCTGGTCACCACCTTACCTGCAGTCCAGCCATCCCTGGAGGGATCTCTACTCTGCTACAGCATCAGAGACGTCTACCTCAACAGGCACTCCTACCCCCACTGTGCTCACGAGTCCACTGTCCCCACTCCAGTGGCTCCTGAACCAGCGTTGTATGAGAGGTCTTATCCTACAGTCAGGCTCTACTACCAGGTACTCAACACATCCAGAAATGGTCGCAGAAGAAGCAGATAGCCCCCTTTCTTGGCCTGTCCATGAGCACAGCAAGTCTGACCTCCAAAAAGACTCAGTGGCTGCCAAATACAAACCGAATTCCCCAAACCACATCCCGGGCGGATAAGGCAAAAATTCCTTAGGATGTGTTGACCAGGGACACAAGGAAGACAACACAATGTCCTTATTCAAAGGGAAATCCGATGAAGGAGCAATGGAAAGGGGCGAAGAACCACCTTAACCTTGAGTAACACTGGGAAAGGTGGACGACAAGATAGCGCCATCATTTCCGACACCCTGCGAGCAGAGGTGATAGCCACCAAGAGGCCACCTTCCGAGACAGAGTAAGCAGTGGAATCCCCCAAATATATTGAAAGAGAGGCTTCTGTAGAACTGAAATCACCAAGTTCAGATCCCACGGCAGTAGAAGGGTGGAATCAGACGTCAAACCCCTTGAATAAAAAAGGTACGCACCAGGAAGTGCGAGACCAGGGGACAATGAAGACCACCCAGGCTGACACCTGGCCCTTGATGGTACTCAAGGCCCATTCCTGCTCAACTCCGCGTGAAGGGAGGCTGGAATCGGAGCCACCGAGAAAGAACGAGGATAAAATGCCTAGTGACTCACACCAGGATATATGCATTTTCCACCTCTGGAGGTAGAACCTCCTAGAAGGTAGACTCCCTAGCTATCAGCAGCGTTGGAACTGCAGCACCTGGCTCATCACCAGCCAGGCCGTTAAAACCAGCCACTCTAAAGCAGGATGGAAGAACGGCCCTTGGGCCAGTAGATCCTCCCTGAGAGGCAGCCCCAAGGAACATTGGTGACCAGGCAACCCAGACCAACAGGACCCATCCAATAGAATGACCGGAATCCCCACGGCCGTGATCCTGCGCAAAAGCCACAGTAGAAGCTTGAGAGGAGGAAAGGCGAAGAGCAAAAGTTACCGGCCCCATGGGCCACCAGAGCGATTGAGGTGCTCACCAGAGGATCCCGTGACCTTGCCAGAAGCCTTCGTACCGTTCTGTTGAGCCAGGACACAAACAGATCTACCTCTGGAGTGCCCCATTGGAGACATATCCAATAAAACACGGCCCCGTGAAGGGCCCAACCCATGGTCCAACCCTAGCCAACTGAGGCATCTGCCTGTCAGAATTCCACTCCTGGAATGCACACGTCAGAGAGAGCCGGAACGAGACGTTCTGCCCACTGGAGGATACTGGCTACTGCCAGGGCTGCCTACACCCTATTTGGCCCGGCCTGGTGATTGACATAAGCCACCGCCGTTGCATTTTCCGACTGGATCCGTACCGGGAGCCCCCGAAGTCGATCCTTCCACGATCCAGACATAGTCTGATCGCGAGAAGTTCCAGGATATTGCTCGGTAGTCCGGATTCCACCAACGTCCAACGACCCCGAGCAGAGCTCAGTCCCAGGACACCTCCCCACCCAGACAGGCTGGCATTGGTGGTCACCCTGTTCAATACAAGGGGAGAAAGGATTTACCCCCCCAAAGAACCGGAGAGCGAAAAGCCACCAGACCAGGGAACCTCTGCTTTCCTGGCTCAGCTGAATCCGATTGTCCAGAGACCTCGGGCACTTGTCCCATTATGCCAGAATCTCCCCGGAGGGAGCTTGTATGGAGCTGTGCAAATGGAATCGCCTCAAAAAAGGTAGATACCATCAGACCCAACACCCACATGCAGGTCTGCCTGGAGGCCCACCTGCCGGACAACAGTAAATTAAAAACGCAGCATGCAACATCTGGAGTTTGTCCAGGGGAATTAACACTCTGGCCAGAGCTGAAGCCCGGGTCAGGCTCAGATAATCCAATGTTCTGGAAGGGGCCAAAGCAGAGCACATAGTGGAATGCGTAAGTAAGGATTCGTGATGTTGATAGAAGCCAGAAAGTCCCCATGATGAAGGGGTGCCACCTCCGTGCAGACGGACTCCATCCTGAACTTCTGTACCCACACCAGGCAGGTCAGGGCCTTGAGGTCCAGAATTGGACGTACCATGCCCTCCATCTTTTGGACTGTGAACTCTGAAGGAGAACTGCAAACGGTCCGGCGACAGACGCACACTGGACTCCTCAAAGCGGTACCCCACAGCAGGCGTTTTTGGAAGCACAAAGGGGCACTTTGGACACTCCCAGTCTTCATGAACAAGTTTGGCAAAATAAGAGTGAGAAGGGAACGCTTTCACTACGCAAGATGACTTATGGGTGCCAAAGGGGAACCGGCCCACCACCGCTGCATCCCCGATCTTGAAAAGTTCCCGCACAGATGTAAGAAGTGCGACAACCAGCGCAGTTTCATGCACCACTGACAGGACAGGGAGCGTGGCCACCAACCCCGCAAGGTGGGCCACGTCTGTGGCGGCAGAGCCAGATATAGGATCGTTCGAGACAAAGGAGGTAGAGTAGGGCGGGGGGGGGCCCACCACAAAAAACTCAAGAGGGGGCCACCAACTGATACCCCCGCCGCCCGAGGCCGCACAGGAGATGACGATCGAGGCCCTTCACAGGGGGGGCGCCGACCGAGGCCCTTCACAGGGGGGGCGCCGACTGAGGGCCCACATAGGGGTCGCTGACCGAGGGCCCACATAGGGGGCGCTGACCGAGGCCCCTCACAGGGGGCACCTACAGGGGGGCGCTGACCGAGGCCCCTCACAGGGGGCACAGATTGAGGCCCCTCACAGGGAGCACAGACCGAGGCCCCTCACAGGGGGCACCTACAGGGGGGCGCTGACCGAGGCCCCTCACAGGGGGCACAGATTGAGGCCCCTCACAGGGAGCACAGACCGAGGCCCCTCACAGGGGGCACAGACCGGGGCCCCTCACAGGGGGCACAGACCGGGGCCCCTCACAGGGGGCACAGACCGAGGCCCCTCACAGGGGGCGCAGACCGAGGCCCCTCACAGGTGGGCGCCGACTGAGGGCCCACATAGGGGGCGCTGACTGAGGCCCCGCACAGGGGGCACCGACAGATGCCGTCCACACAAGGCACCACTGAGGCCCCTCACAGGGGGCCCAGGCTGAGGCCTCGCACAGGGAACGCCAGGAGCACCCACTTCAGGCCCAACTAATGGACCCCCAAAGAGAGTTCGCCCTCAGAGCCCTCACAGCGCCGCTCCTCTGGTAGGAGGCGGCCACGAGGCCCAGCAGGCCGCAAAAGCCGCAGCCTAAATTTTCGACCGCCTGCCGCGAGTGCGTGGCCCGCGGGGGTACCGGGCCGATCCGAGCTGCTGAACAGAGGGCGGACACCCAAAAAGCCGGAAAGCGGTGGCCTCCGCAGCCCGCCCCGGGGGCGCCCACCCAGCACCCGGTCAGCAGGCCGCAAAGCCGCAGCCTAAATTACGGGAGGGCTGCCGCAGGCAGTCCCCCGATCACGGACATCCGGTCACCCGCCTCCTAGGCCCAACCACTGCAGCAGGTGGGCCCAAGGGATACCCCCCAGTAGCAACCCCGAGGGTGGAAGGTGGAAGGGAGGGGGGGGTGTGTCCAAAAGCACCTAGGCCAGAAGCCTGGGCCTCAACCGATGGAAGGAAGGGACGGGGGTGGAGAACCCTGGAGGGACCGACTACCCCAGGGAGTACCCGTGCCCCACGTCCAGGGAAGGAGAGGAGAGGAGGGGGGGGCCAGTACTTACCGATCCAGCGAAGCGTGCGGGTAACGCTCTCAGACAGGTCCCCTCGCCACCGAAGTGGGGGGGCTGTCAGCCATGAGGAACGCTGCGACTTAGGCCGAGACCCAGTCGTATGCGATCTTGCGAGACGTTTAACTCCATTGGGGGTATGTCACGGCCTACCTAGCGCATAGCTGTGGTCTGCACACGCTTGCTGGCCAGACTGGGGAGACGACTGGATCTTAGTGTCCACTTGTCCAGTGTCCAAGGGAACTAGGTCCTTACTCCTGACTAGGCAGAAAAAAAACTGAAGGCCTATAGCAGAGAGGGGGGGGGGGGTGTATACCACCTAGGACTGCCCATAGGCGTAGCCAAGTCTTTTTTTTTTCTGCCTAGTGTCCTGCTCCTGTAGGGGGCGGTATAACCCTATGGTTCTGAATAATGGAGCGCTGTGTCTGTCAATGGACGAAAGAGAAATCAACATTTTGCTGCCAGCTGAACCCCAGGAACCTCCATAAATCCAGTCTAGATACATAAATTGTGTCTGCAGCACAGAGAAGGAAGATTATCCGAGAGAAATACAGGAATACAGGACGGGGAACACAGCTCAGGAAAGTGACCAGGGGATTACAGGCTGATATCACCCAGTCCCCGCCCTACTCTGGACCAATCAGTGAGCAGTATGGGTGGAGGAATGGTTTTGGTGTTAATGACCCACCTGTGCTGATCTCTGTAGGAGTGTCCTCCTCTATAAAGGTCTTGATTATTTCAGCCTCCTCCACATACGTCTCTTCTTCTTCTTCTTCTTCTTCATCTTCTTCTTTAACCTCAACTTTTATATCTATCGGATCTTCATCCTAAACCAAGAACATGAGAGAAAATAACACAAATTCTAATGATGTGAGACTGCATAGAATAAATATCCCCACAAATCACTTACATGTTCTAGATGCTCCGTCCCACCAACCTTGAAACCACGAGGGATGGTGTGACCTTCCTGTGTGGAACTCCAAGAATACAAAGGAAGGGGACTGTCAGGGCTGGGCTCAGCCCTTCCTTCTAAAAGCTGGCCGCTCAGCTGTCGGCTAATTGCCAGCTCCTATCTCTCCACAGTTACTCAGCTGTTGATGATATCCTGCTCGTCAGTCCTGCCTACTTAAGCCGTTCAGCCCAGGGGATCTCTGCTTTCACCTTGGTCAACATCACAGAAACTATCTCCTGCAATCCTGTTCAAGACTGGCTTTGCCGTCATCCCTTCTGGCTCCAGATCCTGCTTGCCGTTCACTACACTGATCCCTGACTTCTGGCTTGGCTGACTATCCGTTCTGGTTACTGACCTTTGGCTATGTTTTGACTACGTTTGTTCTTTTTACTTTTGTTATTAAATAAGTGTGATTTAACTGTACTTCTGTCTCGGCCTGATTTCATGGTTTCTGACAAGGACACCTCTCTGGTGAGTTTTCTGTTACTGGGCGTTGTGCAAAAACCTCACACCAACTATGCAGTTAACCAATTACACACCAAAACAGCTGCCGCTATGGGGTTGGTTTACTAAAACTGGGAGAGTGTAAAATCTAGTGCAGCTGTGCGTAGGAGCCAATCAGCTTCTGACGTCAACTTGTTCAATTAAACTTTGACAAAAAAAAAAAAAGAAAAAAGAAAAACCTGGAAGCTGATTGGTTTCTATGTAGAGCTGTACAATTTGTGGGTTCTGCCTTCTACTATTAGATAACTTTTGTATGATATGCCATAAAACCTGATAATGGGCTGTTGGCTTGAGTCATGTCTACCTAACCGTTTGTATTCGGTGAGGATCGGTGTGTGAGTGTCTGATCACTGCATAGTCTTATTATCAGGAGAATGTGGAGCCATGTAGTACACAGAGGGAAGGAAAGTAAAGGGGGAGGGTGAAAGATGCCGATGTATCAGGAGAAAGCGAAAGTAACTTTTCTCCTCTCTCACCTCGATCAATGCAGGAACTTCTGCAGCTTCTGGAAGCCCGCGGGATGAACATGCAGGGAAGGACAATGCACTGTGTGTACCCATTGGCTGAGGAGGCAGAAGCACCGCCCCCTGCTGCCTTCCCAGTCGACAGGTAGCTGAAGCTCACGATAAGTGCCTTCCTCCCTCCTTCCCGACATCATAAGGGACCTCTCAAGAACCGGCCTTCTTTACAATGCAGATCGGGGAAAAATGTATTTTCAGCCGGTATCCAGTGTATGCAGTTCGGCTCCTGCAGCTGATAGGCTACACTAGCCTGGCTGCTGTGAAACTGCTCTGGGGTGGGGGGTTGTCCCTGCATGGAACAGCTAAGAGCCCGAGAGCCAGCATTGATGTCTCTCTCTCCCCTCCTTCCTATCTCACACGGAATGATACACAGACGATCTGCTCCTTCTCCCCCTCCCCCGCTCCTGTGTGCTCCAGGGAAGTCAAGTGTGAAGCTAAGGAGCTCACACTTCCCACGGTACACACAGAGGAGAGGGGAGGGGGAGAAGGAGCAGATCGTCTGTGTATCATTCAGTGTGAGAGAGGAAGGAGGGGAGAGAGAGAGACATCAATGCCGGCTCTGATGCCACTGGTTGCAAGACGTGAAGCGGTTATAGCAACCAGTGGCCGGAAGTAGACTCAGGAGGCGGAGCCAGCAACGCAGCAGCTCAGTCCATACCTGTTCCCTGCATTCCCAGTGTGCGTTTTTTTTAGTTGGGGGGCACATTATAATGTTGGGGGGGCCATGGCCCCCTCTAGCCCCCCCCTAGTGACGCCACTGCTTTAATGACCACTACTAAAGAAGGCGGGGATCTGTTCCTCCAGTTTTCATCTTAATGAGAGGCGGAGGAGGTAAATTTTGTAAATAAGTAATTTTTCTCCTTCACTGATGTGCGCTGAAGAGGCGGCACTGGTGAGGAGGCACTATTATGCTGCACTGATAGGCGGCACTGAGGTGGCACTGGTCGGGGGCACTGATAGGCGGCACTGATAGGTGGTACTGGTGGGGGGCACTGGTATGCGGCCCTGGTGGGCACTGATAGGAAGCACTGATGGGAATTGATGGGCAGCACTGATGGGCACTAAAAGGGAGCACTGACTGGCACCAGTAATGGGCACTGATTGGTGGCACTTCTGGGGCTTTACTGTAATCTGGGAACTGATGATTGGTGCCCTGTTTACATGCTCTGTTCTCCCTCTTCGTCTCTCATCGACCGAGAGATTACAGGCACTTCCTGTATTTACATGTGACCAGTTGCGATTTGACACATCCGATCACATGGTTAAAGAGCGGCATCAGCGATTGGAGATTGGGGTTGCACTGTGTTCTAGCAACATGCCGCAGCCGCGATTGCTGCGCGTCCCTGCTGGCGCTTGGGAGCAGCTGTTTGGGTGTGCCGTTGTATTATGTCCATCCAGAACGAGAACCACACCGTCCCTCCGTCATTTGATTACATTTTCACTCTGAATATATTATAAAAGATTCAATGTCACAAACATGCTTGTGTACGATTGTAACCATCTACCTGATCCTGGTGGTGGATGGTGTGATCTTCCCGTGTGGAATCCCGGGAATACAGAGGACGGGGACATCTCTCTGGTGGGTTCCTGTAGATAGATGACTCCACCATGGTGTCCTGGTACAGATCTTTGTGTCCTTTCTCTATCACCCCATCCTCATCATCCTCCTCTTCTTTTATCTCTTCTTTAACCTCAACTTTAGAATCTCTCAGGTTTCCACTCTGAATATATAATAAAAATGACAACAATTGTTACAATGCAGATAATGTACAGATCCTAATGATACTATCAGTGATTGTTCCTCATCTACCTGATGATGGTGAGGGATGATGTGATCTTCCTGTGTGGAATCCCGGGAATACAGAGGACGGGGACATCTCTCTGGTGGGTTCCCATTACTGGATCCATCTGTAGGAAACACACACACTGACTGAATACATTGTTTCTATGTGTTTATCAGATGATGGGGGATCTAGGTGGACCCTCCGTACTGCTCTCTCCTTTACAATAAAGTCTCCTCTTACCCGGTGATGTGAAGGGCGGCTGATTCTCCATCATGACGTCCTTGTAGAGATCCTTGTGTCCTTCTAAATACTCCCACTCCTATGTAAAGAAATAAACATGTCCAATATTGATAGTACGATGATCATCCAGACACATCCCTTGTCTGTTACTGGATAATGTCCCAGAATTCCCAGAATCCTCCTCACCTCTCCTGTCAGCAGCTCCATCATCTTCTTGGTGACTTCTAGAATCTTCTCCATGTTGTGTCTCTCAGGTTTTAGGGAGTCACATGGAGGCACTGTGATGGTCATATGATCACCTGACTTCACAAGAGGAAATCTCTGTATTGGAGAACCAATAGGAATATCATGTTAGAATCCCAGAATCCTCCTCACCTCTCCGGTCAGGTCTGTGTTTTATTAATAGAGATAAGAGTGACGTCATGTGACCTCCCAGAATCCTCCTCACCTCTCCGGTCAGGTCTGTGTTTTATTAATAGAGATAAGAGTGATGTCATGTGACCTCCCAGAATCCTCCTCACCTCTCCGGTCAGGTCTGTGTTTTATTACTAGAGATAAGAGTGATGTCATGTGACCTCCCAGAATCCTCCTCACCTCTCCGGTCAGGTGTGTGTTTTATTAATAGAGATAAGAGTGGTGTCATGTGATCTCCCAGAATCCTCCTCACCTCTCCGGTCAGGTCTGTGTTTTATTAATAGAGATAAGAGTGATGTCATGTGACCTCCCAGAATCCTCCTCACCTCTCCGGTCAGGTATGTGTTTTATTAATAGAGATAAGAGTGATGTCATGTGACCTCCCAGAATCCTCCTCACCTCTCCGGTCAGGTATGTGTTTTATTAATAGAGATAAGAGTGATGTCATGTGACCTCCCAGAATCCTCCTCACCTCTCCGGTCAGCAGGTAGATGATCTCCAGGGTGAGGTTTAGTATCTTCTCAGTCATGTGACTCCGGTCCTCCTCCATCCTCATCCGAGTTGTCATGTGATTTATACAGGTCTCCTTGTAGACGGATAATTTTGGGAAATGAAAGCAAGAATTATTTGGATGGTGTTGGTCACACAATAATAGAATGTGGGGTGGGGGTGTAGGTGGGTTGCTGTACATTTAAGAACTACTACCCCCATGGGAACAGATTTAGTTTGAACTGTTTAGTGTTTGCTACATTTTTGGGGTCCCAGAACCCTTTTGACCTGCCAGATCAGAGTTTCTCTTTTCTCTGTTGGGTTGGTTTTGTATCTGAACTGGTTTTGATTAGTTCTAGGATTTGTAGACAAGAAATGACAAATACGACCCTCCTGTCTTCTTCTTGCTTTGCTCTGAGGCAGTGCTGTGAGGGTCAATGTAGGGTCATCATGACGTTGAGGCAGAGAAACATGCTGGATTTTGGATGGCTAATGGACTGTCTCCCCCCCCCCCCCCCATTCTTTCCCAGATACACAAACCTGATCCCTAGTTAAGAAAAAAAAACAATGGTATAGGACAGTGATGGCGAACCTTGGCACCCCAGATGTTTTGGAACTACATTTCCCATGATGCTCCACTACACTGCAGAGTGCAAGAGCGTTATGGGAAATGTGTAGGCCGTAAACTCCGGCTCTGTGACTGGCCGGAGTCGCGTGACGTCACGGCATGACCCCTACTAGAAACGGCACAATGGGCCCTTTTTCGTAAATATCTCCTAAACCGTGGAGGTTTAGGAGATAGTTCAGGCAGGGAAGGGAGATGCCGCTCACAGCGCTTCCAAACCTGAAGTAGTTACCGCCCTAGTGTGAACTCGTTCCAGGTGCTGACTTTGCATAGACTGAGATGAGGTGAGGAAATTCCTGGATAGCCGCACACTGGAGAAAAAACATCTTTATTGAAGTATAAAAATATATCCAAAATGCAGTCACATGAAAAGAAGATACAGGCTCAAAAAACAAGCTAACGCGTTTCACATCATAGGATGCTTATGAGTAAGCATCCTATGATGTGAAATGCGTTAGCTTATTTTTTGAGCCTGTATCTTCTTTTCATGTGACTGCATTTTGGATATATTTTTATACTTCAATAAGGATGTTTTTTTTTCTCCAGTGTGCGGCTATCCAGGAATTTCCTCACCTCATCTCAGATATTCCCAGCACCTACAGGTAAGCCTTAATATAGGCTTATCTGTAGGTAAAAGTGGTTGTACATTGTGTACAACCACTTTAACCGCCGTCACCTGCGATAAATTACCGCATGAGAAAACGCGGTAGTTACCGAACAATAAAAAAAAAAAATAAATAAATAAAATAAATACACTAAATTCTTATTGCATTGCAATTTCACAACTGATTTATCGCATGCGTTATTTTACCACATTTTATTTGCCGTTATTTAACGCTTAGTGAATTGACCCCTTTGAATCTCATAAAATTACAAACATTTAGTTCCACCCCAAATAATTCCCCCCCCCCCCCCCCCCCATCCCCTGATCAAAGACTGATGTGGTGGGAAAGGTGACAAATCTCCGAAATGAAGGAAATGTTCTGACCCCCGTGAGTGAGTCTGAAGGCACACCTCCCAACATTCTGAGATGGGAATGAGGGACACCTACTAACAAATGTATGTAGGCATAGGACACGCCCCCTTAAAGGAGAATTAACCCAAAAAAAGGTTAATTAAACGCACAAGTGCTTTTTTTTACCACTACTATTCCTTTATATTGGCTTTTAAAATGTACAAATGCAGCAGTTTAGAAATTGGATGAAAGGTTTAGCACCGGGAAACACTTTTTGAGAGATCAAAAATGTATTTTATATACAACTGTATAGATCAGAGCAAAATGAGGGACAAATGAGGTGGAATGAGGGACAGAACTCCAAATCAGGGACAGTCCCAGTTGGGAGCTATGTGAAGGGGTTAATCTAGGTTTCCACACTATATATGTGTGTATCATCATCTGCTGGAGATAAAAGACGTCACAGTGACTATGGAGGAAGAGGACGGAACATGACGGGGGGGGTTACTGGGTGTAAATAGAAAATAAGATCTTATTACCTCCTCTGCTGCCACTTCCAGCAATGTCTCCTCTCAACCCCCTCCTGGCTCACCTCTCACCCGGAACTTCCTATTTATACCTGACATCACTTCCTGTCTTCCATAGAGACTTCCTGTCTGTTATCCATAGGAACATCTTGTCCAGGTAGAAGTGAGATCACCACCTTGTGGAGCTCAGAGGAACTGCAGCCCCCCCCCCCCCCCCCCCCCCAGGAAACGTCTCGTAGTGTGAACTGTACAGTAACACCTTGGATTACGAGCATAGTTAGTTCCAGAAGCATGCTTGTAATCCAAAGCACTCGTATATCAAAGCGAGTTTCCCCATAAGAAACATTAGAAACTCAGATGATTCGTTCCACAACCACTGCTGGTGTATGAAGTACTGTACGTGGCCAGAGGTGCGGGTGTGCTGGTGATGCTCAGAGACACTCGGGAACTGCTGACATTTTCAGGTGCTCCAGCACCCGTTACGCCCCCCCACCCAACTGGGAGTGTCTCTGAGTTCTCCAGCGCCCCCAGACTTCTGGTCACATACGGTAATACATACACCAGCAGCTTGAGTCCTGCTCGTCTTGCGAGATAAGCGCTCACAAATCAAGTCAGGATTCTAAAAAAAATATAGCTCGTCTTGCGAAACGTTTGTATACCACGTTACTCGCAAACCGAGGTCTCACTGTATATCCATATAGATGGGGGTCATCGCCACTCCCACCAAGGGGAATAGAAATATATTAAACAAATAATAACATCTGCAGTGTCCAGTGGTAATCTCACTCAGAATTCCAATGGAGAACCTGGGAGATTTGCCTCAACTTCTCCAATAGCTGGGAGAGATCCCTCAAAAACATGTGTCTCTCAAGTTCCCTGAGTTTACAAGTATATATCTAATAGAATATACAATACATACACAGCACAAGGCCGTGTTCACACGATAAGTTTCTCGGGGCTGCAGTAGGAGGAAAATAAGTCCCATTGTTGGCTCTTAGTAAGAATAAGCTAAGCCCCACTATTGGTGTTAGTAGGATAAAATAAGTCCCATTGTTGGCTCTTAGTGAGAACAAGCTAAGCCCCATTATTAGTGTTAGTGGGATAAAATAAGTCCCATTGTTGGTGTCAGTGGGATAAAATAAGTCCCATTGTTGGTGTCAGTGGGATAAAATAAGTCCCATTGTTGGTGTCAGTGAGGTAAAATTCTGTACCTTCAATTCTGGGTGTCAGTAGGATAAAAGATGTCCCAGTAGGAGTCAAATTATCCCCATTGTTGGTGTCAGTGAGATAAAATAAGTTCCATTGTTGGTGCCAGTAGGAGTAAAATAAGTTCTATAGTTGGTGTCAATGGAATAAAATAAGCCCCATTGTTGGTGTTGGTAAGATAAAATACCTTCCGTCCTGAGTGTCAATGGGATAAAAGAAGTCCCATCATTGGTGTCAGTAGGAGTCAAATGAATCCCATTGATGGAGTCAGTGGAATAAAAATAAGTCCCAGTGTTGGTATCAGTGAGATAAAATAAGTTCCATGGTGTCAGTAGGAGTAAAATAAGTTCTATAGTTATGGTAAATTATTGTTGCACCTATAAAGTCCCATATCTCTTCCCTCTCCCTACTCTATAAGTTCTATAGTTGGTGTCAGTGGAATAAAATAAGTCCCTTTGTTGGTGTCAGTAAGTCTAACCTCAGTCCAGCATTGGTGGTCAGTGTTGGTACCTACCTGATCAGTGATCACACACTCCTGCTCTGTTGCCTCTCTGCTGGTGTCTGAGTTCTTCTATCCCTGTCAAAAAGGAGATCTCTTCACCCAACAGTCTGGTTTAACTGCAACGCCTGGTGATAGAACCCAGAGACTGTTCCCGCAGTCAGCACCTCACTGCCACTCTACACGTTGTCCTGGAACCTGAAGGATGAAGACATGTTGGGTCAGTAGACAAAATCCCGGGACTGTCCTGCAGCATCTGGAACACTTGACAACAATAACAAGGCCATGTTCACACTACGAGAGGTTTCCCTTGAGCTCCACAAGATGGTGATCTCACGCCTACCTAGATAGGAAGTCTCTATGGAAGATGGGAAGTGATGTCAGGAACAGATAGGAGGTGAGAGGTAAGTCGGGAGGAAGTAGAGAGGAGACATTGCTGGAAGGGTTCCCATCCTGCAGATTCACCTAGTCAATTCTGAGGATGGGATCTAGCTTGTTCAACGTGAACTGGCTAGATCCCATCCCACAGAATAACCTTTTTGCTCCCTAGTGGTCAGGTCATATAGAGGGATGGAAACTAGACAGTTCACTATGAAGGAGCTAGTTCCCATCCCGCTAAATTACTTTTTTTCATTATTACCAAACAGGTCATATAAAGGGAAGGGAACTGGTTGCGACTAGTTCCCATCCCACAGGTGGCCCTTGTCCTTTCCGAGGATGGGATCTAGCTTGCTCAGTGTGAGCCGGCTAGTTCCCATCCTGAGATGGCCTTTTTTTGCCCCCTAATACTCAGGTCCTTTATAGGGATTGTAACCTTCACAGTTCACTATATGAACTGTCATATAAAGGGATGGGAACTAGACCGTTCACTTTGAAGGAGCTAGTTCCCATCCCGCTAAAGGACCTTTTTTTCATTTTTACCATACAGGTCATATAAAGGGATGGGAAACTGGTTGCGACTAGTTCTCATTCGGCAGATGGCCCTTGTTCTTTCTGAGGATGGGATCTAGCTTGCTCAGTGTAAACCGACTAGTTCCCATCCCTCAGATGGCCTTTCTTTGCCCCCTATTGCTCAGGTCCTTTATAGGGATGTGACCTAGACAGTTCACTATGAAGGAGCTAGTTCCCATCCCGCTAAAGGACCTTTCTTCATTATTACCATACAGGTCATATAAAGGGTTGGGAACTGGTTGCGACTAGACTAGTTTCCATCAGGCAGATGGCTTTTGTCCTTTCTGAGGATGGGATCTAGCTTGCTCAGTGTGAGCCGGCTAGTTCCCACCCCTCAGATGGCCTTTTTTTTGCCCCCTAGTGCTCAGGCCCTTTATACGGATGTGAACTAGACAGTTCACTATGAAGGAGCTAGTTCCCATCCCGCTAAAGGACCTTTTTTCATTATTACCATACAGGTCATATAAAGGGATGGGAACCGGTTGCTACTAGTTCCCATCCGGCAGATGGCCCTTGTCCTTTTTGAAGATGGGATCTAGCTTGCTCAGTGTGAGCCGACTAGTTCCCATCCCTCAGATGGACTTTTTTTGCCCCCTAGTCCTCAGGTCCTTTATAGGGGTGGGAACTAGACAGTTCACAATGAAACAGCTAGATCCCATCCCGCTAAAGTACCTTTCTTCATTGTTTCAATACAGGTTCTTTATGAGGATGTTAACTAGACAGTTCACAATGAAACAGCTAGATCCCATCCTGCTGAAGGACCTTTCTGGGGGATCCTCAAGAACACTGTGCATGGTGTTGAGGCGAGTACGTGTTTGGGATGTGCGCTAGATTCACGCAAAGAAAACATTCCTGGCAGTGGGTTTGCTAAATATTATGTGCAATAACGGATTGCCTTGCCGGTACAATTTGAAATGTAAAAAGTGAAGGGTGTAACTGTGACAAAATGTAGAGACAGCTCGATTTTATCGAAATAACGTTTATTTGAGAACATACATAGGATCATTTTATTGCATTGTAGTGATTTATAAAGTTTTCCACTTTTCACTGATCTCATTCTTCTTTCTTTTTGTCTTTAACTTCTTAACCTGGGAAATTTATATTTGAAAACAGGATCTTCCCTGTGCCTTTGGGGGAAATATATCACACAATAAGAAGTCGTTTCCTTGACAATAGGTTCAATCTGTGCACATTTCACACAGAGGAATGTTTGATGTCACTTATTCACTCTATAAGGCCTCTTGCAGACGGGGCGTTAGAAAAAGTGAGCTGCAAAGCCACTACCAACGCCAGGAAAAGGCGGCTGTAAAGATGTTGCTTTTAGTAGCTTTTTGCATTGGCATTAATTCCCGTTTACCCACGCTAGCTTTAAACAGCGTTTCTCTGCCTCTATTCAAAATCAGTGGTTCCCTATGAGTGCCCATTGATTTGAATAGAAGTCGCACCACAAGTCGGAGCATGATGCTCCGACTTGTGGTACGGCTTTTGCGCTAAGGATCTTGAAGGGGAACCCTCGCCAATATAAAAAAAAAAACTAGCATGGGGTCCCGCCCAAAATCCATACTAGACCCCTATCTGAGGATGCAGCCCAGCAGGTCAAGAAAGGGGGGGGGGAGAACGGACGAGGATAAGCAACCATACCAGGCCACACACTTTCAACATGGGGGATGGCTGCTTTGGAGCAAAGCACCTTGTCCCCGTGTTGATGGGGACAAGGGCCTTATCCCGACAACCCTGGGCAGTGGTTGTGGGGGTCTGCAGGCGGGGGGCTTATCGTAAATCTGGAAGATCCCAGCCCCCCACCCTAGGTGAATGAGTATGGGGTACATTGTACCCCTACCCATTCACCCAAAAAAGTGTCAAAAATTAAAACAGTACACAAGTTTTTGACAAAGTAATTTATTAAAGCAGCTCCAGCGTCTCTTCTTCTTCCGATTTCCCCTCCCTCCGTCGATGTCTTCTCCCCCTGCCGCTTCTCCTCTCTCCGCTGTCTTATCCATCTGCGCTTCTCCTCTCTCCGCTGTCCTCTCCCTCTGCCGCTTCTCCTCTCCTGCTGTCCTCTCACTCTTCTCCACTGTCCTCTCCCCCTGCCGCTTCTCCTTTCTCCGCTGTCTTCTCCCTCTGCCGCTTCTCCTCTCTCCGCTGTCCTCTCCCTCTGCCGCTTCTCCTCTCTCTGCTGTCCTCTCCCTCTGCTGCTTCTCCTCTCTCGGCTGTCCTCTCCCTCTGCTGCTTCTCCTCTCTCCGCTGTCCTCTCCCTCAGCCGCTTCTCCTTCTGCCACTTTTCCTCTCCCTCTACCGCTTCTCCTCACTCCGCTGTCCTCTCCCTCTGCCGCTTCTCCTCTCTCCTCTCCCTCTGCCGCTTCTCCTCTCTCAGCTGTCCTCTCCCTCTGCCGCTTCTCCTCTCTCAGCTGTCCTCTCCCTCTGCCGCTTCTCCTCTCTCCGCTGTCCTCTCCCTCTGCCGCTTCTCCTCTCTCCGCTGTCCTCTCCCTCTGCCACTTCTCCTCTCTCTGCAGTCCTCTCCCTCTGCCGCTTCTCCTCTCCCGCTGTCCTCTCACTCTTCTCCGCTGTCCTCTCCCCCTGCCGCTTCTCCTCTCTCCGCTGTCCTCTCCCTCTGCCGCTTCTCCTCTCTCCGCTGTCCTCTCCCTCTGCTGCTTCTCCTCTCTCCGCTGTCCTCTCCCTCTGCTGCTTCTCCTCTCTCCGCTGTCCTCTCCCTCAGCCGCTTCTCCTTCTGCCACTTTTCCTCTCCCTCTACCGCTTCTCCTCACTCCGCTGTCCTCTCCCTCTGCCGCTTCTCCTCTCTCCTCTCCCTCTGCCGCTTCTCCTCTCTCAGCTGTCCTCTCCCTCTGCCGCTTCTCCTCTCTCCGCTGTCCTCTCCCTCTGCCGCTTCTCCTCTCTCCGCTGTCCTCTCCCTCTGCCGCTTCTCCTTCTGCCACTTTTCCTCTCCCTCTACCGCTTCTCCTCACTCCGCTTGTCTTATCCCTCTGCCGCTTCTCCTCTCTCCGCTGTCTTCTCCTCTCTCTCTGCCATCTTCTCCCTCTGCTGCTTCTCCTCTCTCCGCCGTCTTCTCCCTCTGCCGCTTTTCCTCTCTCCGCCATCTTCTCCCTCTGCCACTTCTCCTCTCTCAGCTGTCTTCTCCCTCTGCTGCTTCTCCTCTCTCTGCCCTCTTCTCCCTCTGCCGCTTCTCCTCTCTCCACCGTCTTCTCCCTCTGCTGCTTTTCCTCTCTCTGCCATCTTCTCCCTCTGCCGCTTCTCCTCTCTCAGCTGTCTTCTCCCTCTGCCGCTTCTCCTCTCTCCGCCGTCTTCTCCCTCTGCTGCTTCTCCTCTCTCCACTGTCCTTTCCCTCTGCCGCTTCTCCTCTCTCCGCCGTCTTCTCCCTCTGCCGCTTCTCCTCTCTCCGCCGTCTTCTCCCTCTGCCGCTTCTCCTCTCTCCGCCATCTTCTCCCTCTGCCGCTTCTCCTCTCTCCGCTGTCTTCTCCCTCTGCCGCTTCTCCTCTCTCCGCTGTCTTCTCCCTCTGCCGCTTCTCCTCTCTCCGCCGTCTTCTCCCTCTGCCGCTTCTCCTCTCTCCGCCATCTTCTCCCTCTGCCGCTTCTCCTCTCTCCGCCGTCTTCTTCCTCTGCCGCTTCTCCTCTCTCCGCTGTCCTCTCCCTCTGCCGCTTCTCCTCTCTCCGCCATCTTCTCCCTCTGCCGCTTCTCCTCTCTCCGCCGTCTTCTTCCTCTGCCGCTTCTCCTCTCTCTGCTGCTTCTCCCTCTGCCGCTTCTCCTTTCTCTGCCGTCTTCTTCCTCTGCCGCTTCTCCTCTCTCTGCTGCTTCTCCTCTCTTCACTGTCTTCTCCCTCTGTTCCTCCTCTGATCTATTACCTATATAGCCATGCAGCGTGGCCACCCGGTGATGTCACCTGGAGGCCCCGTCCCCTAGTGACGTCACCGCCCGGGCCAAGAACAGAGGGAGAAGACAGCGGAGAGAAGTCCCCCCTCCTTTCCTGACCTGCCGGGCTGCATGCTCCAATAGGGGACTGGTATGGATTTTGGGGGGGACCCCATGCCAGTTGTTTTTTTTTCATTTTGGGAAGAGTTCCCCTTCAAGATCCTTAGCGCAAAAGCCGCACCGCAAGTCGGATCGTCATGATCCAACCTGTGGTGCGACTTCTATTCAAATCAATGTGCTCTAATAGGGAACCATTTATTTTGACATGTAAAAAAAAAAAAAACGCTTTGACGAGGCTCATCGCGGCAGTATCCAGTGTTAAGCCACATCAGACGTTTTTACAGCTGTAACGATGGTCCTCAGAACGCACTAGTCCTGTTTTTTTTTTTTTTTTTGCAGCTTAAAAACGCCTATGCCACTTACAGCTCCTAAAAGCCTGTATGTGTATGAGGCCATAGATCAACATGGAGAGGAGTTTTTAACCTCTTGACAACTGGGCACTTAAACCCCCTTCCTAACCAGACCAATTTTCAGCTTTTGGTGCTCTCACATTTTGAATGACAATTACTCAGTCATGCAACACTGTATCTATATGAAATTTTTGTCCTTTTTTTCACACAAATGGAGCTTTCTTTTGGTGGTATTTAATCACCGCTGGGTTCTTTATTTTTTGCGCCGTAAAAGAAAAAAGACCGAAAAATCTGTAAAAAAATACATTTTTCTTCATTTCTGTTATAATATTTTGCAAATTAGTGATTTTTCTTCATATATTTTGGCCAAAATTTATACCGCTACATATCTTTGGTAAAAATAACCCAAATCGGTGGATATTATTTGGTCTTTTTGAAAGTTATAGAGTCCAAAAGCTGTGGTGCGAATATCTGAAAATTGATCACATCTGAAGTACTGATGGCCTATCTCATTTCTTGAGACCCTAACATGCCAGAAAAGTACAAATACCCCCCAAATGACCCCTTTTTGGAAAGAAGACATTCCAAGGTATTTAGAAAGATGCATGGTGAGCTTTTTGAAGTTGTCATTTTTTCCCACAATTCTTTGCAAAATCAAGGTTTTTTTTTTTTACTTTTTCTTTTTTCCACAAAATTGTCATATTAGCAGGTTATTTCTCACACACCGCATATGCATACCACAAATTACACCCCAAAACACATTCTGCAATTACTCCCGAGTACGGCGATACCACATGTGTGAGACTTTTACACAGCGTGGCCACATACAGAGGCCCAACATGCAGGGAGCACCTTCAGGTGTTCTGAAGCACCCAGGCAAATTCTGACATTTCTCTCCTACATGTAAAAATCATCATTTATTTGCTAGAAAATTACATAGAACCCCAAAACATTATATATATGTTTTTTTTTTTTAGCAAAGACCCTAGAGAATACAATGGCGGTCATTGCAACTTTTTATCTCGTACGGTATTTGCGCAGCAATTTTTTTAACGCTTTTTTTGGAAAAAAAAACTGTTTTGTGCTTTACAAAAACCAAAACAGTAAAGTTAGCCCAATGTTTTTGCATAATGTGAAAGATAAGGTTATGCCGAGTAAATAGATACCCAACATGTCACCTTTCAAAATTGCACGCGCTTGTGGAATGGCGCCAAACTTTGCTACTCAAAAATCCCCATAGGCGACGCTTTAAAATTTTTTACTGGTTACATGTTTTGAGTTACAGAGGAGGTCTAGGGCCAAAATTATTGCTCTCGCTCTACCGATCGCAGCGATACCTCACATGTGTGGTTTGAACACCATTTTCATATGTGGGCGGGACTTACGTATGCGTTCGCTTCTGCATGCGAGCACACAAGGACAGGGGCGCTTTAAAATTTTTTTTTTTTTATTGTTCATTTTACTTTATTTATTTTAGTTTGATGCTTTTTTCCAAAAAAAAAAAAAAATTTGACCACTTTTATTCCTATTACAAGGAATGTAAACATCCCTTGTAATAGGAATATGGCATGACAGGTCCTCTTTACAGTGACATATGGGGTCAATAAGACCTCACATCTCACCTCTAGGCTGGGAAGTCTGAAATAAAAAAAAAAAAAAAAAAAACGATCCTGGCTTCGATCGTAGCGGTGAGTCGGTAGAAGCGCAGGAGGGGGGGTCATCCCCTCTCGCCTCCCGTAAGAACGATCAAGCAGTGGAACAGCCGCTATGATCATTCTTATGGTGTAGGGAATCGCCGGCTGAAAAAGCTGATATCTGAATGATGCCTGTAGCTGCAACCATCATTCAGATATCCCCACACAAATTCAAGGACGTTGTATGACGGCCGGCGGGAGGGAAGTGGTTAAAACGCATTTTTTTTTTAACACAAAGTTGTCCATTTATACAATATTTCTACCACATAACATGTACATACCAAAAATGACACCCCAAAATAGATTCTTCTACTCCTCCTGAGTACGGCGATACCACATGTGTGAGACTTCCACAGCCTGGCCACATACAGAGGCCGAGTACAGCCGAGCATGGCTCAGCATGGCAGGGTATGGCTGGGTATTGCGGGGTATTGCAGAGTATTGCGGAGTATGGCGGGGTATGGCGGGGTATTGCGGAGTATGGCGGGGTATTGCGGAGTATGGCGGGGTATTGCGGAGTATGGCGGGGTATGGCGGGGTATTGCGGAGTATGGCGGGGTATTGCGGAGTATGGCAGAGTATTGCGGAGTATGGCGGGGTATGGCGGGGTATTGCGGGGTATGGCGGAGTATGGCGGGGTATGTCAGAGTATGGCGGAGTATGGCGGGGTATGTCGGAGTATGGCGGAGTATGGCGGGGTATGGCGGAGTATGGCGGGGTATGGCGGAGTATGGCGGGGTATGGCGGAGTATGGCGGGGTATGGCGGGGTATGTCGGAGTATGGCGGGGTATGTCGGAGTATGGCGGGGTATGGCGGAGTATGGCGGGGTATGGCGGAGTATGGCGGTGTATGGCGGAGTATGGCGGGGTATGTCGGAGTATGGCGGGGTATGTCGGAGTATGGCGGAGTATGGCGGGGTATGGCGGAGTATGGCGGAGTATGGCGGGGTATGGCGGAGTATGGCGGGGTATGGCGGAGTATGGCGGAGTATGGCGGGGTATGGCGGAGTATGGCGGGGTATGGCGGAGTATGGCGGTGTATGGCGGAGTATGGCGGGGTATGTCGGAGTATGGCGGGGTATGTCGGAGTATGGCGGGGTATGTCGGAGTATGGCGGGGTATGTCGGAGTATGGCCGGGTATGGCGGAGTATGGCGGGGTATGGCGGAGTATGGCGGGGTATGTCGGAGTATGGCGGGGTATGTCGGAGTATGGCGGGGTATGTCGGAGTATGTCGGGGTATGTCGGGGTATGGCGGAGTATGGCGGGGTATGTCGGAGTATGGCGGAGTATGGCGGAGTATTGCAGGGTAATGCGGGGTATTGCAGAGTAATGTGAGGTATTGCAGGGTAATGTGGGGTATTCCAGGGTAGTGTGGGGCTTTGCAGAGTATTGCACAGCATTGCAGAGTAGTGAGGGATGGCTGAGCATGGATGGATGGATGTCTCTGTGCAGAGCTGTGGGCACTACACATCCAGCCCACAGCGCTGCAGACATCCATCCCTCCCCCTCTCAGCTCACAGTGTAGCGATCGATACAGAGAGGGGAGGAGAGGAACCGGCGTCATCAAATGACGCAGGTCTGTTTACATGTGATCGCTCCGTCATTTGACGGCGCGATCACATGGTAAACGGCCGCGATCAGCGGCCATTTACCGGGATCCGTGATGTGCCGGGTCCTCTGGACCCGGCGGTCACGGATGTGTTCGGGTGCGCGCCCCAGGGGGCGCGCGAGAGGGGAATTCTGGGAGGACGCCCTGAAGCCGTCATTCGGCTATGGGCCGGTTGGTAAGTGGTTAAGCTGCAAAAAAAAAAGTGTGACGCTGGTAAAAGCAGCTGTAGAAACGCCCTGTGTGCATGAGGCCTCAATGTTTAGCGTGCACAGTGTACATTCACCATGAGAAAGATCCCACTTAACCACTTGTCGCCCGCCCACCTTCTGGGGTGACAGCATATGACGGCAATGAGTGCCCACCAGTGCCAGCAATGAGTGCCCATTAGTGATGCCAGTCAGTGCTAGCTATCAGTGTCACCTATCCGTGCTCAGCAGTGCCCATAAGTGCGGCATATTCATGCCTCCTCATCAGTGCCACCTAACCAGTGCCCATAACTGCTGCCTATCAGTGCCGCCTCATCAGCACCCATCAGTGAAGGTGAAAAATTACTGACAGAAACTAAGAAAAGCTTTTTTTTTTCAACGTTTTTGGTCTTTATTTTTTATAGAAAAAAAAAACAGAAGAGATTAAATACCACCAAAAGAAATCTCTAAAGAAAATGATAAAAATATCACATGGTTACAGTGTAGCAGGACTGCGCAATTGTCGTTCAAAGTGTGAGAGCGCTGAAAGCTGAAAATTGGTCTGGGCAGGAAGGGGGTGAAAGTGCCCCCCCCCAGTATTGAAGAGGTTAAGGATCAAAACATTGATCTGGGCATATAAATATCAAAAAATAAAATGTTGAAAGTCTCCCGCACAATAATTGGTTAGATAATTATAATTCTACCTTTCTGAAGAATGAAGTGAATGACACACACAGTGGGTGTGAGATATCCAGCATAAGTGAGAGACAGTGCGAGTGACAGTGTATATGAGACATACTGTGTTTAAGAGAGAGAGAGGGGGGGGGGAGAGAGAGAGAGAGAGAGGAGGGGGAGAGAGAGAGAAGGGGGAAAGAGGGAGGGGAAGATAGAGGGGAGAGAGAGAGAGAAAGGAGAGGGGGGAGAGTGAGAGAGAGAAAGGAGAGGGAGAGAGAGAGGAGGAGTGAGAGCGGAGGGGAGAGAGAGAGGAGGAGGAGAGAGAGAGAGAGAGAGAGAGAGAGAGAGAGGAGGGGGATGAGAGAGAGGAGGGGGATGAGAGAGAGGAGGAGAGAACGAGAGAAAGAGGAGGGGGATGAGAGAGAGGAGGGGGGTGAGAGAGAGGAGGGGGATGAGAGAGAGAGGGGAAGAGAGAGCGGAGAGGGGGAGAGAGAGATGAGAGGAGGAAAGAGAGAGAGGAGGGGGAGAGAGAGAGGAGGGGGAGAGAGAGAGGAGGGGGAACGAAGGAGTGGAAGATAGAGGGGAGAGAGGAGGGGGAGAAAGGGAGGGGAAGAGAGAGGAGAGGGGGGAGAGAGCGGAGGGAAGAGAGAGGAGTAGAGAGAGAGAGGAGGGGAGAGAGAGGAGAGAACAAGAGAAAAAGGAGGGGGGAATGAGGAGGGGGAGAGAGAGATGAGAGGAAGAGAGAGAGAGGAGGGGGGGGAGAGAGAGGAGGGGGAGAGAGAGAGAGAGGAGGGGGGGGGAGAGGAGGAGAGAAAGAGGAGGGGGAGAGAGAGAGAGGAGGGGGAGAGAGAGAGGGGGAGAGAGAGGAGGGGGAGAGAGAGAGATGGGGAGGGAGAGAGATGGGGAGGGAGAGAGAGAGAGAGGAGGGAGGAGAGAGATGGGGAAGAGGAGAGAGAGGGGAGGGAGAGAGAGAGAGAGGAGGGGGGAGAGAGAGAGGAGGGAGAGAGATGGGGAGGGGGAGAGAGAGATGGGGAAGAGGAGAGAGGGGAGAGAGAGAGGAGGAGAGAACGAGAGAAAGAGGAGGGGGAGAGAGAGGGGGGGGAGAGAGAGAGGAGGGGGAGAGAGAGAGGAGGGGGAGGGAGAGAGAGGAGGGGAGGGGGAGAGAGAGAGGAGGGGGAGAGAGAGAGGAGGGGGAGAGAGGAGGGGGAGAGAGAGAGGAGGGGGAGGGAGAGAGAGAGAGAGGAGGGGGAGAGAGGAGGGGAGAGAGAGAAGGGGAGGAGAGAGGGGGAGAGAGAGAGAGGAGGGGGGAGAGAGAGATGGGGAAGAGGAGAGAGGGGAGAGAGAGGAGGGGAGAGAGAGAGAGGAGGAGAGAACGAGAGAAAGAGGAGGGGGAGAGAGAGAGGGGGGAGAGAGAGAGGAGGGGGAGAGAGAGAGGAGGGGGAGGGAGAGAGAGAGAGAGGAGGGGAGGGGGAGAGAGAGAGGAGGGGGAGGGAGAGAGAGGAGGGGGAGAGAGGAGGGGGAGAGAGAGAGGAGGGGGAGAGAGGAGGGGGAGAGAGAGAGGAGGGGGAGGGAGAGAGAGAGAGAGAGGAGGGGGAGAGAGGAGGGGGAGAGAGAGAAGGGGAGGAGAGAGGGGGAGAGAGAAGGGGAGGGGAGGGGAGGAGAGAAAGAGAAGGGGGGAGAGAGAGGAGCGAGAGAGGGGCAAGGAGTGAGGGAGAGGAGAGAGAGAAAGGGGGAGAGGAGAAAGAGAGAGGGGGGAGACAGAAAGAGGTATAGAGAGAGAGGGAGGGGTATACAGACACATATACAGAGAGGTGGAGAGGTATACGGGGAGAAAGGCACAGAGAGGATATCATATAGAAGATGGACGGAGGGAGGGAGAGATCTTCAGGTAATAACATGTGATCTGCTCGCACTCTCCTCTATACTGCAGCATCTCCTATTCACTTCACTTTCCCGCCCCCTTATTGTATTTCCTGTTTCCTGGTCACATGTTTCCTGTGACATCACAGGGGAATCTACAGGATAGGAACGAGCTGCTCTCTTGCTGGAAGTGGCAGCAGAGGAGGTAATAAGATCTTATTTTCTATTTACACCCAGTAACCCCCCGTCATGTCCGTCCTCTTCCTCCATAGTCACTGTGATGTCTTTTATCTCCAGCAGATGATGATACACACATATATAGTGTGGAAACCTAGATTAACCCCTTCAGGGGGCAGAACATTCCCCCACTTACCGGGCCAGAACATTCTCTACATTTTGGAGATGTGTCACCTTCTCACCTTAGGAATCTCTTGTAACGAGGGATGAGATTTGGATTCAGCTTGTACCAAAATATGACTCCAATTTCCAGTACTTGAATTTTGGTAAAATTAGTGGCTGATTGATTTTGGTGCTCCACCACAGCTGTTGATCCTGGTCACCAATTAGGCCGACCCGTAGCTGACCCTCGTTGTCATTGCTCTGCTACAGAGATATCCAGGGTCCTCCAACACAACAACTGTCCAAAACCAACAAAGACCTCTACTGTCTGCTCACCATGTGTACAGATGGCAGATTTGAAACCTCAAGATGTCATCTTCTTGGTCCAACATAGCACCGTCTCCTTCATTAGTTGGGAAATATATTTACTTGCAAGGACTTGTATGTCTTCTGTAAATACAGCCTTTGGCTCCAATGATATCACCGTGCATTTAGGAACCATGAGACATGGGGGGCTCAGTTCACTTGGCACATGTTCTGATTAGGGGGCCCTCTACTAACTGTCAGGGAGGGAGGACCTCTTTCCACCACCCGCCACCAACTCCCAGCTCGACCAGTTTTATACCTTGTACCTTACATTTGTGATCTTGTCCACCAGCACCCATGTAGCATATTATGACCCCCACCCACCCAGCTGCCTACAGCCAGAAGCAAGTTTCTTCCCCTTTAATTCAAAATGAAAATAGTAATGCTTCCAAGCTTTAGTACCATAATAAAGACACATCTGGTTATAGTAGAGTTGCCACCTCATCCCTTTAAACCTGAACACTTATGAATTACACACATTCTGAGGCTAATTTAATGTACATAAGGCACCAAGTGAGTTTAATTACCACCTTAATCAGCCACAGAACCTGAGTAATTAATATGTGTTCGGGTTTAAAGGGATGAGGTGGCAACCATGGGTTATAGTCCAAAAACTCACATCTTATGGCATAAGACCAAGTCCCTTTTCCCTTCAGGTCAGTGCTGATCGTGGAGTGTCTTCAGGCCCATCGTTAGGGAAGCCCAGTTGAGGGAACTGAAGACAATTCCATGTAGCTCTCTGTTGCATCCCTCTTCTTTAACTACTTCCTGACCGCGATTTAGCCAAAAGACAGCTACAGCGCGGTCAGCCAGTTCTGGAAGGGTGCCCATGGACATCCTCCCAGATCCCTGCCTCCCACGCGCCCTCTGGGGGGGGGGGGGGGGGGCACATCTGGCATGCTCTGTTACTGCTGTGTCCATCAGACACAGCTGACCACAGATTGTGTTAAAGTGCCAATCACAGTGGCCCTTTACCATGTGATCAGCTGTTTCCAATCACAGCTGATCACATGTAAACACACTTGCCGGTTATCGGCATTCCTTTCATGCCACGCTGTGTTTGTGTAAGGAAAGGAGACGCCTTTCAGTTATTTGTTCACACTGATAATCAGGGTACTGATCATCAGTGCAGCCCCATCAGTGCCACCTATTAGTGTCCATTAGTGCAGACTATCAGTGCCTCCTCATCAGTGCCACCTATTAGTGCCCATCAGTGCCGACTATCAGTGCCTCCTCATCAGTATTTCCTCATTAGTGCCCATCAGTGCTGCCTATCAGTGCCTCCTCATCAGTGCCACCAATTAGTGCTCATCAGTGTGCCTATTAGTGCAGCCTCATCAGTGCTGCCTATTAGTGCCCATCAGTGCCGCCTATTAGTTCCCATCAGTGTATGTGTAAGGAAAAGAGATGTCTTTCAGTAATTTGTTTACACTGATAATCAGGGCACTGATCATCAGTGCAGCCCCATCAGTGCAGCCTATCAGTGCCTCCTCATCAGTACCACCTATTAGTGCCCATCAGTGCCGCCTATTAGTGCAGCCTTATCAGTGCTTCCTCATTAGTGCCCATCAGTGCTGCCTATCAGTGCAGCCTTATCAGTGCCACCAATTAGTGCCCATCAGTGCTGCCTATTAGTGCAACCTCATCAGTGCCACTTATTAGTGCCCATTAGTGCTGCCCATCTGTGCCACCTATCAGTGCCTCCTCATCAGTGCCGCCTATTAGTGCCCATCAGTTCTGCCCATCAGTGCCTCCTCATCAGTGCAGCCTATCAGTGCCCATCAATGCCTCCTTATCAGTGGCCATCAGTGCAGCCTCATCAGTGTCCATCAGTGCAGCCTCATCAGTGCTGCCACATCAGTGCAGCATCATTAGTGCACCCTCCTTATCAGTGACCATCAGTGCAGCCTCATCAGTGCCCATCAGTGCCGCATTCTTCAGTGCCCAGCAGTGCAGTGTCATTAGTACAGCCTCCTTATCAGTGTCCATCAGTGCAGCTTACCAGTGCCCATCAGTGCCGCCTCATCAGTGTTCATCAGTGCCACCTCATCGGTGCCCATCAGTGAAAAAGAAAAATTACTTATTTGCAACATTTTATAACAGAAGTGAAGAAAATATTTTTTTTTCTTTTCAAAATGTTTGGTCTTTTTTCGTTTATATATATAAAAAAAATGGTGATTACATTGGTGATTACATACCTACAAGCTCTATTTGTGATAAAATGATAGAAATTTCCTATGTGTACAGTGTTGTATGACCGCGCAATTGTCATTCAAAGTGTGACAGCGCTGAAAGCTGAAAATTGGCCTGGGCGGGAAGGGGGTGGAAGTGCCCGGTAGGGAAGTGGTTAAGATACAGCATTATACACCTACCTTTGGACTCCACCCACACTATACAAGGGGTTCTCCCAGAAGGGCTCGTTCCTAGGGACCGATCAGTGGAGATGATTTAGTGGAAGACGTGGGTTGGCTTCTGAGGGCTCCTAAGGAAGCCATGCTTCAGGCAAGGGGACAACAGCTACACAAGAGCAGTACCAGATGATATCAAAGAGCCAGCAGGCCGGTGTTTTTTTGTGAGCTGGACTCCAGTGAGAAAATGAGATGTCAGACCACCTATGGGTGCCTTGCATGGAATATCAGGACGGCTCTGAGGGAGAGGTGAAGAAGAGAGCGGGGACATGTTGGAAAAGGCAGAGGGGTCTTCAGCAGGAGCATTTCACAGTGGACAGCATTGCACAGCCATCACCAGGTGGCCACGGTGTCTCCACTACTGACGGTCTCCTTGTCATATCGACTTGGGCAATACCTGTATATGAAACAACAAAAAGCTCCACCACAGAGCTCTATCTTCCTACATGGAAGGAAGACAATAGTTCACCTCTGCCTTCATCTTCAGTTGCTCCATCATACCCCCCCTTCATCACATGCCCCTGGTGCACAGACAAGGACTTCCACTGTATTCAGGGAGAGAGAAGGAAGAGGTCAGTCCTTTTCTACCTCGAGAAGAGAAGAGGCATTAGAGGAATGTGGGATAATAGCGTGAGGCTCTCTCTTTTATAAAACAAATCCCTCTATTCTTCTTCACTCTTCAACTGTCCTTCATTTTAGTCATACCTCTACATGTGCCAATTCCCACTGGGGGCAGCTCTCTATTAACCCCTTATATACCCATCCTAATATTGTACAACCAATACAATCCAGATAATTCTCCGCTATCCATCTACAGGGAAACTCACATAGATCACATGACCACATCACCGAGGATGAAGGAGGACTGGAGTCACATGACTGAGAGGATACTAAACCTCACCCTGGAGATCATCTACCTGCTGACCGGAGAGGTGAGGAGGATTCTGGGAGGTCACATGACATCACTCTTATCTCTATTAATAAAACACAGACCTGACCGGAGAGGTGAGGAGGATTCTGGGAGGTCACATGACATCACTCTTATCTCTATTAATAAAACACAGACCTGACCGGAGAGGTGAGGAGGATTCTGGGAGGTCACATGACATCACTCTTATCTCTATTAATAAAACACAGACCTGACCGGAGAGGTGAGGAGGATTCTGGGAGGTCACATGACATCACTCTTATCTCTATTAATAAAACACAGACCTGACCGGAGAGGTGAGGAGGATTCTGGGAGGTCACATGACATCACTCTTATCTCTTATAATAAAACACAGACCTGACCGGAGAGGTGAGGAGGATTCTGGGAGGTCACATGACATCACTCTTATCTCTATTAATAAAACACAGACCTGACCGGAGAGGTGAGGAGGATTCTGGGAGGTCACATGACATCACTCTTATCTCTATTAATAAAACACAGACCTGACCGGAGAGGTGAGGAGGATTCTGGGAGGTCACATGACATCACTCTTATCTCTATTAATAAAACACAGACCTG
Source organism: Aquarana catesbeiana (assembly GCF_042186555.1). Classification (NCBI taxonomy): domain Eukaryota; kingdom Metazoa; phylum Chordata; class Amphibia; order Anura; family Ranidae; genus Aquarana; species Aquarana catesbeiana. Next base: position 291,142,051 of record NC_133331.1, on the reverse strand, counting down.
ACCGGAGAGGTGAGGAGGATTCTGGGAGGTCACATGACATCACTCTTATCTCTATTAATAAAACACAGACCTGACCGGAGAGGTGAGGAGGATTCTGGGAGGTCACATGACATCACTCCTATCTGTATTAATAAAACACAGACCTGACTGGAGAGGTGAGGAGGATTCTGGGAGGTCACATGACATCATTCTTATCTCTATTAATAAAACACAGACCTGACCGGAGAGGTGAGGAGGATTCTGGGATTCTAACATGATATTCCTATTGGTTCCTCAATACAGAGATTTCCTCATGTGAAGTCAGGTGATCATATGACCATCACAGTGCCTCCATGTGACTCCCTAAAACCTGAGAGACACAACATGGAGAAGATTCTAGAAGTCACCAAGAAGATGATGGAGCTGCTGACAGGAGAGGTGAGGAGGATTCTGGGAATTCTGGGACATTATCCAGTAACAGACAAGGGATGTGTCTGGATGGTGACTGTATCATTGTGTGTGTCAGGTTCCTATAAGGTGTCAGGATGTCACTGTCTATTTCTCCATGGAGGAGTGGGAGTATTTAGAAGGACACAAGGATCTCTACAAGGACGTCATGATGGACAATCAGCCGCCCCTCACATCACCGGGTAAGAGGAGACTTTATTGTAAAGGAGAGAGCAGTACGGAGGCTCCACCTAGATCCCCCATCATCTGATAAACACATAGAAACAATGTATTCAGTCAGTGTGTGTGTTTCCTACAGATGGATCCAGTAATGGGAACCCACCAGAGAGATGTCCCCGTCCTCTGTATTCCCGGGATTCCACACAGGAAGATCACACCATCCCTCACCATCATCAGGTAGATGAGAAACAATCACTGATAGTATCATTAGGATCTGTACATTATCTGCATTGTTACCATTGATGTCATTTTTATTGTATATTCAGTGTGGAAACCCGAGAGATTCTAAAGTTGATGTTAAAGAAGAGATAAAAGAGAGATATCCCCGTCCTCTGTATTCCACACAGGTAGGTCACAGCTATAGACATCATGATCAGGTTGGTGGGATGGAGGATCTAGAGCATAAGTGACTTGAGGAGATGATCTGTGGACCCTAAAAGATTATATTTTCTGCCCTTCTCTTGGTTTAGGGTGAAGATCTGGTAGATATAAAATTTGAGGTTAAAGAAGAAGAGACGTATGTGAGGGATGATCAGCATTCTATGGAGGAGGATGGAATAACGGGGACATTTATAGAGGAGGACACTCCTACAGAGATCAGCACAGGTGGGTCATAAAGTGTATGTCAGGACACAAAAAGAAAACAAACTACTAGTTATCTGGCTGTTAGGCCGAGCCCCTGGCTTGAGTACTTTCAGTCACTGACCTGGGTCTATATACAAAGTTCAGGGGGAGAAAGGGAAGTACAAATTTCTTAGTATGAATGTTGAAGTGTGTTTATCATTTATGGTCTTCCCACTGCTATACAGAGCACAGACTTTACCATGTTTATAGTAACGTGATCAAATCCTCAAATGTTCTGAACCTTTAACAGAAAGTCACCATAAATGGCAACTCTTAACCCAATGATGGTTCCCTTCAGGATCAGCCCCGTTGTTTTAACTAAATGGTTGAGCAAATAGGGCTGTGTAGTACTTCCTGTGTTAGGAAGAAAGCAAAGAATGAAGGAGGGGGTAGAAACTCTTGCCTTATAATCCCTCCACTCTTTTCACTCCTATAAAGAAAGTTTTTTATTGGTGCCTTCACTCTCTAAGGTCAATGGATATAGAAGTGAACTGGCTGGAGGTCAGGAGGAACTATCTGCCAGATATGTTCCTCAGCAACAAAGCTGTCTGAATGCAATTCTGGTTTAGAGGAACCAGCCTGCTCATGTCTAGCAATAACTTTTCATTTTCTATTTTAGTAGATGGACAGGAGATGAGGAAAACCTCAGAGGATTGTCTCACTTTGTCTCCAGACTGTAAAGAAGAAGATGAGGACATTAAACAGTATAGTCCAGGAGAAGACCTCTGTACCAGAAATGTCCATCCGGAATCACACAGTGTGGATGAACCATCATATTACCGTGAGGAACCTCAGACTGAGAGGGATGGTGCCGTCCTTCCTACAGATAGTAAAGTAGAAGATGAGGACATCACACAATATAGTCCAGGAGAAGACCTTTTTACCAGAAATGTCCATCCGGCACCACACAGTGTGGATGAACCATCATATTACCGTGAGGAACCTCAGACTGAGAGGGATGGTGCCGTCCTTCCTACAGATAGTAAAGTAGAAGATGAGGACATCACACAATATAGTCCAGGAGAAAACCTTTTTACCAGAAATGTCCATCCGGCACCACACAGTGTGGATGGACCATCGTATTACAGTGAAGGACCTCAGAATGAGAGTGATGGTGCTGTCCTACCTACAGATAAGAAATGTTCCTGTCCTGAATGTGGGAAAATGTTTCGCTATAAGTCCATTCTTCGTATACACATAAGAAGTCACACGGGTGAGAAGCCGTATTCCTGCCCTGAGTGCGGGAAAAGTTATTCACAGAAGTCCCATCTTTCTATTCATCAAAAAACTCACACAGGAGAGAAGCCGTATTCATGCCCAGAGTGTGGAAAATGTTATTTACAGAAGTCTTATTTGTCCATACACCAGAGATCCCACACAGGAGAGAAGCCGTATTCCTGCCCTGAGTGCGGGAAATGTTTTTTACGTCAACAACTTCTGACTAGACATCAGATGTCTCACACAGGGGAGAAGCCGCATTCCTGCTCTGAGTGTGGGAAGCGTTTTTCACAGAAGGCCCATCTTTCTTTACATAAGATGTCTCACACGGGCGAAAAACCACATTGCTGCCATGAGTGTGGAAAATGTTTTTCACAGAAATCTTATCTTTCCACACATCTGAAATCGCACACAAGTGAGAAGCCGTATTCCTGCCTCGAGTGCGGAAAATGTTTTGCACATCGACGCGATCTCACTAGACATCAGGCATTTCACACGGGGGAGAAGCCGTATACCTGCCCTGACTGCAAAAAAAGTTTTTTCAAAAAATCTGAATTACACAGACATCAAACATCCCACACGGGAGAAAAGCCGTATACCTGCCCTGTGTGTGGGAAATGTTTTTCACACAAGGCAAGTCTTTCTGTACATCAGAGAACTCATACAGGTGAGAAGCCATATTCCTGTCCCGAGTGCGAAAAATGTTTTTCAGAGAAGTCTAATCTTTCCACACATCTGAGATGTCACACGGGGGAGAAGCTGTATTCATGCCTTGAGTGCGGGAAATGTTTTTCAAGGAAGTCCTATCTTTCTATACATCAGCTGTCTCATACGGGCGAAAAGCTGCATTCCTGCCCTGAGTGCGGTAAATGTTATTCACGGAAGTCTGACCTTTCCACACATCAGAAATCCCACCTAGGGGAGAAGTCGTATTCCTGCCCTGAGTGCGGGAAATGTTATTCACGGAAGTCTGACCTTTCCACACATCAGAAATCCCACCTAGGGGAGAAGTCGTATTCCTGCCCTGAGTGCGGGAAATGTTATTCACGGAAGTCTGACCTTTCCACACATCAGAAATCCCACCTAGGGGAGAAGCCGTATTCCTGCCCTGAGTGCGGGAAACATTTTGCACATCGACACAATCTAAAAAGACATCAGAGGTTTCACACGGGGGGAAAAAATGTATCCCTGCCCTGAGTGCGACAAATGCTTTTTAACAAATTAGAATTAGACAGACACAAAAAATCTCACTTGGGGGAGAAGCCACCGTATTCCTGCTTGAGTGCGGCAAATGTTTTGCGCATCAACATGATCTAACTAGACATCTCAGGCTTCACACGGGTTCCTGAGTGCAGGAATTAAAGACAACTTCTAGCTAGACATCAGCTGCCTCACACGGGTGAGAAGCCGTATTCCTGCCCTGAGTGTGGGAAATTCTTTTTTACGTTGACAACTTCTAGCTAGACATTAGTTGCCTCACACGGGGGAGAAGCCATATTCCTGCCCTGAGTGTGGGAAATGCTTTTTACGTTGAGAACTTCTAGCTAGACATCAGTTGCCTCACATAGGTGGGAAGTCGTATTCCTGCCCTAAGTATAGGAAATGCTTTTTTACGTTGAAAAATTCTAGCTAGACATCAGCTGCCTCACACGGGGGAGAAGCCATATTCCTGCCCTGAGTGTGGGAAATGCTTTTTTTACATCGATAACTTCTAGCTAGACATCAGCTGCCTGTCAGAAACCATGAAATCAGGCCGAGACAGAAGTACAGTTAAATCACACTTGTTTAATAATAAAAGTAAAAAGAATAAACGCAGTCAAAACATAGCCAAAGTTCAGTAACCGGAACAGATAGTCAGCCAAGCCAGAAGTCAGGGATCAATGTAGTGGAACAGCAAGCAGGATCTGGAGCCAGAAGGGATGTCAGCAAAGCCAGTCTTAAACAGGAACGCAGGAGATAGTTTCTGTGATGTTGACCAAGGCGAAGGCAGAGATCCTCTGGACTGGATGGCTTAAGTAGGCAGGACTGATGAGCAGGATATCATCAATAGCAGAGTAACTGTGGAGAGATATGAGCTGGCAATTAGCCGACAGCTGAGCGGCCAGCTCAGAGAAGGAAGGGCTGAGCCCAGCCCTGACACTGCCTCACACGGGTGAGAAGCCGTATTCCTGCCCTGAGTGTGGGAAATGCTTTTTTACGTTGACAACTTCTAGCTAGACATCAGTTGCCTCACATGGGTGGGAAGCCGTATTCCTGCCCTGAGTGTGGGAAATGCTTTTTTACGTTGACAACTTCTAGCTAGACATCAGTTGCCTCACAAGGGTGAGAAGCCGTATTCCTGCCCTGAGTGTGGGAAATGCTTTTTTTACGTCGACAACGTCTAGCTAGACATCAGTTGCCTCACAGGGGTGAGAAGCCGTATTCCTGCCCTAAGTGTGGGAAATGCTTTTTACGTCAACAACTTCTAGCTAGACATCAGTTGCCTCACACGGGTGAAAAGCCGTATTCCTGCCCTGAGTGTGGGAAATTGCTTTCTTACATCAACAACTTCTAGCTAGCCATCAGCTGACTGTCAGAAACCATGAAATCAGGCCGAGACAGAAGTACAGTTAAATCACACTTGTTTAATAATAAAAGTAAGATAGTCAGCCAAGCCAGAAGTCAGGGATCAATGTAGTGGAACAGCAAGAAGGATCTGGAGCCGGAAGGGATGTCAGCAAAGCAAGTCTTAAACAGGATCGCAGGAGATAGTTTCTGTGATGTTGACCAAGGCGAAGGCAGAGATCCTCTGGACTGGACAGCTTAAGTAGGCAGGACTGATGAGCAGGATATCATCAACAGCTGAGTAACTGTGGAATGAGAGGGGAGCTGGCAATTAGCTGACAGCTGAGCAGCCAGCTCAGAGAAGGAAGGGCTGAGCCCAGCCCTGACACTGCCTCACACGGGTATTCCTGCTCTGAGTGTAGGAAATGCTTTTTTACGTCGACAACTTCTAGCTAGACATCAGTTGCCTCACACAGGTGAGAAGCCCTATTCCTGTCCTGAGTGTGGGAAATGTTATTTGCAGAAGTCCCATTTTTCCTTTACATAGGATGTCTCACACGGGTAAAACATTTTTGCGTGTGGAAAATGTTCCATAAATGTCACAAAATCTAATTTTTTTTCAGATAGTTTATATTAAGCACTGTTTAAAAACTTACAATACAGGTAGGCCCAGCCAATATACTCACACAATAAAAAAAAAAAAAAAACATATACATAACCATGGAAATTCAGGAATACAAGTCATATCAGAGATACAAATCGAGAAAATGCTGTCATGGAGGATCCCTCAGCCGATGTGCCCCAGTCTTAGGGAAGTGTACTAGTTATATACATAAACATTCAAACAGGAATATTTACACGAAGCCCTGCAAGATGACCATCAACCTCCCTGAGATCAGAACATCAAGAGCAGTGACCATCTTCCAAGCTATTGTGATTGTCTACATTACGTGTTATATAATATGTCTTGTAACTAAAAAAGTTCCGTATTGATGAGAGTAGCCTCGCATTCAGTTACGAAAATCAATAAACGCTGATAAAATGGAACAAAGCAGCGGTATGCATATTTATTTACCTATTGTGAGGCCCCTGTCTAAACAATATACATCAATCAGCCATAACCTTCTGACCACCACTGACAGGTAAAGTGAAGAACATTGATTATCACATGACAATGCCATCTACAAGTTGAAGGGATATACACTATATTAAGTATTGGGACGTCTGCCTTTACACGCATCCCAGTCTTAGTCCGTAGGGTTCAATATTGAGTTGGCTCCGCCCTTTGCAGCTATAACGGCTTCAACTCTTCTGGGAAGGCCGTCCATAAGGTTTAGGAGTGTGTCTATGGGAATGTTTGACCATTCTTTAATGAAGCGCATTGGTGAGGTCAGGCACTGATGTTGAAGAAGAAGGCCTGGCTTGCAGTCTCCACTCTAATTCATCCCAAAGGTGTTCTGTCGGGTTGAGGTCAGGACTCTGTGCAGGCCAGTCAAGTTCCTCCACCCCAAACTCGCTCATCCATGTCTTTATTTAACTTGCTCTGTGCACTGGTCAAAATCATTTGGTGGATGGGGGATTATGGTGTGTCGTTGTTTTTCAGGGGTTGGGCTTGGCCCCTTAGTTCCAGTGAAGGAAACTCCTTAAGGTGTTGGCATACCAAGACATTTTGGAAAAACTTCCTGCTCCCAACTTTGTGGGAACAGTTTAGGGATGGCCCCTTCCTGTTCTAACATGACTGCATACCAGTGCACAAAGCGTGGTCCATAAAGACATGGATGAGTGAGTTTGGCGTGGAGGAACAAAGGTGTTCATCCCAAAGGTGCTCTATTGGGTTGAGATCAGGACTCTGTGCAGGCCAGTCAAGTTCCCCCACCCCAAACTCGCTCATCCATGTCTTTATGGACCTTGCTTTGTGCACTGGCCAAATCATTTGACGGAGGGGGGATTATGGTGTGGGGTTGTTTTTCAGGGGTTGAGCTTAGTTCCAGTGAAGACCCTTAGTTCCAGTGAAGGGAACTCTTAAGGCATCAGCATGCCAAGACATTTTGGACAATTTCATGCTCCCAACTTTGTGGGAACAGTTTGAGGATGGCCCCTTCCCATTCCAAGATGACTGCACACCAGTGCACTAAGCAAGATTCATACAAACATGGATGAGGGAGTTTGGGGTGGAGGAACTTGACTGGCCTGCATAGAGTTCTGACCTCAACCCAAATGGAACACCTTTGGGATGAATTAGAGCGGAGGCTGCGAGCCAGGCTTTCTCATCCAACATCAGTGCCTGACCTCACATATGCGCTTCTGGAAGAATGGTCAGACATTCCCATAGAAACACCCCTAAACCTTGTGGACGGCCTTCCCGGAAGAGTTGAAGCAGTTATAGCTGCAAAGGGTGGGCCAACTTAATATTGAACCCTACGGACTAAGACTGGGATGTCATTAAAGTGCATGTGCGTATAAAGGCAGGCGTCCCAATACTTTTGGTAATATAGTGTATTTCATTACCATTTTATTTTTTTACGTTTTTTTCTTTTATTTTTGTATTTTTTTTACGTGATTGCTATCACAAGAGGTTAATAAACTCCTATGTGATAGCATTGGGCAGGTGACAGGTACTCTTTTTGGAGACATTAGTGGTCTAATAGACCCCAATCTCTCCCCATCTAAACTAGCACAGATCGGCCTGGTTAGATGTGGCCCCTGGCTGTACTGGCCAGAAAAGGGTGCATCTGAAACCCGGAAGTGACATCACTCCCTTTCATCATTTGCATGTGAGATCGAGGCATGGATTTGCCTCGATCTCACAGCAATCTCTCTCCCCTTTGCGGCGGTTGTGTTCCTGGGATTCAGTACGAGCGGGAGAGCCGGGGAACCAGTGGAGGAGGGGGCGCAGGCAGTAGGGGGAGGGAGGCACTGCGCTGCCGGTTCTGAGAAAGTGTTTGGCAGCTATGGAGCTGCCACATCACTTTCAAGCAGGTAGCCGGCTGAACAAAACCCGCACAAGGTGATGGCTGCGAATACATCCGAATCTCCAAATAACCAAAAATGAGTCCAAGTTTGTATTCGGACCGAAACGAATTGCACACGTCTAGTATTAATGGTGTCTAGAATAAGCGTCAGAGGAGATACCGATAAAGCTGAGTTACCTTTCGGTAATGGGGAGTTACTACTGAGGGTGGGGCCTTTCTGACTGGAGGAGCACAGTCACATGTGGAGAGCACTTTCATATATACTGTGGAATGAAGAGGAGATCACGGTTTGTTTTATAGACTTTATATGGTGGAATACACTGAACATACTTGCCAACAGTCCTGATTTTCCCGGGACCATCCCGATTTTGGGACCCTTGTCCCAATTAAATTCCCGGGATTTTGCCTTTGTCTCTGGAAAACGGTAATGTTTTAAGCAAAAACGTCCGGCGGGCTTCAAAAAATTGGCCACCGCCGCGAGGTGTCTTTCCTCGTGTGTTCAGTGGAGAGGGGAGGGGCAGCCAATCAGCTTCTCTCTTCAGTGTACATGTAAACTATTCTCTTGTACACTGAAACCGATTGGCTGCAAGAATCGGAGGCCCCTCCCCTCTACTGAACACACGGCTTGTTGTGGGAGTTTGCTCAGCTCTGCCGTCTGTGTGTTATGCGGGGATGTCGGTGTACAGCCCAGGCCAGCGATACATGATCATCAGCTGTAACCACCGCCATTACTGCAATATCTCCACCATAGATATGTATGGGGACAGCGGGCGTTGTCTACATGGAGGTGCGGTGCGCCAAATGTTTTCTTTTTTCCCTATGCCATGCCTGCAAATGAATGCCCCGCCCCCTAATTACAATAAGACTCCACCTACAGGCAAAAAAGCGTCCCTATAAATGTTTTTACAATGTTGGCAACTATGACTGAATATTAGTGTGACATATTGAATGTATATTTTTCATTTGGTGTGATCATACAATGACGTGTGCATATTGTTGCTAAAGGGGTTATGGTTTGCATAATATATTTCTCTCCCCCTTGGTGGGAGTGGAGATGACCCCATCTATAAGGATATACAGTACATACACACACAGCACAAGGCCGTGTTCACACTACGAGATGTTTCTCGGGGCTGCAGTTCCTCTGAGCTCCACAAGGTGGTGATCTCACTTCTACCCAGACAGGAAGTCTCTATGAAAGACAGGAAGTGATGTCAGGTATAAACAGGAAGTTCCGGGTGAGAGGTGAGTTGGGAGGAAGCGAAGAGGGCTCTTTGCTGAAACTGGCAGTAGAGGAGGTAAAACATAAAATTGCTCTGTCCGTCTTTCCTCTTTAACTTCCCTCCTTTCAGAGTACACACAGGCAAATAGATATAATATTTATGTGCCCAAAGTGTTTCTATCACTCTCAGTATTTCCTCAGATCTCATATTATTTCACATATTGAACTGACAACACTGGTATAGAAGAAAAGTACCAGTGAGCCCAGAGAAACCCTCATATTATCCCTCATACATCCCCATCCTAATATTGTACAACCAGAACAGTCCAGATCATTCTCTGTTATTAATTATTGGTCTACAGGAAACCCGTATAGATCACATGACCAATGAGGATGGAGGAGGACCGGAGTCACATGACTGAGAAGATACTAAACCTCACCCTGGAGATCATCTACCTGCTGACCGGAGAGGTGAGGAGGATTCTGGGAGGTCACATGACATCACTCTTATCTCTATTAATAAAACACAGACCTGACCGGAGAGGTGAGGAGGATTCTGGGAGGTCACATGACATCACTCTTATCTCTATTAATAAAACACAGACCTGACCGGAGAGGAGAGGAGGATTCTGGGAGGTCACATGACATCACTCTTATCTCTATTAATAAAACACTGACCTGACCGGAGAGGTGAGGAGGATTCTGGGAGGTCACATGACATCACTCTTATCTCTATTAATAAAACACATACCTGACCGGAGAGGTGAGGAGGATTCTGGGAGGTCACATGACATCACTCTTATCTCTATTAATAAAACACATACCTGACCGGAGAGGTGAGGAGGATTCTGGGATTCTAACATGATGTTCCTATTGGTTCTCCAATACAGAGATTTCCTCTTGTGAAGTCAGGTGATCATATGACCATCACAGTGCCTCCATGTGACTCCCTAAAACCTGAGAGACACAACATGGAGAAGATTCTAGAAGTCACCAAGAAGATGATGGAGCTGCTGACAGGAGAGGTGAGGAGGATTCTGGGAATTCTGGGACATTATCCAGTAACAGACAAGGGATGTGTCTGGATGGTGACTGTATCATTGTGTGTGTCAGGTTCCTATAAGGTGTCAGGATGTCACTGTCTATTTCTCCATGGAGGAGTGGGAGTATTTAGAAGGACACAAGGATCTCTACAAGGAGGTCATGATGGACAATCAGCCGCCCCTCACATCACCGGGTAAGAGGAGACTTTATTGTAAAGGAGAGAGCAGTACGGAGGCTCCACCTAGATCCCCCATCATCTGATAAACACATAGAAACAATGTATTCAGTCAGTGTGTGTGTTTCCTACAGATGGATCCAGTAATGGGAACCCACCAGAGAGATGTCCCCGTCCTCTGTATTCCCGGGATTCCACACATGAAGGTCACACCATCCCTCACCATCATCAGGTAGATGAGGAACAATCACTGATAGTATCATTAGGATCTGTACATTATCTGCATTGTTACAACTGATGTCATTTTTATTATATATTCAGAGTGAAGACCTGGATGTTCCTACAGTCAAGGTTAAAGAAGAGTTAAAAGCGGAGGATGGGAGGATGAAGGAAGTTCACAAAAATCTGTACCAGGACACCATGGTGGAGTCATCCAGCTACAGGAACCCACCAGAGAGATGTCCCCGTCCTCTGTATTCCCGGGATTCCACACAGGAAGGTCACATCATCCCTCAATGTTACAAGGTTGGTGGGACGGAGATTATAAAACACAGACTTATGGAGACGATGTGTGGATTTCTTATGTGATGTCACAATAATAAAGCTTCTATTTTACAGATGATATTCTCTCTCATTTTCTTGGTTTAGAGTGGAGATCCAATCGATATAGAATTTGAGGTTAAAGCAGAAGAAGAAGAGAGGTATGTGAGGGATGATCAGCAGTCTATGGAGGAGGATGGAATAACGGGGACATTTATAGAGGAGGACACTCCTACAGAGATCAGCACAGGTGGGTCATAAAGTGTATATCGGGGAACAATAAATCACATATACAGTAAATCTCTGTAATACATGAAGATGTCCCCAAGTTTTATCTCTTTAAGTACAGAAAAATACCCTTTGATCTGCCAGAAATCCACTCAAATCCAACCGATGGGTGTCAGCCCTTTCCAGTCTACTCTTGCCAAACCACTAGGACCCATCCCATCTTCACAACATGAAGGATAATCATTGTGTAGTTCCAGTATAAAGACTGGGGGAGGGGAATTACTCTCCTTGAGATAATACAGAACAGATCTGGATTTCTGGCACTTTCGATGGCATATTTAGTAGTAATAAAGCCTCAGATTTTCTGCTTTGTGGTAGAGCTGTCAAGGTTTAGTCAATCAAATTCAACCAATGCGTCCTGACTGACAGATAAAAGAATCTGAAAGAAAGTATAACCCCCAGCATTTATGTCAGTGACTGCAATAATAACCCCCAACATTGGTGTCAGTGACTCACTCTCTGACCTCTGGTTGAGCTGAGCCTCACTGTTATTATTAAATGTTTGAAAAAATAGAGCCGTACTTCCTATGTTAGGAATAAAGAAAAGCATGATTGACCCCCACACTCCTATAAGCAGCCCTCAAAAATTCCACTCGTCTGCTCGCATTTTGCGAGTGGATTTTGAGGTCTGGCGAGCTATTGGCTGCCTGAGGGGGGGGGGGGGAGCACCGCTGGCAGCCTGGGTTGAATGGGAGTCCCCTTCCTCCCATTCAACCCATTCCTTGAATGGGAGTCCAGCGATCGTGGAGGGGAAGAGAAAAGAGAGCTGCCTGGATGATCAGAGCGCAGGGAACACAGTGATAACAGCTTTCATTTCAATTTCTGTGTTCCCCGCCGCTCGCTGTCACATACTGCCCCTCCTCCTGGTCCCGGGACTTTGATAGACAGATCACCCGTCCAATCTCGAGATGGGCGATCTGTCAATCAAAGTTCCCCGGCCAGGGGGCGGGGCTATATATGACGTTGAGCGGCGGGAACACAGCAATTGAAGTGAAAGCTGTTATCGCTCTGTTCCATCATCCGGGTGGCTCTACGATTCCTTTCCTCCCTTGCTCAGGTAGGCTGCATGGTGGGCCGAGGCTTCATTGGTGGACACAGGCTGCATTGGTGGGCGCAGATAAAGTTGTTGTTAATATTTATTTTTATAACTTAATTCTGCGTAAAGCAATAAAGTGTCATTTTATGAGGGAGTGTTTAGGGGCGGGGTTGGGTGGGGCAACTGGTGGCGAGTAACCCTTGAGGCCTGGCTAGTAGCTCAGGACTTGAAATTTTGAGAACTGCTATAAGGCTGGCCCTAATTGGTCCCCTCGCTCTCCGACTAAGATCAATGAATATAGAAATTAACTGGTTGGAGGTCAGGAGGAACCATTTACAAGATAAGATTTTCAGAGACAAAGCTGCCTGATGTGGGCGGAGTCCTGGTTTAGGGGAACCAATCAGCTCATGTCTAGTAATAATCTTTGTATTTCTATTTTAGTACATGGACGGGAGATGAGGAAAACCTCAGAGGATTGTCTCACTTTGTCTCCAGACTGTAAAGTAGAAGATGAGGACATCACACAGTATAGTCCAGGAGAAAACCGGACTACCTCAAATGTCCATCCGGCACCACACAGTGTAGATGGACCATCGTATTCCTCTTATCCTGAGGAACCTCAGACTGTGCGGGACGGTGCCGGACCATCATATTCCTCTTATCCTGAGGAACCTCAGACTGTGCGGGACGGTGCCGGACCATCGTATTCCTCTTATCCTGAGGAACCTCAGACTGTGAGGGACGGTGCCGGACCATCGTATTCCTCTTATCCTGAGGAACCTCAGACTGTGCGGGACGGTGCCGGACCATCATATTCCTCTTATCCTGAGGAACCTCAGACTGTGCGGGACGGTGCCGGACCATCGTATTCCTCTTATCCTGAGGAACCTCAGACTGTGATTGACAGTGCCGGACCATCGTATTCCTCTTATCCTGAGGAACCTCAGACTGTGCGGGACGGTGCCGGACCATCGTATTCCTCTTATCCTGAGGAACCTCAGACTGTGAGGGACGGTGCCGGACCATCGTATTCCTCTTATCCTGAGGAACCTCAGACTGTGCGGGACGGTGCCGGACCATCGTATTCCTCTTATCCTGAGGAACCTCAGACTGTGAGGGACAGTGCCGGACCATCGTATTCCTCTTATCCTGAGGAACCTCAGACTGTGAGGGACGGTGTCATCCTTCCAACATTTAAGAGGTTTCCCTGTACTGAGTGCGGGAAATGTTTCCGTTTTAAATCTGGTCTTAACGAGCATAAAAGATCTCACACGGGTGAAAAGCCGTATTCCTGTCCTGAGTGTGGGAAATATTTTTCACGGAAGTCCAATCTTTACACACATCAGAGGTCTCACAGGGGGTTAAACCCATTTTCCTGTTCTGAGTGCGGGACATGTTTTTTACACAAACCAGATCTAATCAAACATCAAAGATCTCACATGGGTGAGAAGCTATATTCCTGTGCTGAATGTGGGAAATGTTTTCGTGTTAAATCCTGTCTTCGAGTACATATAAGAAGTCATACGGGTGAGAAGCCGTATTCCTGTAGTAAGTGTGGGAAATGTTTCATCACAACATCAAACTTAGACAGACACCAAAAATCTCACACAGGCAAAAAGCCGTATTCCTGCCCTGAGTGTGGGAAATGTTTTTCACAGAAGAGTCATCTTTCTAAACATCAGAAATCTCACACAGGGGAGAAGCCGTATTCCTGTCCCGAGTGTGGGAAATGTTTTTCACGGAAGTGCCATCTTTCTAAACATCAGAAATCTCACACAGGGGAGAAGCCGTATTCCTGCCCTGAGTGCGGAAAATGTTATTCACAGAAGAGCCATCTTTCAAAACATCAGAAATCTCACACAGGGAAAAAAAGTTGTATTCCTGACCTGAACGTAGCAAATATTTTAGTTTGTACATATAAGAAGGAACAATCTGAAATCTCACACGGGAGAAACCACATTCCTTCCCTGAGTGCGGGTAATGTTTTCCACATCAACACCATCTAAGTAGACGTCAGAGGTTTCACACGGGGGGGGAGAAGCCCGACTATTCTTGTGAGAATTTATTTTTTTAAACAAAATTAGAAGTAATCAGACACCAAACATCCTTCAAGGGAGAAGCCATATTCCTGTCCTGAACTTGGGAAATAATCCATTCTTTAAACACATAGGTGTCACACGGGTGAGAAGCCGTATTCCTGCCCTGAGTGCGAGAAATGTTCCTCACACAACTCCCGACTTTCCAAACATCAGAGAACTCATACGGGTGAAGTCTAATCTTTCCACCCATCTGAGATCTTACACGGGTGAGAAGCCGTATTCCTGCCCTGAGTGCGAGAAATGTTCCTCACACAACTCCCGACTTTCCAAACATCAGAGAACTCATACGAGTGAAGTCTAATCTTTCCACACATCTGAGATCTCACACGGGTGAGAAGCCGTATTCCTGCCCTGAGTGCGAGAAATGTTCCTCACACAACTCCCGACTTTCCAAACATCAGAGAACTCATACGAGTGAAGTCTAATCTTTCCACCCATCTGAGATCTTACACGGGTGAGAAGCCGTATTCCTGCCCTGAGTGCGAGAAATGTTCCTCACACAACTCCCGACTTTCCAAACATCAGAGAACTCATACGAGTGAAGTCTAATCTTTCCACACATCTGAGATCTCACATGGGTGAGAAGCCGTATTCCTGCCCTGAGTGCGAGAAATGTTCCTCACACAACTCCCGACTTTCCAAACATCAGAGAACTCATACGGGTGAAGTCTAATCTTTCCACACATCTGAGATCTCACATGGGTGAGAAGCCGTATTCCTGCCCTAAGTACGGGAAATGTTTTGTCACAAAATCATATATATTTTTTTTAAATTCAGATCATTTTTATTGAGCAAGGTTTTGAAACTTGCAAAACAGGAAGGCCCAGACAATGGACTCATACAATAACAACCAAACACAGCCAAAGAAATTCAGGAATACAAGTCATATCAGAGATACAAATAGAGAAAATGCTGTCATGGAGGATCCCTCAGCCGATGTGCCCCAGTCTTAGGGAAGTGTACTAGTTATATACATAAACATTCAAACAGGAATAGATTACACGAAGCCCTGCAAGATGACCATCAACCTCCCTGAGATCAGAACATCAAAAGCAGTGACCATCTTCTAAGCTATTGTGATTGTCTACATTACGTGTTATATAATATGTCTTGTAACAAATAAAGTTCCGTATTGATGAGAGTAGCCTTGCAGTCACCATACAGTTTCGAAAATCAATAAACATGGATAAAATGGAACAAAACAGCGGTATATGTATTTATTTACCTATTGTGAGGCCCCTGTCTAAACAATATACACCGATCAGCCATAACCTTCTGACCACTGACAAGTGAAGTGAATAGCATTGGTTGTCTCATCACAATGGCATCTGAAAATGGGTGGGATATGTTAGGCAGCAAGTGAACATGTTGTCCCTGATCATGTTTGAAAGTAGAAAAAAAACTTAAAGATTTTGAGGGACTTTGACAACGACCAAATTTTAATGTCTAGACCAGTGGTTCTCAACCCTGTTCTCAAGTACCCCCAACAGGCCATGTTTGCAGGTTTTCCTTTATCTTGCACAGGTGCTTTAAGTCAGAGTCAATGGCTTGGTATTTTGGACAGTTATTTTATCTAAGAGAAATTCCCAAAACATGGCCTGTTGGGGGTACTTGAGGACAGGGTTGAGAACCACTGGTCTAGACAACGGGGTCAGAGTAACTTCAAAACTGCACCTCTTGTATGATATTTGCGGTCTGTGTGGTCCAAGGAAGGAAAACTAAACAACCAGCGATAGGGTCATGGGTGGCCAAGACACATTGATTGAGGTGGGGAGGGAAGGCTCAATGAAGGAGGTGGGGGAGGAAAGGATCACTGATGGAGATGGGAAGGGAAGGCTCATTGATAGAGGTGGGGGGGAAAGATCTTTGATAGAGGTGGGGGTGGGAAGGTTTATTGATGGAGGTGGGGAGGAAGGTTCCCTGATGGAGGAGGGAAAGGAAGGCTCATTGACAGAGGTGGAGAGGGGAGGCTTTTGATTGAGGTGGGTTGGCTTGTTGATGGAGGTGGGGAGGGAAGGCTCATTGATGGAGGTGGGGAGGGAAGACTCATTGATGGAGGTGGGGGAAGGCTCATTGATGGAGGTGGGGGGAAGGAAGGAACATAGATGGAGGTGGGGGAGGGAAGGTTTATTGATGGAGGTGGGAAAGGAAGGCTTATTGATGGAGGTGGGGAATAAAGCCTCATTAATGGAGGTGGGGGAGGGAAAACTCATTGATGGAGGTGGGGAGGGAAGACTCATTGATGGAGGTGGGGGAAGGCTCATTGATGGAGGTGGGGGGAAGGAAGGAACATAGATGGAGGTGGGGGAGGGAAGGTTTATTGATGGAGGTGGGAAAGGAAGGCTTATTGATGGAGGTGGGGAGTAAAGCCTCATTAATGTAGGTGGGGAGGCAAGGTTCATTGCTGGAGGTGGGAAGAGAAGGCTCGTTGATAGAGGTGATGAGGGAAGGCTCTTAGATGGAGGTGGGGGGGGGGGGTTGATGAAGGTAGGGAGGGAAGGCTCATTGGTGGGGGAATTGATGGAGGGGTGGGGGGAAGGCTCATTGATGGAGGTGGGAAGGGAAGGCTCATTGATGGAGGTGGGAAGGGAAGGCTCATTGATAGAGGTGGGAGGGAATGCTCATTGATAGAGGTGGAGAGTGAAGGCTCATTGATGGAGGTGGGGAGGGAAGGCTCATTGATGGGTGTGGGGAGGGAATGCTCATTGATGGAGGTTGGGAGGGAAGGCTCATTGATGGAGGTGGGAAGGGAAGGCTTATTGATGGAGGTGGGAAGGGAAGGATCATTGATGGAGTTGGAGAGGGAAGGCTCATCGGTTATGGTGCCTGTAGCATTTCTGTACCAGCTCTTGTGCCTTTCTCTCCTTGACATATATTAAATGCAGTTTTCACCTTTACCAAAAAACTTCCTCTGCTGGTAATGGAAGCAAAAAAAAATGTTGAATAATTCTCTTGCTCTAGGTGTAGGCCTTTTACGTACCTTCTTAAGCCTGGCTGAAAAACTCCTGGAGGTGACCTCATCTTATCCTGCCTTGTTGTTTGGACATTGCTAAAAGCCATTTGCCTCTTACTGTTTATCTCACAAATGCTGAGAGTTACTGCATCAGGGGAGAGAAAGCCCATGTGAGGGAGTTTGAATCAGAGAAAGAGGTTGCTCCTGTGATGGTGGAAGTGTGCAGTAATAGCAAGGTGTCTCTTAGCAACATTCCAGCCAGGAGCCATATTTGGCCAGTGATGGCACTGCTATTCATGGCCACTTTGCTAACGTGGCATGGCTTCCTGGTGATGTCAGCGATTCCTAGGGATGCGTTGGGTGCTACCACCTGCTCTTTCTTAGAACAAGTGAGAGCAGAGAGCTGTCATATATAGGAGCGAGAAAAATATTTCTTCTATATATGATGCTCGTCTCCTGGCACACTGGTGCACTTCGACCCATAGGCTTTAACAACTCTCTAACAACCAGCCTAAGCGGGAAGCTGTCACATTCAGCAACGTTGGTAATAGGACCGACTTGACTGAATACACATTTAGTCTTCTGCCGAATATTTGAACAAGCAAAATTCAGTCTAAACTCGGAGCTCATGCCTAGTGGTCAGTGTAGTGATCCCTTACATTGGTGACCAATGGAAGAAGGACCTCCTTATATCAGTGGTCAGTGTAGACGTCCCTAGTAGTGGCCAATGGGAGAAGGATCCTCTTATATCAGTGGTCAGTGTAGTGGTCCCTTACATTGGTGACCAATGGGAGAAAGACCCCCTTCTATTAGTGGGAGAAGGATGTTCTTACCGTCATCAGTGGGAAAACTGCCCCCACTTACAGATCAATGATGCCAGTTGTTACTGCGAGACAGAAATTGTTTATTGCTCAAGGAACCTGTAGAAACCTTTGAAGAAACCCTGACTGAGAAAGTCTGGATTAGGCAGTAATATATTTCTCTCCCCCTTGGTGGGAGTGGAGATGACCCCATCTATAAGGATATACAGTACATACACACAGCACAAGGCCGTGTTCACAGTACGAGACGTTTCTCAGGGCTGCAGTTCCTCTGAGCTCCACAAGGTGGGGATCTCACGTCTAGCCAGACAGGAAGACTCTATGGAAGACAGGAAGTGATGTCAGATATAAATAGGAAGTTCTGGGTGAGAGGCGAGTCGGGAGGAAGTAGAGAGGAGACATTAATGGAAGTGGCAGTAGAAGAGGTAATAAGATCTTATTTTCTATTTACACCCAGTAACCCCCCCCCCCCCCCCCGTCATGTTCCGTCCTCTTCCTCCATAGTCACTGTGACGTCTTTTATCTCCAGCAGATGATGATACACACATATACAGTGTGGAAACATAGATTAACCCCTTCAGAGTCAGAACATTTCCCCACTTACGGGGCCGGAACATTCTCTTCATTTTGGAGATGTGTCATCTTCTCACCTTAGCAGCCTGTTGTAGCGAGGGATGAGATTCGGATTTGGGTTGTACTGAAATTTCATCCCAAGTTCAAGAATTTTCCATTTTGGTTAAAGGTGTGCTTTATTCATTTCGGTGCTCACCTCTATAGATAGAGGATAGACCTCTTTCCACTATACAAGCCACCACCACCACCACCTCCCGGCTTGACCAGTTTCACATCACGTACCTTACATTCAGGATCCTGTCCACCAGCACCCATGTAGCATATTATGAGTCGCATCTGCCCATGGCCTAACTGTGTACAGGCCCGCTTTACAATGCATCCACCCCGGTATCCAGGCGCCCTCTGGAATTACCACACCTCAAGCCAAAAGCAAGTTTCTTCTCCTTAGGGTCAAGTCACACTTGTGCAACTCCAAAGTCATACGATTTCCATTACAACTTTACATTGTGACTTTGATGCAACTTTGGTGCGACTTTAATTGCGACTTTGGCTGTTGCCCAACTGTCACATTGATAACATTAAGATGAGACTTTCATGCAAATTTTAAGAGATTACATTGCAGTCTATGGCACTCAAGTCACACGAAAGTCACATCGAAATAGTGCAGGAACCCTTTTAAAGTCGCTGCAAATTTAAACCACATAGGTTTGAAAGGCTTCCATTCAAATACATGGACTGCGACTTGTCATGCGACTTTGTGTCTTTGGGTCACATGACAAGTCGCACTAATGTGAATGGAGCCTTACTCACACATAGTGAGCTTTACTCACCATTCATAGAGTACTTCCAGGCATGAGTGGCATAATAAAGACACATCTGGTTACAGTCCAAAAACTCACATCTCATGGCATAAGACCTCTATTCCCTTCAGGTCAGTGCTGAATGTCAGGGGGTTAGAAGACCCATAGCTATGGAAGTCCCCTATAAAGGGGGGGGGGGTGAGAACAGCAAATAATTGTGAGTAGGTAGAAAACCCCACACTTCACTATGAGAGGGGTTCCGAAATCGGCCAATACAGGGGAAGAAGGTGGATAACCCCACCCTTCACTAAAAGAAGGGATTGGAGCTCAGCCAATAATGGTGGGTGGGGATGGATAATGCTCCTCAGGGAGCTGTCATTAGCAGCGAGGAGTGTGACTGGTGTGGATGGATCGGCGGTATCAGAATTTTTAAAGTCACTGATTCACAGATGTTGTTCATCGTGATTGACGAGAATCTGCATCACAATGATTGATGATGGATTTACAACGTTTAATATATCTATATTTTTTTTTTAAATATTAGGACTTGTCAATCATTAGACTTAAAAAGAGGGAGATTCCGGGCACTTCTGGTCCATCCCTACTCCCTGCTCATCCCAAATGGCTCCTTCTATGTCAGAGAAGAGAAATCCTTATATATCAGATCCAGTCCAGATAACTCTCTGCTATCCATCTACAGAGAAATCTGCATAGATCACATGACCACATCAATGAAGATGGAGGAGGACCGGAGTCACATGACTGAGAGGATACTAAACCTCACCCTGGAGATCATCTACCTGCTGACTGGAGAGGTGAGGAGGATTCTGGGAGGTCACATGACATCACTCTTATCTCTATTAATAAAACACAGACCTGACCGGAGAGGTGAGGAGGATTCTGGGAGCTCACATGACATCACTCTTATCTCTATTAATAAAACACAGACCTGACCGGAGAGGTGAGGAGGATTCTGGGAGGTCACATGACATCACTCTTATCTCTATTAATAAAACACAGACCTGACCGGAGAGGTGAGGAGGATTCTGGGATTCTAACATGATATTCCTATTGGTTCTCCAATACAGAGATTTCCTCTTGTGAAGTCAGGTGATCATATGACCATCACAGTGCCTCCATGTGACTCCCTAAAACCTGAGAGACACAACATGGAGAAGATTCTAGAAGTCACCAAGAAGATGATGGAGCTGCTGACAGGAGAGGTGAGGAGGATTCTGGGAATTCTGGGACATTATCCAGTAACAGACAAGGGATGTGTCTGGATGGTGACTGTATCATTGTGTGTGTCAGGTTCCTATAAGGTGTCAGGATGTCACTGTCTATTTCTCCATGGAGGAGTGGGAGTATTTAGAAGGACACAAGGATCTCTACAAGGACATCATGATGGACAATCAGCCGCCCCTCACATCACCGGGTAAGAGGAGACTTTACTCTAAAGGAGAGAGCAGTACGGAGGGTCCACCTAGATCCCCCATCATCTGATAAACACATAGAAACAATGTATTCAGTCAGTGTGTGTGTTTCCTACAGATGGATCCAGTAATGGGAACCCACCAGAGAGATGTCCCCGTCCTCTGTATTCCCAGGATTCCACACAGGAAGGTCACACCATTCCTCACCATCATCAGGTAGGTGAGGAACAATCACTGATAGTATTAGGATCTGTACATTATCTGCATTGTTACCATTGATGTCATTTGTATTATATATTCAGAGTGGAAACCTGAGAGATTCTAAAGTTGAGGTTAAAGAAGAGATAAAAGAGGAGGACACTGAGTCATCCAGCTATAGAAACCCACCAGAGAGATGTCCCCGTCCTCTGTATTCCCGGGATTCCACACAGGAAGGTCTCACCATATCTCAATGTTACAAGGTTGGTGGGACGGAGATTATAAAACTCATGGAGAAGATGTGTGGATATCTTATGTGATGTCACAATAATAAATCTTATATGTTACAGATGATATTTTCTCTCATTTTCTTGGTTTAGAGTGGAGATCCAATTAATATAGAATTTGAGGTTAAAGCAGAAGAAGAAGAGAGGTATGTGAGGGATGATCAGCAGTCTATGGAGGAGGATGGAATAACGGGGACATTTATAGAGGAGGACACTCCTACAGAGATCAGCGCAGGTGGGTCACAAAGTGTATATTGGGGAACAATAAATCACATATGCGGTAAATCTCTGTAATACAGTGTTATCTCTTTAAGTACAGAAAAATACCCTTTGATCTGCCAGAATTCCACTCAAGTCCGACCAATGGGTGTCAGCCCTTCCCAGTTTCCTCTTGCCAAACCACTAGGACCCATCCCATCTTCACAACATGAAGGATAATCATTGTGTAGTCCCCGTATAAGGACTGGGGGAGGGGAATTACTCTCCTTGAGATAATACAGAACAGATCTGCATTTCTTAGACTTTTCGATGGTATATTTAAATTATTAATAAAGCCTCAGATTTTCTACTTTGTGGTAGAGGTGCCAAGGTTTAGTCATCCAATTCAACCAATGCTTCCTGTCTGACAGACAAAAGAATCAAGTATAACCCCCAGCATTGCTGTCAGTGACTGCAATAATAATCCCCAGCATTGGTGTCAGTGACTGCAATAATCCTGGAGGTCAGGAGGAACCTTTTACAAGTTAAGATCCTCAGCAACAAAGCTGCCTGAACTCAATTCTTCTCATGTCTAGTAATAATCTTTGCATTTCTATTTTAGTAGATGGACGGGAGATGAGGAAAACCTCAGAGGATTGTCTCACTTTGTCTCCAGACAGTAAAGTAGAAGATGAGGACATCACACAGTATAGTCCAGGAGAAAACCCGACTACCTCAAATGTCCATCCGGCACCACACAGTGTAGATGGACCATCGTATTCCTCTTATCCTGAGGAACCTCAGACTGTGAGGGACGGTGCCGGACCATCGTATTCCTCTTATCCTGAGGAACCTCAGACTGTGAGGGACGGTGCCGGACCATCGTATTCCTCTTATCCTGAGGAACCTCAGACTGTGCGGGACGGTGCCGGACCATCGTATTCCTCTTATCCTGAGGAACCTCAGACTGTGCGGGACGGTGCCGGACCATCGTATTCCTCTTATCCTGAGGAACCTCAGACTGTGAGGGACGGTGCCGTCCTTCCAACAGATAAGAGGTTTCCCTGTACTGAGTGTGGGAAGTGTTTCAGTTTTAAATCCAATCTTAATGTGCATAAAAGAACTCACACAGGAGAGAAGCTGTATTCCTGTCCTGAGTGCAGGAAATGTTTTGTACAAAAATCAGGTCTGGTCAAACATCAGAGGTCTCACACGGGGGAGAAGCCGTATTCCTGTCCTAAGTGCGGTAAATGTTTTTCAGATAAGTCCAATTTTTATAGACATCAGAGATCTCATACGGGGAATAGTCCAGGAGAAAACCCGATTATCTCAAATGTCCATCCGGCCCCACACAGTGTAGATGGACCATCGTATTCCTCTTATCCTGAGGAACCTCAGACTTTGAGGGACGGTGCCGGACCATCGTATTCCTCTTATCCTGAGGAACCTCAGACTGTGAGGGACGGTGCCGGACCATCGTATTCCTCTTATCCTGAGGAACCTCAGACTGTGAGGGACGGTGCCGGACCATCGTATTCCTCTTATCCTGAGGAACCTCAGACTGTGAGGGACGGTGCCGGACCATCATATTCCTCTTATCCTGAGGAACCTCAGACTGTGAGGGACGGTGCCGGACCATCGTATTCCTCTTATCCTGAGGAACCTCAGACTGTGCGGGACGGTGCCGGACCATCATGTTCCTCTAATCCTGAGGAACCTCAGACTGTGAGGGACGGTGCCGGACCATCGTATTCCTCTTATCCTGAGGAACCTCAGACTGTGAGGGACGGTGCCGGACCATCGTATTCCTCTTATCCTGAGGAACCTCAGACTGTGAGGAACGGTGCCGCCCTTCCAACACATAAGAGGTTTTCCTGTGCCGCGTGCGGGATGTGTTTCCGTACTAGATTTGGTTTTAATGCACATAAAAGATATCACACGCCGTATTCCTGTCCTGAGTGCGGGAAATGTTTTTTAAACGAAGCCCAACTTTCCATACATCAGAGATCTCACACGGGTGAGAAGCCGTATTCCTGCCCCGAGTGCGGGAAATGTTTTTCTTTCAAGTCCAATCTTTTCCAACATCAGAGATCTCACACGGGTGAGAAGCCATATTCCTGCCCTGAGTGCGGGAAATGTTTTTCACAGAAGTCCACTCTTTCCACACATCAGAGATTGCACACGGGGGAGAAGCCGTATTCCTGTCCTGAGTGCGGGAAATGTTTTACAGTACAATCCCAATTTGTTATACATCAGAGATCGCACACGGGGGAAAAGCCGTATTCCTGTCCTGAGTGCGGGAAATGTTTTTCACGGAAGACAGCTCTTTCCGATCATCAGAGATCGCACGCGGTGAAGAAGCCATATTCCTGTCCTAAATGCGAGAAATGTTTTCAAACTAAGTCGGATCTTGACTTACATGTGAGATTACAAACAGAGGTAGGTCCACTGTCCTATATTGCTTGGAGGAGGTGTAACCCACAAAAGTCCTCTGTTTATAGTCATCTGAGATTGGACACGGAGGAGAATGAACTTTCCTGGTCTGAGTGAGGGAATTTGTTTCTCACTGAAGTCCTGTCTTCCTGTACATCAGGGGTCCCACACAACCCTCGAGGTGTATTAATGAGTGTGGGAAATGTCTTCTATATGAATGTTGCTGGACATGTGCGGAAGAAGCACACCCTGATATACACCTCAGATATACTCCATGGCTGATCTTCATCATGTAAGAAACAGTTCATAAGGAGATCAGAGATCACCAAAGACATGGATGAAGTGTTGTACCGTGTTGGCAAAGAGAGTCATTACCTCTCTTTGGCTGAGTACATTTTGTGGTGTAAACTCTAGCAAGAGGTCTGTTCTCTCAAGTCGTCCTTCAGGACGAAACACGTTAACCCCACCACTTAAAAGGCGGTCCTCTAGGCCTTTTAAAATAAAAAAGGAGTCATTACCTCTCATTGGCTGAGTACATTGTGTGGTGGAAGATTTCACAAACACTTACAGGTCTGTTTGTTAAACATTTGTTGAATGAATGTGAGCAGTGATTTCCAATGATCATCAGCGCCCTCTAATGGTAACAGTGCGGTATTGTAGTATTTCTGCTGCATTATGGCCACTAGATGGAGCTGCCGATCATAGGAAATCACTGTGCATATTAAAATACTGCCAGAATCTGTAACAGCTGGGGAAATGCTCGTCACATTCATCCAACAAATGTTTTATAAATGGACCCCGTATCCTCCGTAAGGTGTGGTTTCATAAAAATAACTCGAAGATCATACACTTATGAATACAGAAGACAAAAACGGATATTCTTTTTTTTTTTAACCCTAATTCACAGAAATGAAATTTTCAAGCATTTTATTTGATTTTCATGTCCTTTTTTTTTTTTTTTTTTAATTAATAGAGTCCATAAATGTCAGGAAACTTTTATATAAAGATGGGAAGTATGTAGCAGATAAATGAATAGACCTCACAGCAATGTTATTACCAGGCTGCAGCTAGGGGGAGCTCTAATGTGTGACCACAGGGGAGTGATTCCATCTCGATCTCATGAACCCATTCACTATTACAGCTGTTTTTTTGCATATACAGTACTGTATATTTTTGCACTTATGTTAAAATACACATTTTTGGGCCCGAAGAAGTAAAACCCCCAAACATCTATTTTCTAAAAGCAGAGGCCCTGGTGAATAAAAGGGCGGTAGTCGCTAGCTCAGTATTTTATGAACAGTACACATCAGTAAAACCAAATACATTTAAATGTATTTTCCGTGCACACAAATGAAATATACGACCCTATTTTTCTGACAAAATATAAAAAAGATGAGGTTGTGCCAAGTAGATTGATACCCTACATGTCAAACTTGTGTGTGGTGGAGCAACAATGACAAACATCGGGTCCCCAAAAACTCCAGGAAGGACCTCTTCTCCTTCCTGGAGAAATCAGCTTCACTAGTTTAAGTAGCACCCTTCCTAGGTAGGTGCTAAGATAGTTAGGTAAGTGTTAGTGTGTGTTTCTGATAAGTAAATTTAGTTGCCACACTGTAGTCGGTGTGGCTGTAATTTTGGCTAAGGGTAAAAGCATGGTCTGGCTTCCTGTAATCAGTGAGCGGTGATCATTTAGCTAGGTCTGGTCTGTGTGCTCTGCTGCTGCCAGTCTGCCTGATAGTTCATTCTGTATCCAGGCAACTTGAGAAGATTCTGGATGATAGGTGTGAAGCCATACAGGTGGCAGCTGGAATATTGATGCAGCCCTGGCCTATCCTAGGGAGGCATGCTCTGATAGCATTCTGGGATGCTATATTTATTCTGGGAGCACACAGAGCTCTGGGTCTTTTTTTCCAGAGTGGATTAGTCCAGCCTGAGGGGGCATGCTGCCCTCCCAGGTAGAAGCTGCTGTTCGTAAGGCCTCAGGTGGGTGACCTGAGGGAGGAATGCAGAGACCCAGGGACTCAGGAGAAGCTGACTGAGGGGAGCTGTCTGCCAAAGATCTGTCTGGGATCACTGGAGGGTTTTGCTTGGCAGATAGGAAGGAGGCATTGTAGTGTAGGTTATTGATTTACAAGAAACTTAGTAATAGTTTTATGTTATCGATTAAGTTAGTGTATAAGTAATCACTTCTATACACAACATGTTTAATGTTTGAGACATCTGCTTCATTATTCTGTGGGAAGTTAGGAACCTCAGACCTTTCTATTCCATGGTGTGGCTCAAACCAGTTTTAACTAGGTTTTCCCCTGCTATATATATATGACTGGAATACCAGGGGCTAGCTGTGTTGGATTCAGAATAGAAGTATGGATCAAGAGCTATCGCCTCCAGGAACTAGAATGGTCAAACATTCCCATAGACACCCTCCTAAACCTTGTGGACGGCCTTCCCAGAAGAGTTGAAGCTGTTACAGCTGCAAAGGGCGGAGCCAACTCAATATTGAACCCTACGGACTAAGACTGGGATGCCATTAAAGTTCATGTGCGTGTAAAGGCAGGCGTCCCAATACTTTTGGTAATATTGTGTGTGTGTGTATATATATGTGGACTTTATTTATGGACATTATAAAAAGAGCACTTTGAAGTATTGTGTAATTATTATGTGCAGCATAGTTGTGAGCACTGGCACTTCCTGCACATAGAAATTGCTTTAATGTATTAGCGGAACATTGTGTTTACAGTTGTATTGTGTTTGTTCATATTTCTTTACAGAACATTAAAGAAAAATATGTGAGCAGGTTTTGTATCAGCGCTGCACCATTATTATTTCCAGAAACTGTTCATTGCTCAAGGAACCCCTAGAAGCCTCTGGAGGAACCCTGGCTGAGAAAGTCTGGACTAGGCAGTAATATATTTCTATCCCCCTTGGTGGGAGTGGAGATGACCCCATCTATAAGGATATACAGTACATACACACACAGCACAAGGCCGTGTTCACACTACGAGACCTTTCTCGGGACTGCAGTTCCTCTGAGCTCCAGAAGGTGGTGATCTCACTTCTACCCAGACAGGAAGTCTCTATGGAAGACAGGAAGTGATGTCAGGAACAAACAGGAAGTGGTGTTAAATAAAGGAACAGGAAGTTCCATGAGGTACAAAGTAGGGGTGACGTTGTTGGAATTGGCATTAGAGGAGGTAATAAGATCTCAATTTCTATTTACACCCAGTAAGCCCCCCGTCATGTCCGTCCTCTTCCTCCATAGTCACTGTGACCTCTTTTGTGTGTGTCTATACTACTTAAAGCAGAAATCTGGCCAAATTTTTTTCCCCATGTGCTTGTTGCTGATCTCCGGCCTTCACCAACTTTGCCATCCATGTTCTTCTGAGCTCTGTAGTTCCTCTGTAATAGGCTGCTGACTTTGCTGAAAACCCGTTATTTCCTGGTGACTTCCTGTTTGTAAGACCGCTGGCTTCTATCCCTCTCCTCGGCTCAGCCAGCGGTCTGACACGCCCCCCTTGTAGTCTGACACGCCCCCTTGTAGTCTGACACGCCCCCTTGTAGTTCTCTGAAAACGGGAGGAGAGGAAACAGACATGTTGTGGGTGGAAGGGGTCTCCCAGCCCCCCGGTCTGTGCCGCCCATGAAAGAGGTGTCTTCCTTCTTCTCTCTCCTTCCTCCTCTTCCTCTACTCCTGTAATCCGCCACCCCCCCACCGCCTGCTATCTCCGTGCAGAGCAGGATTATCATCAAAAATGACTTGTATGATCTCCCACTGTGTCAGGTATTGTTATATGAGAACACTGATTGCTGATGTCCAGCCTGTATAGGAACAGTGCGCTGTCAATCATAATAACGGCGGGGGGGCGGGACATCAGTGGTCGGTGTTCTCATATATAATACCTGACACAGCTTGAGATCCCCGCTTTGTCATACAAGTGATTTCTGATAATAATCCCTGACAAGCGGCACTGGTGGTCCCTGACAAGCGGCACTGGTGGTCCCTGACATTCTGCACTGGTGGTCCCTGACATTCGGCACTGGTGGACAAAATGAGGGGTGTGATTTATGTTGAAGTGGGTGAGTTCACGCCTGAGTACAAGCCTCGTGTACCTCCCACATTCACTCCAATCGCAAGGATTCATGGGAAATGTAGTCTGATTACAGTTGGAGAGAGAGAAGATCAGTCATATCTCTTAAATGGTAAGAAATTTCACAAATGTAAGAACTGTTTAGTGTTATGTGTGGGGTGGGGGTGGGGGGGTGTACTAATGGGGGATTTTTTTTAAATCCCAGAGTTCTGCTTTAACCACTTCAATACCAGGCACTTAGACACCTTCCCACCCAGGCCAATTTTCAGCTTTCAGCGCTGTCGCAATTTGAATGACAATTGTGCGGTCATGCTACACTGTACTCAAACAAATTTTTTATCATTTTGTTCCCACAAATAGAGCTTTCTTTTGGTGGTATTTGATCACCTCTGCGGTTTTTAATTTTTGCACAACAAACAAGTTTTTCTTTGTTTCGGTTAAAATTTTTTGTAAATAAGTATGTTTTCTTCAATGACGGGCGCTGATATGGCTGCACTGACGGGCACTGATAAGGCGGCACTGATGGGCAGCGATGAGGTGGCACTGATGGACACTGATAGGTGGCACTGATGGGCACTGACAGGTGGCACTGGTATGCGGCACTGATGGGCACTCATAGGCGGCACTGATGGGCACTTATGGGTGGCACGGATGGGTACTTATGGGTGGCACTGATAGGTGGCACAGATGGACACTGATGGGTGGCACTGTTGACACTGATTGGTGGCACTGATGGGTGGCATTACTGAATTATAATGGTGCCAGTCAGTGGGCACAGACTGGGCACATGTGGATGGCCATGGGGTACATATCTGGCTATCCACATGTTGCCCCCTTCCCTGGTGGTCCTAGTGGCGTCCCTGGTGGTCCAGTGTGGTCATCTGCGGGGGGGCTGCGCTGATAAACAATCAGCGCAGACCCCTCCTGTCAGGAGAGCCACCGATCGGCTCTTCTCTACTCATGTCTGTCAGACGCGAGTGAAGAAAAGCCGATCAAGGGCTTTTCCTATTGACATCGTGATCAGCCGTGATTGGACACGGCTGATCACGTGGTAAAGAGCCTCCGCCGCTCTTTTGTCAGAGGGGGCGGGGTCACCCAGTTACGTAAACAGGTGACCCCGCCCCCCTCTGACAACACGGGAAAAGCCACAGGGAGGTCCATGTGCGTTAGAGGAGGGCGGGGTCAGCGGGTGGCTCCGCCCTCCGTTATATAAGAAGTTTCAGAAGAACCTGAAACGTCACACGGCGGAAGACTCCCACTGAGGCGGATCGTGCGGACAGAGCGGAGAAGAAGCCGGAGGAAGATGTGGGACGAGAAGAGCAAAGGAAGAAGAAGATGGAAAAGAAGAAGATGGAGGAAGAAGACCAGAAGAAAGAATATAGAAGAAGAAGAAATTAATAAAGGACTTGTTAAAAACCGTCTCTTGTGTTTTTCAACCTTTTTGACACTTTTTTGTGAAATGGTACCCCACTACCAATTCACACAGGGGGGGCCGGGATCTGGGGGTCCTCTTGTTAAAGGGGGCTTCCAGATTCCAACAAGCCCCCCGCCCACAGACCCCCACAGCCACCAGGCAAGGGTTGTGGGGATGAGGCCCTTCTCCCCATCAACATGGGGACAAGGTGCTTTGGGGGGCTACCCCAAAGCACCCTCCCAATGTTGAGGGCATGTGGCCTGGTACAGTTCAGGAGGGGGTGGGGCGCTCTCTCGTCCTCCCCTCTTTTCCTGCGGCCTGCCAGGTTGCGTCCTTGAGTAAGGGTCTGGTATGGATTTTTGGGGGGACCCCACGCCGTGTTTTTAAAAATTTTGGCACGGGGTTCCCCTTAAAATCCATACCAGACCTGAAGGGTCTGATATGGGTTTTGAGGGGGACCCCCATGCCATTTTTTAAAAAAATTTTGGCGCGGGGTTCCCCTTAATATCCATACCAGACCTGAAGGGTCTGGTGTAGAATTTAGGGGGACCCCCACGCATTTTTTTTTTTAAATTTTGGTTCAGGGTTCCCCTGTGGGGAATTCCCATGCCGTTTTTATCAATGAACTTTTATGTGTATTGCCGGACCGACAATTCATTATAGCCAGCGCTAGCGATAGTAGTTTTAAATGACTTTTTTTCCTTTTAGAAATGTCATTTTGCTGTCCGACTGTTCTAAACACGGGAAACATGCGCCCCTTTACAGGCATACTATAGACACCCCCCAGGTATGAAATTTAAAGGAATATTACACTTTTATTGTTTCACTTTAAGCATTATTAAAATCACTGCTCCCGAAAAAACGGCCCTTTTTTAAAACTTTTTTTTTGCATGGATCCATGTCCCCTGGGGCAGGACCCGGGTCCCCAAACACTTTTTATGACAATAACTTGCATATAAGCCTTTAAAATTAGCACTTTTGATTATTCATGTTTGTGTCCCATAGACTGTGTTCACGTGTTCGAACAAATTTTTTGCCTGTTCGCATGTTCTGGATGCGAAGCGAACCGGGGGGGTGTTCGGCTCATCCCTAACGGACGCTCAAGTGACTGCCTTAGCTCAGGTAGCTGGGACTCAAGTTGCTGCTTTGGCTCAGGCAGTCGAGAAAGACCGACAAGCATTAGCAGAAGTGCTGCAGCGGCTATCATCCCAGACTCCGATTGTTTCCACTGGTCCCCCCGGTGCCACCCTGCCAGGCACCAAAAGCCACCTTCTACAAAAGATGACAGCCCAGAGTAATGTGGAGGCCTTCTTATGTACTTTTGAGAGAATTGCTGAGGTGCAGGCCTGGCCTAAGGACCGCTGGGCTGCGCTTGTTGCACCATTGATAACAGGGGACTCCCAAAAGGCAGACTTCGACTTGTCCATTGAGGATGTCTGAGAATATGATAAACTAAAAGCTGAGATCTTCTGGTGTCTGAGAGTCACAACCTCAGTGAGGGGGCAGCGAGTGCATAGCTGATGTTTTAAGTCAGGAGGATCTCCCCACTCCCAAATGTATGACCTAATCAACCTGGTCAAATGGTGGCTGCAGCCTGAAGTACTCACAGGGTCCCAAATGGTGTAGAGAGTTGCGATGGACCGGTTTCTGAGAGCTCTACCTCCTGAGTTGCAGAGGTGGGTGAGGCAAGCTGATCCAAATTCAAAGGATGAGCTGGTAGAATGCTACTTTGCTTCAGAGGACCTCATTGTGGGGTCTACAGGTTCAAGGTCCCTAACAGCCAAAAGACACCCTCCGGTAACCATTGTGTCAAACCCGGCAGCACAGTTGGTTAAGTCCAAAAGGGGAATTCGTGAGAGTGGCCAGAGGGTCAGTCCCTCAGAAGCCCCAGTTAATACCTATGGGCATCCCCAATGTTGGCGGTGCAGAGAGTGGGGTCACATTGCTGCCAAGTGTCCCTTGAACTCTGAGTCCATAGAGCAGGGATATGCAGTTGGCGGACCTCCAGCTGTTGCAAAACTACAAGTCCCATCATGCCTCTGCCTCTAGGTGTCATGCTTGTGGCTGTCAGAGACTTGCTATGCCTCATGGGACTTGTAGTTCTGCAACAATTGGAGGTCCGCTAATTGCATATCCTTGCCATAGAGTGTGGCATAGTCCAGCGCATGTGCTTGTTTGCTCGGCCACGCCTAGTTGCAGATCATGCCAAACTCTATTGTAAAAATAAGGTGGACAAGCATGCTTGCCCTTATGGACTCTGGAAGTCTGGTTACTTTGGTACATACCCGGCTTGTGGACCCTGAACAGTTGACCCAGTGTCAGGAAGAAGTGATATGTGTGCATGATGACTGTAGAAAGTACCCCAGAGCGCTGGTGACCTTTGAAACCAGCTCAGGGTCAGGTTTCCATGAAGTGGCTGTGTCCCCTATCCTATTGCACAGTGTAATACTGGGGGGAGACTTCCCACTGTTCCAGGAACTCTGCAGTAGGAAAGATAAGACTCCTGAGCCTGGATTTTTAGTGGGACTCCCAACCCCTTTGAACCAAAGGTTGATGAAAATGCTGTAGGAGTGACCCCTGATGAAAATATGTCTTTTCCCCTAGCAGTCTGTGCGGGTGAACCGGAGGTTGCCCCTGAGACCCTAGAGTTGCCGGGTGTGCCGAAGCTAGAGGTCTCCGGGGACAACTTTGGGCCCACCCAGTTACAGGACCCTACTCTTGAATAAGCCCAGAAAAATGTGAAGGTAAACAATGGGACCCCTGTAGTTCCAGGGCTGGAGAATGTGTTCCTTTTTATATGGCAGTTAACTATGACATGTTTTACAATTTGTGGTGCCTGGCCCTTATTGGAGGACAGTGTTGAACCTGGCCCACACACATCCCCTTAGAGGCATATGAAAGGCCAAGGAACAATTATTTTGAGTCTTGCCCCGAGTGTCAAAAGTCAGCCCCTATGCCCCATTACTGTAGCCCACTGGTGCCATTGCTGGTGATCAAGGAGATGAGCCCAACTGTAAGGACATACACACACAGCACAAGGCCGTGTTCACACTACGAGACGTTTCTTGGGGCTGCAGTTCCTCAGAGCTCTACAAGGTGGGGATCTTCTCACTTCTACCCAGACAGGAAGTCTCTATGGAAGACAGGAAGTGATGTCAGGTACAAACAGGAAGTGATGAACGGTATAAATAGGAAGTTCTGGGTGAGAGGTGAGCCGGGAGGAAGTAGAGAGGAGACATTGCTGGAAGTGGCAGCAGAGGAGGTAATAAGATCTTATTTTCTATTTACACCCAGTAACCCCCCCCGTCATGTCTGTCCTCTTCCTCCATAGTCACTGTGACGTCTTTTATCTCCAGCAGATGATGATACACACATATATAGTGTGGAAACCTAGATTAACCCCTTCGGTGTCAGAGCATTTCCCCGTGTACAGTATACTGAGGCTGTTCCCTTAAGAAACACTTCTTCTAAGACGATCACCAAAGAGTTGTTCCACTTGTTTACCCGTACAGGGATCCCAAAAGAGATTCCAACCGACCAAGCGACTCCTTTTATGTCAAAAGTAATGAAAGAGTTGTGTATATTGTTCAATATTAAGCACTTGCATACTTTGGTTTACCACCCTCAGACAGATGGTTTAGTAGAACGGTTTAACAAAACCCTTACGGGTATGTTACAGATGGTGGTGGATAAAGGTGGGAGAGACTGGGATGGTCTACTGCCAGTTATTTGCAATTAGAGAGGTCCCAATGTCTTCCACATGGTTCTCACCCTTGAACTTTTGCACTGGAGGCATCCCCCAGGGTTGCTAGATGTTGCCAGAGAGACCTGGGAGACTGAGACCCTACCGGGGTGTGTCATAGAACATATCTCGGCCATGCAGGACAGAAAGAGCTCAGTGATGCCCCTTGTCCGAGAACACAAGCAGCAAGCCCAGGAAGCGTAGAGTCGAGTGTACAATAGGTCAGCAAAGGTTTGAACTTTCCACCCAGGGGATCGTTTTAATCCCCGCAGTGGAAAGTAAGTTCCTTGCTAAGTGGAAAGGACCCTATAAAATGCTTGAAAATGTTTGGTAACTATAAGGTGTACCAACCAGAGAGGCAGAAAAAAAGAGGAGATTTATCATGTAAATGTAATTAAAACCTAGAAAGATAGAGAAGCTCTCCTAGCCCTGGGTGATAGGCCCCCAGAGAAAGATGAAGGCATAGGTGAGGTTCAGATACCTGAGTCTGTCATTGTCGCAAAAAGGTGAGAGAGTTTCTACAGCGAAATACAGTTTTCTTCTCAGAGTTGCCATGCTGCACCAATGTAATTAAACATGACATGACAAGGTTTGGGTGTGACTTAAGCCGTATCGTATTCCAGACGCCCGCAGACAGGCAGTAGCTGAATAAGTATGGGGGATGGTAGACCTCGGGGTGATAGAAAAGTACAAAAGTGAATGGTGTAGTCCTATAGCCTTAGTTCTCAAGCCAGATGGATTCTTTAAGATTTTGTAATGACTTCCGGAAACTGAACAAAGTGTCGAAGTTTGCCACCTATCCCATGCCCCGAGTTGATGAAGTAGTTGAGAAGTTGGATTCCACCAGGTACATAACCACCTTTGATCTCACTAAAGGGTATTGGCAGGTTCCCCTGACAGATGAAGCAAAAGAGAAGACGGCTTTTGCAACCCAACAGGGCTTGTGGCAGTATACATGGATGCGCTTTGGCCTAAATGAGGCTCCTGCTACATTGCAATGGATGGATGAGATTCTTAGTCCACACCAACGCTATTCAGCAGTCTATCTGGATGATGTGGTTATTTGGAGCACAGACTGGGAAAGCCACCTATTAAAATTCCATTATACATGCTGGCTTAACAGCAAACCCAAATAAGTGTGCCATAGGGTTGGAAGGTGCTCAGTATCTGGGGTACAGCATTGGGAAGGGCCTAATAAATCCCAAAGTCAATAAGGTAGAAGCCATTAGAGACTGGCCTGCTCCTGCCACCAAGAAACAAGTGAGAACCTTCCTAAGCATGGTTGGATATTATCAGAGGTTCATCCCAAACTTTCCCACAATGGCAGCACCCTTAAGTGACCTTACCAAGGGCAAGAGCTCCTCTGTAGTGATTTGGTGGAATCCCGAGGCTGAAGCAGCTTTCCAAAGTGTGAAGGAGGTCCTGTTTAAACATCCTGTGCTAGTAGACCCACACTTCATCAAAGAATTTGTAGTCCAGACCGATGCTTCACATGTAGGTCTGGGGGCTGTTTTGTCCCAAGTGGTAGGTGAAGAACACCCGGTGGGCTATTCGAGTCGGAAGCTGACCCCTGCAGAAAGAAATTGTAGTATTGTGGAGCGAGAGTGTTTGGCCATCAAGTGGTCCTTCAAGGCTCTTCGGAACTACCAGCTGGGGAGCCACTTATGACTCATAACAGACCAAGCTCCCTTAAAATGATTGGCCCAGGCTAAGGACCGTGATTCAAGAATTACCTGGTGGTTCCTGGCCTTCCAAGATTTTTCTTTTAAAGTGGTGAACCGGCCTGGTCGCAATCAGAAAAATGCGGATGCCCTTTATGGAAACCATTGGTTGGTAGCTTGTGTTCGAACCCATAGGTTCAAATAGTGGGGGGAGGTATGCGACAAACAGCCCCTGTCAGTTGTGGATGTAGTGCATCTGCCCCATAAGATTTTGTGGTTCATAAGGTAAATAGGTGGGAGTGAGAGGTCTGTAGCAGGATGGAAGGGGTAAGGACTGGCCAGACCTTGCTCCCCACCTGGGGTATAATTTGTCTTCTCTGGGTTAGTCTGTTGTTGGTGGTGAGAAAGGAGACCAGCAGGCTGTGAGGTAACATGTCTTCAGGACTGAAGTAGACACACTGAGGTCTATTCACAAGCCAGGAGGCTTCATAACTGTTTGCTGGACTTGTTTTGGGACTGTATTTCTTACCCCTGCACGGGAAACTTTTTGCTGTTTGCTGTACACGCTGACCAATAAACGGGAAGCCCTTTACCTTATGTGCAGCTTGGATTACCCCTCTGAAAGCTCTCCACTTGAAGCTGAACCCCACAGTGTACAGAAACCTCACAGAGCGCCCCTCCCATGTCTCTCCAATCAGAGTCAGAGAATCCTATGACATCACACTGACCTTGCAACTCCTCCTTCCAATGTCCCTCCAATTAGAGTCAGAGAATCCTATGACATCACGCTTACCTCCACAGCTCCTCCTTCCAATGTCTCTTAATCTGGAATCAGAGAATCCTATGACATCACACTGACCTCTACAGCTCCTCCTCCCAATGTCCATCCAATTTAGAGTCAAAGAATCCTATGACATCAAACTGACCTTACAGCTCCTCTTCTCAATATCCCTGTCACAAGCCAAGCAAAACTATTGCTCCTGCATTGTGTGTAATGACACCAGAATTCCTTGTGACAAGCTTTTAACCTACAGAGTTGGGTCCCTTTGTGGGTAAATTGTATCCATGTGGGGTTTTGATATAATGGAGACCTGATGGGGGAGGTGAGGAGGATTCTGGGAATGTCATTTGATTCTACTTTTTGTGTTCAAATCTAGAGTTTTCCTCCTGTGAAGTCTGGAGATCATATGACCATCACATTGCCTCCACCTCCCTCCCTGAGAGAACAGAGAAATAAAACGAGGATTCCGGAAGTCACCAGAGAGATCATCGAGCTGCTGATAGGAGAGTTGAGCGGAGCTCGGAAGGACATCATGATGGACAATCAGCCGCCCCTCACATCTCCGGGTAAGAGGAGACTTTATTGTAAAGGAGAGAGCAGTACGGAGGGTCCACCTAGATCCCCCATCATCTGATAAACACATAGAAACAATGTATTCAGTCAGTGTGTGTGTTTCCTACAGATGGATCCAGTAATGGGAACCCACCAGAGAGATGTCCCCGTCCTCTGTATTCCCGGGATTCCACACAGGATGATCACAACTATGCACACCATCATCAGGTAGATGATTGACAATTATTGGTAGTTATGATTTATACA
This sequence comes from Aquarana catesbeiana, assembly GCF_042186555.1. Lineage (NCBI taxonomy): Eukaryota > Metazoa > Chordata > Amphibia > Anura > Ranidae > Aquarana > Aquarana catesbeiana. The sequence goes on along the minus strand of NC_133331.1, from coordinate 291,105,423 downwards.
CAATTGTGTTTGTTACAATTAATGTTGTCTTATATATTCAGGGTGGAATCCTCAGGGATGATAATATTGATGTTAAAAAAGAGTATAAAGACGAGGATGAGGAGTATGGAGTGATGAAAGAACTTTCTGAAGGACACAAGGATATGATGGAGCCACCTAACACCAGGAACCCACCAGAGAGATGTCCCTGTCCTCTGTATTCCCGGGATTCCACACTGGAAGATCATAACTATGCAGTGCATGATCAGGTAGATGATTGACAATTATTGGTAGTTATGATTTATACACAAGAATGTTTGTTACAATAAATATCTTATTATATATTTAGAGTGGAATTGTTGAGGACAATAATATTGATGTTAAAGAAGAATTTAAAGAGGAGGATGAGGAGTATGGTGAGATGAAGGAGTTTTCAGAAGGACACAAGGATATGATGGAGCCACCTAATACCAGGAACCCACCAGAGAGATGTCCCCATCCTCTGTATTCCCGGGATTCCACACAGGAAGGTCACACCATCCCTCACCATCATCAGGTAGATGAGGAACAATCACTGATAGTATCATTAGGATCTGTACATTATCTGCATTGTTACCATTGATGTCATTTTTATTATATATTCAGAGTGGAAACCTGAGAGATCCTAAAGTTGAGGTTAAAGAGGAGATAAAAGAGGAGGAGGATGATGGGTTATCCAGCTATAGAAACCCACCAGAGAGATGTCCCCGTCCTCTGTATTCCCGGGATTCCACACATGAAGGTCACACCATCCCTCTCTGTTACAAGGTTGGTGGGACGGAGATTGTAAAGCACAGACTTATGGATACGATTTGTTGATTTCTTATGTGATGTCACAATAATAAAGCTTCTATTTAACTGATGATATTTTCTATCATTCTCTTGGTTTAGAGTGGAGATCCAATCGATATAGAATTTGAGGTTAAATCAGAAGAAGAAGAGACGTATGTGAAGGATGATTAGCAGTCTATGGAGGAGGATGGAATAACGGGGACATTTATAGAGGAGGACACTCCTACAGAGATCAGCACAGGTGGGTCATTAAATAAAAAGAAAAAGAATTGCGCTTGGTGCGTGAATAAATTTAAAAAGTGAAAGCGTAAATTATGAATAAGGTCCTGCTGCTGTACACTATAAAGCCGATATGAGGGCACATGGAACAGAGTAGAAATAGGAAGTGCAGCGCTGGACTAGTGACATAAACACATGTGAGTGATAGTAATAAATCAGTGATTCAATCAATAAATCGAAATAGTGAACCAGAATAATGTCCAATGAATGATCAAAAAATCTGCAACAATTAAGTGCTCAAAAAAATCATATAAAAAAAACAAATAAATCTATAAACATAAAGTCCATAAATTAGTGATGTGTAGAGATCCGATAAGGAGTCAGGGATCGGTCATCCACCGCGTAGTGCTGCCCACCACCTAATGGTAAAATTGAAGGCTTACCGGAAAGCCTGTGACCGCCCTTATTCAGAAGGGTCAAACCAGGCTTAGTAGAAGCAGACCATCAAGGGAACACTCCAGGACACACTGCATCGATTTCCTATCTGGATGACCAACTGGCGATATGCTGTACAAGGTGCTGTCCCAGGATCACCTCTCATAGGGCAGTCTATTGGCTTCCATAAATCCGGCAAAGAGAAATGGTATATGCCAAAAGAAAAATGGGAGAGACTCCAATGGTGTAGAAAAAACTTGGCTGGTTTTATTTAAAATATCAGAAATAAAAACATCAACCTTGCAGAGATAGAAAAAAACGACACCACCGCCGTTTAAAATGAAAGCGCGCATGCGTATTGTGTTGTGACCCTACGGCCGTTTCGTCACAACTGACGTCATCAGGGGTACGCATCGACGCACGCGCTTTATAAATTATTATATTATTATAATGTTTTTTGGGGATATTTATTATAGCAAAAGGTAAAAAAGAATGCGTTTTTTTTCAAAATTGTCGCTTTTTTTTGTTTATAGCGCATAAAGTAAAAACCGCAGAGGCGATCAAATACCACCAAAAGAAAGCTCTGTTTGTCGGAAAAAAAGGACGTCAATTTTGTTTGGGTACAGCGCTGCACGACCGCGCAATTGTCAGTTAAAGCAACGCAGTGCCGAATTGCAAAAAGTGCTCTGGTCTTTGGCCAGCAAAATGGTCCGGGGCTTAAGTGGTTAAAAAGGCCTGACCTCGGCACTCTACTATGTTCTCTTTTGTTACCCCGATTTTCTTCCAGCTGGACATTTTATATCTGATGATTTGATTGGAGCTCAGACTTTTACATGTTGATAATAATGTGATAAAATTCTCAGACTTTGGAACCTTAAACAGAAAGTGATAATGAGGGAGGAGTCAATAACCCAATGATGGTGGTCTTCAGGATCAGTCCAGTCTTCATCTTGGTTATTCTCCCCCCATCCTCACTCTCTGACCTCTGGTGGGGCTCAGCCCCGCTCTTATTCATGACTAAGGCCGGGTTCACACTGGTACTTCACGACTGTTGTACCACTGTCATCCTACTTTGCCCTGCAATATCAGTCGTACTTCTATCCGACTTGAATGAACAGGATAAGATTTTGCTCTGACTTTGAGATAGTCTGACTTGTCCTTTGACCAATCAAAACAATCCCAGTGTGACATAAATTCCTTTTTACTGCTGCTGTAATCACCATGTCAGATGTCGCAAATCGTATGATTAGGACAAGGATCCCACTTCAATGATATTCAACGATCAGAAGTAGGACCAAGGTAGTGCAGGAACCTTTATCAAAGTCGGACCACTTAAGGCGGCTCTCATAGGGAATCATTGATTTACACACGTAATGCGACATGTGCTCCCAAAGTCGGAGCGTATATTGTGCCAGTGTGAACCCGGCCTAAATCATGGACTAAATAAGGAAGTGCAGGACTTCTTGTGTTGGGAAGATGGCAATGAGTGATAGAGGGGGTGGGGACACTCGTCCTATAATCCCCTCATCACTGTCACTCCTATAAAAGACAGTTCTCGTTGTTTCCTCACTCTCTGACTAAGGTCCATGAATAAAGAAATGAACTGGTAGGAGATCAGAGGACCCATTTACTAGTTACCTTGAGGGGGGAATTGTAAGATCCTCAGAGACAAAGCTGCCTGATGTGGGCGGAGTCCTGGTTTAGGGGAACCAATCTGCTCATGTCTAGTAATAATCTTTGTATTTCTATTTTAGTAGATGGACGGGAGATGAGGAAAACCTCAGAGGATTGTCTCACTTTGTCTCCAGACTGTAAATTAGAAGATGAGGACATCATACAGCATTCAGAAAACACCACCATCTTGTATATTGTGGTGCCCCATATTGTGGTTGGACCATCGTATTCCTCGAACCCTGAGGAACCTCAGACTGTGAGGGACGGTGCCGGACCATCGTATTCCTCTTATCCTGAGGAACCTCAGACTGTGCGGGACGGTGCCGGACCATCGTATTCCTCTTATCCTAAAGAACCTCAGACTGTGAGGGACAGTGCTGGACCATCGTATTCCTCTTATCCTGAGGAACCTCAGACTGTGAGGGATGGAGCCGAACCATCGTATTCCTCTTATCCTAAAGAACCTCAGACTGTGAGGGACAGTGCTGGACCATCGTATTCCTCTTATCCTGAGGAACCTCAGACTGTGAGGGACAGTCCTGGACCATCGTATTCCTCTTATCCTGAGGAACCTCAGACTGTGCGGGACGGTGCCAGGCCATCGTATTCCTCTTATCCTGAGGAACCTCAGACTGTGAGGGACGGTGCCGTCCTTCCAACAAATAAGAGGTTTTCCTGTGCTGAGTGCGGGATGTTTTTCCGTTCTGAATTCAGTTTTAACATTCATAAAAGATATCACATAGGTGAGAAGCCATATTCCTGTCCTGAGTGCGGGAAGTGTTTCAGTTATAATCAAAGTCTTACTGTTCATAGAAAAACTCACACAGGAGAGAAGCAATATTCCTGTCCTGAGTGTGGGAAATGTTTTTTAAACAAAACCTATCTTTCCATACATCAGAGATCTCACACAGGTGAGAAGCCGTATTCCTGCCCTGAGTGCGGGAAATGTTTTTCTGTAAAGTCCTATCTTTCCATACATCAGAGATTGCACACAGGGGAGAAGCCGTATTCCTGCCCTGAGTGCGGGAAGTGTTTTTCATCTAAGTCCAATCTTTCCAGGCATCAGATATCGCACACAGGGGAGAAGCCATATTCCTGTCCTGAGTGCGGGAAGTGTTTCCGCACTAAATTGAGAGTGATTGAGCATAAAACATCTCACACCCGTGGGGAGCCGTATTCCTGTCCTGAGTGCGGGAAATGTTTTAGATTGAAAAACAATTTTGATGCACATAAAAGGACTCACACAGGTGAGAAGCCGTATTCCTGTCCTGAGTGCGGGAAATGTTTTAAAGGGAAGTCATATCTTAAGATACATCAGAGATTTCACACGGAGGAAAAGCCGTATTCCTGTGCTGAGTGTGGGAAAGGTTTTATACTAAAATCACAATTTGTTATACATCAGAGGAGTCACAAGGGGCAGGAGCTGTTTTCCTGTGCTGTGTGTGGGAAATGTTTTTCACAGAAGGGCGCTCTTTCTAAACATCAGAGATCACACACGGGGGAGAAGCCATATTCCTGTCCTAAATGTGATAAATGTTTTAAAACTAAGTCCGGTCTTGACTCACATGTGAGATTGCAAACGGATGTAGGTCCACACTCCTCTTCTGATTGGAGGAGGTGTAACCCACAGAAGTCCTCTGTTTATAGTCATCTGAGATTGGACACGGAGGAAAATGAACTTTCCTGGTCTGACTGAGGGAAATGTTCCTTACTGAAGTCCTGTCTTCCTGTACATCAGGGGTCCCACACAACCCTCGAGGTGTATTAGTGAGTGTGGGAAATGTCTTGTATATGAATGTTGCTGGACATGTGGGGAAGAAGCACACCCTGATATACACCTCAGATATACTCCATGGCTGATCTTCATCATGGAAGAAACCGTTGATAAGGAGATCAGAGATCACCAAAGACATGGATGAAGTGTTGTACCGTGTTGGCCATTGATAGCAGGAGAAAAATAAAAATGGAGTCATTACCTCTCATTGGCTGAGTATATTTTGTGGTTGAAACTCTTGCAAGAGGTCTGTTTTCTCAAGTCGTCCTTCAGGACGAAACACGTTAACCCCACCACTTAAAAGCCGGTCCTCTAGGCCTTTTAAAATAAACATGGAGTCATTACCTCTCATTGGCTGAGTACATTTTGTGGTGGAAAATTTCACAAACATTTACAGGTCTGTTTGTTAAACATTTGTTTGACCAATGTGATTTCCTATGCTCATCAGCGCCCTCTAATGGCAATAATGCAGTATTGTAGTATTTCTGCTGCATTATGGCCACAAGATGGAGCTGACGATCATAGGAAATCACTGTGTATATTAACCACATCAATACCGGGCACTTACACCCTCTTCCTGACCAGACCAATTTTCAGCTTTCAGCACTCTCACGCTTTGAATGACAATTACTCATTCATACAACACTGTATCCATATTAAATTTGCGTCCTTTTTTTCACACAAATAGAGCTTTCTTTTGGTGATATTTAATCACTAGTGGGTTTTTGATTTTTTTGGGCTATAATTAAAAAAAGACCATAGATTTTTTTGAAAAAAATGCATTTTTCTTTGTCTCTGTCATAAAATTTTGCAAATTAGTAATTTTTCTTCATAAATTTTGGCCAAAATTTATACTGCTACATATCTTTGGTAAAAATAACCCAAATTAGTGTATATTATTTGGTCTTTGTGAAAGTTATGGAGTCTACAAACTATGGTGCCAATCACTGAAAATTGATAACATCTGATCAGGCCTTCAATACATCAGGTGTATCTAATTTCTGGAGACCCTAACAAGTCAGGAAAGTACAAATACCCCCCAAATGACCCCTTTTTAGAAAGTAGACATTCCAAGGTATTAAGTAAGTAGCATGGTGAGTTTTCTTAAGTTGTATTTTTTCCCACAATTCTTTGCAAAATGAAGAGTTTTTTTTTTATTTACAAAATTGTCATATTATCAGGTTATTTCTCACACACAGCATATGCATACCACAAATTACACCCCAAAATACATTCTGCTACTCTTTCCGAGTATGGCGATACCAGACTTTTACACAGCCTGGCCACATACAAAGGCCCAACATTGAAGTAGTACCTTCAGGCGTTCTACGAGCATAAATTACACATCTCATTTCATTCCTACCTATCACACTTTTGAAGGTCCTTGAGCACCAGGACAATGGATTCCCCCACAAAATGAACCCATTTTGGAAAGCAAACACCACAACGTATATTCTATGAGGCATGGGCTGCAGATAGGTACTCTGATGGGCTGCAGATAGGTACTCGGGTACTATGATGGGCTGGTGACAGGTACTCGGGTACTCTGATGGCCTGGTGACAGGTACTCGGGTACTCTGATGGGCTACAGATAGGTACCGTATTTATCGGCGTATAACACACGCCGGCGTATAACACGCACCCCAAGTTTAGGAGGGAATTATAAGGAAAAAAATGTTTTAAGGAAAAAAACTTACATTTAAATGCCCATCAATGCAGCCTTGCACAGCGTCCATCTGCATGCTTGTCCAGTGTCATTTGCAGCCTTGCAGTCAGCAGCCTTGGTGTCATTTGCAGCCTTATCAGTGTCCATTTGTAGCCTTGCAGCTTTGTCAGTGCTGATCTGCAGCTTTCTGTGTCCATTTGCAGCCTTGCTCAGGCTGCCGTTAAACTGCAGTGACTTTTCATTGTCACTGCAGTTTGAAAATGGCGCCGCCGGCGCCGAAATACACAGAGCCGGTTCTCGGCGGCTCTCGTTCACTTTCGGCTCAACTCGTAGTCCCGCCCGGGATGGGCATGACTGTGAGCGGAGCTATCCGAACCTAGCCGAGTACACTCGGCTAGGTTCGGGCGGCGCTCGAGTGAAGCCGAAAGTGGCCGAGAAGAGCCGAGGACCGGCTCTGTGTATTTCGGCACCGGCGGCGCCATTTTCAAATTGTGGTCGGAGATTTTGAAGCTCAGTCAGCGGGGGATCGCAGGGGATCGGCGTATAGCACGCACCCGCGATTTTCCCCTGATTTTAAGGGGAAAAAAGGTGCATGTTATACGCCGATAAATACGGTACTCAGGGACTCTGATGAGCTGATGACTGGTACTCGGGTACTCTGAAGAGCGGTGACAGGTACTCAGGTACTTGGTACTCATATGAACTGTGACAGGTACTCGGTACTCATATGAACTGTGACAAGTACTCAGATGGACTGTGACAGGTACTTTGATGGGTGGTGACAGGTCCTCTTTATTGGGGGGGGCAATCAGTGTGATTGGTGTGCACTTTAAACAGTAACGAGATGTTACCACAATCTCCTCACACACGATCGGTGTGTGAGGAGGAGAACCCAGTAACATCTCGTTACCGCTCTATGTTTACATTTAGTGATTGGCTGTGAAAGGATCACAGCCAAATCACGTGGTAAACAGCCGCCGGCCAATGGCTGTTTACCAGCGTCGGTGACGCGCAGTGTTCCCGGGAACACATCGCCACCAACGTGCGCGCGCAGCGAGCTTGCGCCGTGCAAATTGGGGCGGTACCATCTGTGATCAGCCTTGACTTCATCACGGCCGATCACGTGGTAAACAGCCATGCCCAATGGCTGTTCACCCCCCTTGGTGGCAAGTGGTGTCTCCGTGACACGCCGCCACCGAAGGTACAGGGCTGCGCGCACACGATCGCGCGCATACCCTGTTTAAATGGACGGACATCATGTGACGCCCACCCAGAACAAGAGCCGCGCCGCCTGGCCCTCATATGACGCCTGATGGGCGGCAAGCAGTTAAAATACTGCCAGAATCTGTAACAGCTGGGGGAGTGCTCGTCCTAATCATCCAAGAAATGTTTTATAAATAGACCCCCTATCCTCCGTCAGGCGTGGTTTCATACAAATAACTCAGAGATCGTACACTTATGAGTACAGAAGACAAACATATATATATTTTTTTAACCCCAAGTCACAGAAATTTAATTTTCTTGCATTTTCATGTCCTTTTTTTTTTAATGAATAGATCCCATAAATGTCAGGAGAGTTTTATTTAAAGATGGGAAGTATGTAGCAGATAAATGAATAGACCTCCCAGCAATGTCATTACCAGGCTGCAGCTAGGGGGAGCTCTAGTGTTTGGAGTGTGGTCACAGGAGAGTGTTTCCATCTTGCTCTCACGAACCCTTTCACTACTAGAGCTGTTTTTTCATATACCGTATATTTTTGCACTTATGTTAAAATACACATTTTGGGCCTGAAGAAGTAAAACCCTCAAAACGTTTTCTAAAAGCAGAGGCTCTGAAGAATAAAATGGTGGTAGTCGCCAGCTCGGTATTTTCTCAACTGTACACAGGGCCGGTACAAGGGGTGGGCAGAAGGGGCGGATGCCCTGGGCGGGACCATTTACTGGAGGAAGGGGGGCGCAGTAGAGGCCACGCTACAGACCGCTTTGATATGTGGCTGCAGCGCTCCCCTCCCACCTCCTCCTCTTGTTTGACACACAGCGCCGGGAGCGGCGCCGTAAAAAGGACCCGCCCCCCTAGACTGGCTCATGTGGTAGCAGATTGAACCAGTGTTCCGCCTATCACACGAGCCAGTCTAGGGGGGCGGGACCTTGTTACGCTGCCGAACACACACACACAGACCCAGCTGTGTGACACACAGCGCTGCAGGAGATGTCAGCTGTGTGATCCATCCAGGGCAGGCTATGGTGAGTCAGCATTCATAGGCAAAATGAGGCTGAAAATACGGTCACAGAGAGAGAGGCTGCGATTATGGTCACACGGGCTGCGATTATGGTCACAGAGGCTGCGATTATGGTCACAGAGAGGCTGCTATTATGGGCACACAGGCTGTGATTAAGGTCACAGAGGCTGCGATTGAGGTCACAGAGAGAGAGGCTGCGATTATGGTTACACAGGCTGCGATTATGGTCACAGAGGCTGTGATTATGGTCACAGAGAGGCTGCGATTATGGTCACAGAGGCTGCGATTATGGTCACAGAGAGGCTGCGATTATGGGCACAGAGAGGCTGCAATTATGGGCACAGAGGCTGCAATTATGGGCACAAAGAGAGAGGCTAAAACTATGGGCACAGAGAGTCTGTGATTATGGTCACAGAGGCTGCGATTATGGGCACAAAGAGAGAGGCTGAAACTATGGGCACAGAGAGGCTGCGATTACGAAGCAATGCATAAACTCTGACCCATAGCCTACAAACCCTGGGGCACTGCCACCAGATGTGTGCCATTGTACCTTCGTGAGAACACCCACGAAAGCACAGCGGAAATATGTTGGGATAAAACTCGCCAGTCTGGCTGGGGTGTGATACCATCTATAAAGTACTTTATAGGCGTTTTCCAAAAAGAGTACATTTTTGGAGCATTTGGAGAGTGAGGTGGTCATGATCTGCCAGTCCTCCGGGTCCAATCTCCTCCCCAACTCCACCTCCCATTGACGGTGATAGGGTCTCAGGGGTGGTCTCTTGGATCCTATTATAGCCGTATATATTAAGGAAATCAAACCCGAGGACTGGCCGTGATCTGCAAATGCTTTCAAACGGAGTTAACGTATAGGGGATTGGTTGATATTTTATTAGGGATTGGAGGAAGTGTCGAATTTGTATGTAACTATAGTGTTCCCTAAGGGGAATGTCATGGGAAGAAGGTAAAGCTGCGAATGATATGATTTTGGTAGGAGTGAACATAGAGTGGACATCAGTGAAGCCGTTTTCAGTCCACCACGAAAATTGCAATGGATTATCGCGTCCAGGTGGGAATAATGGGCATTGGAGAAGGCGCAGTAGGGGAAGATGGGGAGAGATTAAGCCCGCAGAATATTTGACTGAGTCCCATGCACGCAGAGAGTGGGCTAAACATGGGCCTATAGTGGTAGGGCGGGGGGCTTGAGGGAGCCAAGGAAGGGAAGCCAATGGTATCGGATCTGAATCCACCATATCAATAGTGGCCCATAGTGGCATTTGCTGTTTCTCATGGAGGTGGGATAGTGGGGCAATAGTCGCTGCCGTATAGTAAGCTTGAAGGTTGGGCACCGAGAGGCCACCATTAATCCTACATGCATACAGCACTTGTTTCTTAATTCTAGGTTTTATTGAACCCCAAATGAATTGCATAATTTTTTGTTGAAGAATATGGGAAGGGACCTGAACCGGTAAGACCCGAAAATAGTAAAGCAACTTTGGGAGATACGTCATACGAATGGTTGCAATCCTCCCGAACCACGACAGTGGAAGGGCGGCCCAGGAGGACAGCAGGGCCGATAGTTTACAAAATAGTAAAGGATAGTTGGCCTGGTCATAGGCGTGCGCAGCCTATTGCATTAGGGTGTGCACCTCAAACCAAAGCTCAAACACACGTGCGTCTGTGTGTATATATATATATATATATATATATATATATATATATATATACACACAGGCTGATCCAGATGATAATAGGCCTGTGATAAACAAGAAAACAAATCCCCAAACTCCTCTATGTAGAGATATATAGTCTGTTGGAAGAGGCAGTGCATAATATTCTTTCTGGTGATGAAAGATATATAATATGGGAAACTACTTCCACACACGGCAATCTGGGATGTGCATCAAAAACAACAGAGGGAATGAATACTCAGGGCTGTGTCATATGACTTTATGTACAATAGGTACTTGCCTGTGTCATGTACACGAGTTCACCCATCATCATTTATGCACTTGACACTTTTAATGCATTTTTGTACATTTGTAATATTTCTCATCACTTATTATCCACCAGTTGAATACTCACCCCTAAGGTGATCCGTGGGGGTGTTTGTATTCCCTTAGCGCTGCATTTTTTATTATTTATTCTATAAACAATTTGTCATATTGTTGATGCTAGCTGCTATTTTGTAGTAATTTTTTTGTGTCACTAGTGGCGCAACTTTTCTCACATATTTATATATATATATATATATATATATATACACACACACTTACTTTTTTGCTGACAAGCCAGGCAGGGTTCATATTGATTTGAATTGTGTATATATATATTTATATATATATATATATATATATATATATATATATATATATATATATATATATATATATATTTATTTATATATTACACACACACGTATGTATGTATGTGTATATATATATATATATATATATATATATATATATACATTACATATACAATTCAGATCAATATGAACCCTGCCTGGCTTGTCAGCAAAAAAGTAAGTGTGTGTGTATATATATATATATATATATATATATATATATATATATATATATATATAATAAAAATGCACACTTACTTTTTTGCTGGTAGGGACAGGGTTCATATCGAGCTGCCTTTTCTATTTTTGGTCCATCGTGTGGCTGCCCTTTCCTGCAGTGCTCAGTGCTGTCTCACTGCCACTGCTCACCTCACTGAGCCACCCACATGCCGCTATCCGATTCCAGGCTCCGCTGAGTCCGCTGCTTCTTCTAAGGGAAGGGAAAGAGAGGAGGCCGGAGGGGGGGGCGGAGTGCAGATGTATATCACTCCGCCGCCTGCGGGACCTGCGCTGCCGGAACTATAGAAGACCCATCGGCAAATGCGGCTGGATCGCTTCGCCGCAGCCGAGGTCCCGGCGACTACCTAGTCCCTGCAGTGCAGCAAACAAAATGTTTTTTCTTGCCAGGACCAACCCAGGCCAGTGGTGACAACCGTGACATGAGCAGTAGCCACAACTACTCACAGCAGTCACAACTAGGCAATGAGAGCACAGGGATGATTAGGGTGTGCCTGGGCACACCCGGCACACCCCGTGGGCACGCCTATGGGCCTGGTATAGAGCTGAGTAATTTGAAGTGAGCCGAATCCCAAGGTAGGGTAATGTTTCCATCCACTGAAAAGGGAATGTGGATTGTAGGGCTTCCAATTCTGAGGTGGAGAGGTTGATTGACATTGCTCTGGATTTGGTGGGATTGACTGCTAGACCCGAGAAGGTGGCAAAGGTATCTAGGAGTGAAAGCAGATTCGGGAGGGAAATCCTTGGTTTAGTGATGGTCAATTGGATGTCATCCGCAAATAGTGATAACTTACGTGAGGTGCCTGCCACCTCAACTCCTGCTATATCCGGATGAGATCGTATGGCCTCTGCTAGGGGTTCCAGTGCCAAAATAAATAAAAGTGGGGAGAGTGGGCAGCCTTGACGGGTACCCCTTGTAATGGGAAAAATGCTTGACTCGAACCCACAGTATTTCACTTTAGCCTGAGGAGAATCGTATATAGCGGAAACCCATCTCGTAAAGGAGGCCCCGAAACCATAGCGTTTAAGTACCTGTATCAAGTAAGGCCACGATAAAGTGTCAAAAGCTTTGTTGATATCTAATGACAAAAACATTGTTTCTAGGGATCTATTGTGGACGATGTGTTGGATTTGAAGGAGGCGGCGTATGGCATCACTAGCCTGCCTTCTTGGGACAAAGCCCACTTGATCCTTTTTTATTAAACGTGGTAAAAAGGAGTTGAGGCGATTGGCTAAGATTTTGGTTAAAATTTTCATGTCGATATTGATTAGTGAGATTGGCCGGAAATTAGCCCACGATGAGTGGTCTCTGTCAGGTTTAGGGATCATGACAACATTGGCGGTCAGCAAATTAGACGTGAATGGGTGGCCTTCCTTGACTGAATTATACATATTTGTTAGATGGGGGGCGATAACATCTGCTGTTTTCCGGTAGTAAAGTGCCGTAAATCCATCAGGGCCCGGTCTTTTACCCACCTTCAATTCTTTAATACACTGAAGGAATTCCGAGACTTGTATGTCCCGGTCCATCAGGGATGTATGGGCTTCAGACAAGGAAGGTAGAGATAGATTGGTCAAAAAAGGTTCTGGGTCATGGGCGGGAGAAAGGTCAGGTGCAAAGTATAATTTAGTAGGACGATACCGGAACTGCTCCAGTACTCGTTGTGGGTTACCGGTAAGAGTGTTGTGGCGGGTACGTAATGTAATAGTAGCAAATTTAGGAACAAATGTACGCAATTTATTTGCCAACATTGCATTTGGTTTATTGGATTTGGCATACCATTTTTGTCGGGTCCATCGTAACGTGCGTTCCGCTTCGTCCGTCAAGCATAAGTCAAGCTCTGTACGGGCCTTATCTAAGAGTTTGCGATTAGCTGGGGAGGGGAATTGTTTAAAGGTTTTTGCTATTGTTTCCAGTTTATCCTCCAGGTCATGGCGTACCCGTTCCCTTTCCTTTTTACGTTTAGACGCCAGGCGGATAATGTGGCCTCTTAAAACTGCCTTATATGCTTCCCATAATGTAACAGAAGACGAGACGGAGCCTAAATTCAGTTTAAAATATTCTACTGAGGCCTTGTGGATGTCCTTAAGGATCTCTTTGTATGACAAAAGGGAGTCATTCATCACCCAAGAAGAAAATTGTGGTTTACAAAGTAGAGAGTTGCACACCGTAAGAATAGGGTCGTGATCCGACCATGGAACCGACAATATGGAGCTGGAGTATATTAAAGGAAGGTGTTTGCGGAGAACGAACATATGGTCAATCCTGGAATGGGAATGATGGGGGTGGGAATAGTGGGTGTAATCTCTGCCCATAGGATGGAATTCCCTCCAAACATCTACTAAATCATGTTGCTGCAGTGAATGTTGAAATGTTTTAGCTGCGGGGGCAGGGGTTTTGTGATCTGAGGGGTAGTTGTCTAAGGAACGATTCAATACCACATTAGAGTCTCCCGCCAAAAGTACTGTGCCTCGCTGGTGAGAGCTCAACAAGGCGCAGACATGGGTCAGAAAAGGTCCCGGGTTTTTGTTCGGGGCATAATAGGTCATAATCGTAACCTCTGAGTCTTGGATGGTTCCTTGGAGAATTAGGTACCTGCCATTTGGGTCTGCTATCTGTTTACTGCAAGTAAATGTGACCGATTTGTGTAGGGCAATCATGACACCCCTCTGTTTAGTAGGGGCATTGGCCAGGAAAACATGGGGGTAATCCGCCGCAAAATATTTGGGGTAGGAGGAGGAAGCAAAATGAGTTTCCTGCAGACAAGCGATATTTTTTTATTTTTGTTGTTTGAGGTACTTGAAAATCTTGACCCTTGTCTGAGGGGAATTCATGCCCTGGACATTCGAGGACAACCAATTTATTGTCATTTAAGCAGGGGGGGGACTCCTGTACATTGTTCCAGCCAAGCACCCCATGGACTGAGAAAGAGGGGAGAAAAGGAAAGAAAAGAAAAAGGCCAAGGAGAGGGGAGAAGAAGAGAAGCAAAACAAAAAAGATAAGTGTATTGAGGAGAGCTCGAAAGAGAGCAAACCTTAATAGTATAATTGCTATATCTTGTGGGTTGTACGACCCAGGTGGGTGGGAGCTTAGGCAAGACAACCGTCTCAGCCAAGTGCCAACACATAAGGGGGAGCAGTGGTCCGACGGAACCACCGGCCTATGCATTGTAAACTTTTAGAATAAAGTTGTGCACAGATTCTAAAAAGATTCAAACAAACCATTTAACTAGAACCAGCATGAGTAACAAAAATCAAACATATAAAACAAAACAAATGAAGGTAGGATTGTATAAAATCCCCAGGCCCTCGGAGACGGCGGCTAACCCACCATCACCTTTAGGTAAGCGCGAAGACTAGCCCGACCTTACTGCGCCAGCATCCTCCCCGAACCCCCCAACAGGGCCGAGGGTCCGCCGCGCAGAAGCTGGGGCCACAACCAGATTGGTAAACCAATAACAATACCTTAGTAAGGTATACATACCCCCCCCCCTCCCCCACACTCTTCATGAAAAAATATAAAAAGAAAAAAGAAAGAAAACAAGCTCAGAAAAAATAAAAGTCGCTCTTTCAATCTTCGGTATATCCATTGTGTGGGGAAATGGCAGTCAGATCAGCCCTTGCCCCTGTCTCTGGATTAAACAGAAGGATATCGGTCCACACCCTCGCCGCCATCTCACAAATGGGGCGGCCATTTTTGGGTGTTAAATGATAACTCCGGGGCAAAGGACTAAAGTCAAATCAAAGTGCAAATAAATCAAGGGGGGGGGGGGGCATTTCCAATAGTTCCCATGTGATTTGGGAAATGAACTGACGAGGTAACTATAATCCTTGGTTGTGGCATGTGGGCTGGTAGGAAAGAAAAAAACCCAGGAATCATAAAAAATGAAAACCAAGTACCATCAACCATTCGCAGACTTAAGGAAACGCTGGGCCTGTAGATCCCTCAAGGCCTGGGATCCTGGCTGAGAGCGTTGTGAGGATTGTCGCGGAGGTCTGGATGGACCTGGTCTGGAAGAAGAGGAAGATGACGACGTTACCGGTTGGGAGACAGGAAGGTCCAACTGCAGATCCTGGAAGTGTCTTTTCAGGTCAGCTGGGGAAGTAGCGTGAAATTGGCGGCCCAAGTGGCAGAAAGAGAGCTTGAAGGGGAATCCCCATCTATATTTGATCTCGTCGGATTGAAGGACCTGGAGATAGGATTTAAGGCCTCGTCGTCTGGCTATGGTGACCGGAGACAGGTCTGCAAACAACTGAAGAGAGTTACCTTGAAAAGAAAGGTCAGGTTGGTTTCTTGCCGCTTGCAGAAGCTTCTCTTTAGTGCGGTAATAATGAAATTTGATGATGACATCCCTCGGAGGGCCTTCTGAGGGTTTAGGTGCCAGGGACCTGTGAATTCGGTCGAATTCGAGCCTCTCCACTGGGATCTCAGGGGCCAATTCTTGAAAAAAGGCAGTGACTGTGCCATGCAGGTCTGTAATGAGCTCCGGGATACCGCGTAAGCGTAAATTGTCCCTGCGGGCCCTATTTTCAGCATCCTCCAATTTATCTTTCAGGGTCTCAATCTCGGTGGTCAATTTGTCAACCTCCTCCTCATGGCCCTTAAGACCATGGTAGCCAGGTCCATGCGTTGTTCTAGCTGATTGGTGCGGTGGCCTATCTCTTTAAGGCCCCTTACCAGGTCCGAGGAGAGCTTGCGGGACGCTACTGTGATATCGTCCCTCACAATGCTGCGGAACATGTCCAAGAAGTGTCTGGGTCTGTGGGGACAGGACTCCTCAAGTCTGTGGGGAACTGGTGCATGCTGTCCACCGGAGACGCCGGGTCCTCAACAGAGAGCTGTGTGGCATCGTCTGACTCCGGAGGCTCAGGCGCCATCTTAGATTTCCCCCTGCCAGGACCTGAAGAGAGTTTGTGGGTTTGCCGGCTTTCGGGCTTGTTCTTTGCGGGTCGGTACATTACCGATCGTGCCCTAGGTGTTCCGGAACCCGGGGAGGGATGAGGGCTGTATCCCCGCTCTCTCTGTGCTGCCGCTGGCCGGTTATTAAGTTCCGTCGGCGCGGAGCAGTGGAGTCAGGCGGCCATCTCCGTTGCTCGTGCGCATGCGCCCCCCTATATATATATATATATATATATATATTTTCTTTATCAGAAACCCTAGAGAATAAAATGGCAAGCTTTATAAATGCAATTTTTTGGAAAAAATACACTTTTTTGAATGAAAAAAAAAAGAAAACAGTAAAGTTAGCCCAATTTCATTTTGTATAGTGTAAAAGATGATGTCACGCCGAGTAAACTGATACCCAACATGCCACACTTTAAAATTGTGCTCGCTCATGGAATGGCGTCAAACTACGGTGTTTCAAAATCTCCATAGGCGATGCTTTAAAAAATTTTACAGGTTACCTGTTTCTAGCTACAGAGGAAGTCTGGTGCTAGAAGGTGTTCTATTGGGTTGAAGTCAAGGCTCTGTGCAGGCCAGTCAAGTTCCTCCACCCCAACCTCGCTCATCCATGTCTTTATGGACCTTGCTTTGTGCACTGGTCTAAATCATTTGGTGGAGGGGGAATTATGACATGGGTGAGCGAGAAAGACATGGATGAGCGAGTTTGGGGTGGAGGAACTTGACTGGCCTTCACAGAGTCCTGACCTCAACCCCATAGAACACCTTTGGGATGAATTAGAGCAGAGACTGCGAGCCAGGCCTTAACGACCAACATCAGTACCTGACCTCACAAATGCTCTTCTGGAAGAATGGCCAAACATTCCCATAGACACACTCCTAGACTTTGTGGACAGCCTTCCCAGAAGAGTTGAAGCTGTATAGCTGCAAAGGGTGGGCCAACTCAATTTTGAACCCTACGGACGCTATGAAAGTTATTGTGCATGTAAAGGTGTCCCAATACTTTTGGTAATATAGTGTAGATATATATATATATATATATATATATATATATATATGGACTGTATTTATGGACATTATAATAAGAGCACTTTGAAGTATCATGTGGAACATGGTTGTGAGCACTGGCACTTCCTGCACATATAAATTGCTTTAATGTATTAGCGGAACATTCGTTGTATTGTGTTTATTCATATTTCTTTACACAACATTAAAAAAAAAAAAATATATATATATATATATATATATATATATATATATATATATATATATATATATATATATATATATATATATATATATATATTATGTGACCATTATTATTTCCAGAAACTGTTCATTGCTCAAGGAACCCATCAAAACCTTTGGAGGAACCCTGGCTGAGAAAGGCTGGACTAGGCAGTAATATACTTCTCTCCCTCCTTGGTGGGAGTGGAGATGACCCCATCTATAAGGATATACAGTACATACACACACAGCACAAGGCCGTGTTCACACTACGAGACGTTTCTCGAGGGCTGCAGTTCCTCTGAGCTCCATAAGGTGGCGATCTTCTCATTTCTACCCAGACAGGTAGTCTCTATGGAAGACAGGAAGTGATGTCAGGCACAGACAGGAAGTGATGTCAGGTACAGGAAGGAAGCTCCTTGTGATACGAGGTAGAGGTGACGTTGCTGGAAGTGGCAGTAGAGGAGGTAATAAGATCTTATTTTCTATTTACACCCAGTAACCCCCCCGTCATGTTCCGTCCTCTTCCTCCATAGTCACTGTGATGTCTTTTATCTCCAGAAGATGATGATACACACATATATAGTGTGGAAACCTAGATTAACCCATTTAGGGGAAGAACGTTCCCTCCATTTACGGGGCTGGAACATTCTCTTAATTTTGGAGATGTGTCACCTTTCCCACCAATCACCTTCTCACCTCATATGTCTATACTAATGGATTATACCACTTTTGTTAGTGGCGGGGATTATTTAAGGGGGTCATGGACTATGCCGGCATCCTGAGGCTGTTCCCTCAAGAAACACTTCTTCTAAGACGATCGCCTAATGCCGCGTGCACACGGTCAGACTTTTCGTATACAAAAGTCCAACGGACCAAAGCCGGCTGACAATCCGATCGTGTGTGGGCTTCCCCGGACTTTCGACGGACTTTTCCAGCCACAAATCTGACGGACTTTAGATTTGGAACTTGCTTCAAATCTTTACGTCGTAACTCCGCCGGACCCAGAAATCCGCTCGTCTGTATGCTAGTCCGACGGACAAAAAGCCACGCTAAGGCAGCTATTGGCTACTGGCTATCAACTTCCTTATTTTAGTCCGGTGTACGTCATCACGTACGATTCCGTCGGACTTTTGTGTGATCGTATGTAGGCAAGTCCGTTCGTTAGAAAGTCTGCCGCAAGTCCGCCAAAAGTCCGTCGAAAGTCTGTCGGACTTTTGTAGGCGCAAAGTCCGACCGTGTGTACGCGGCATAAGAGTTGTTCCACATGTTTACATGTACTGGGATTCCAAAAGAGATTCCAACCGACCAAGCGACTCCTTTTATGTCGAAAGTAATGAAAGATTTGTGTATATTGTTCAATATTAAGCACTTGCATACTTTGGGTTACCACCCTCAGACAGATGGTTTAGTAGAACGGTTTAACAAAACCCTTACGAGTATGCTAAAGATGGTGGTGGATAAAGATGGGAGAGACTGGGATGGTCTACTGCCATATATGTTGTTTGCAATCAGAGAGGTCCCACTGTCTTCCACAGGGTCCTCCCTTTGAACTTTTGCACTGGAGGCATCCCCGAGGGTTGCTAGCTGTTGCCAAAGAGACCTAGGAGACTGAGACCCTACCGGGGTGTGTCATAGAACATATCTCGGCCTTTCAGGACAGAATTAGCTCCGTGATGCCCCTTGTTCGAGAACACAAGCAGCAAGCCCAGGAAGCGTAGAGTCGAGTGTACAATAGGTCAGCTAAGGTCCGAACTTTCCACCCAGGGGATCGTGTACTGATTTTAGTCCCCGCAGTGGGAAGTAAGTTCCTTGCTAAGTGGAAAGGACCCTATAAAATGCTCGAAAAGGTTTGGTAAGTAAACTGTAAGGTGTACCCACCAGAGAGGCAGAAAGAAGAAGAGATCTGTCATGTAAATTTAATTAAAGCCTAGAAAGATAGAGAAGCTCTCCTAGCCCTGGGTAATAAACCCCCAGAGAAAGACGAAGGCATAGGTGAGGTTCAGATACTTGAGTCTATGTCATTGTCACAAAAAGGTGAGAGAGTTTCTACAGCGAAATACAGTTTTTATCTCACAGTTGCCATGCTGCACAAATCTAATTAAACATGACATAGTCACTGACCCCAAGGTTTGGGTGTGACTTAAGCCGTATCGTATTCCAGACGCCCGCAGACAGGCAGTAGCTGAAGAAGTATGTGGGATGGTAGACCTCGGGGTGATAGAAAGGTCCAAAAGTGAATGGTGTAGTCCTATAGTCTTAGTTCTCAAGCCAGATGGATCCTTTAAGATTTTGTAATGACTTCTAGAAACTGAACGAAGTTTGACACCTATCCCATGCCCCGGGTTGATGAACTAGTTGAGAAGCTGGATTCCACCAGGTACATAACCACCTTTGATCTCACTAGAGGGTATTGGCAGGTTCCCCTGACAGATGAAGCAAAAGAGAAGACGGCTTTTGCAACCCAAGAGGACTTGTGGCAGTATACATGGATGCACTTTGGGCTAAATGAGTCTCCCGCTACATTGCAATGGATGGATGAGATTCTTAGCCCACACCAACGCTATTCAGCAGCCTATCTGGATGATGTGGTTATTTGGAGCACAGACTGGGAAAGCCACCTATCTAAAGTGCAGGCTGTATTAAAATTCCATTATACATGCTGGCTTAACAGCAAACCCAAATAAGTGTACCATAGGGTTGGAAGGTGCTCAGTATCTGGGGTACAGCATTGGGCGGGGCCTAATAAAACCCCAAGTCAATAAGGTAGAAGCCATTAGAGACTGGAATGCTCCTGCCACCAAGAAACAAGTGAGAACCTTCCTAGGCATGGTTGGATTTTATCAGAGGTTCATCCCAAACTTTGCCACAATGGCAGCACCCTTAAGTGACCTTACCAAGGGCAAGAGCTCCTCTAGTGATTTAGTGGAATCCCAAGGCTGAAGCAGCTTTCCAAAGTGTGGAGGAGGCCCAGTTTAAACAACTTGTGCTAGTAGCCCCACACTTCAACAAAGAATTTGTAGTCCAGACCGATGCCTCAAATGTAGGTCTGGGGGCTGTCTTGTCCCAAGTGGTAGGTGGAAAAGAACACCCAGTGGGCTATTCGAGTCAGAAGCTGACCCCTGCAGAAAGAAATTGTAGTATTGTGGAGCGAGAGTGTTTGGCCATCAAGTGGTCCTTCGAGGCTCTACGGTACTACCAGCTGGGGAGCCACTTTTGACTCATAACAGACCATGCTCCCTTAAAATGAATGGCCCAGGCTAAGGTCCGTAATGCAAAAATTACCTGGTGGTTCCTGGCCTTCCAAGATTTTTCTTTTAAAGTGGGGAACCGGCCTGGTCGCAATCAGAAAAATGCGGATGCCCTTTATGGAAACCATTGGTTGGTAGCTTGTGTTCGAATCCATGGGTTCAAATAGCGGGGGGAGGTATGCGACAAACAGCCCCTGTCAGTTGTAGATGGAGTGTATCTGCCCTATAAGATTTTGTAATTCAAAAAGTAAATAGGTGGCAGTGAGAAGTCTGTAGCAGGATGCAAGGGGTTAAGGACTGGCCAGACCTTGCTCCTCACCTGGGGTATAATTTGTCTTCTCTGGGTTAGTCTGTTGTTGGTGCTGAGAAAGGAGACCAGCAGGTTGTGAGGTAACATGTCTGCAGGACTGAAGTAGACCCACTGAGGTCTATTCACAAGCCAGGAGGCTTCATAACTGTTTGCTGGACTTGTATTGGGACTGTATTTCTTACCTCTGTACGGGAAACTTTTTGCTGTTTGCTGTACACGCTGACCAATAAACAGGAAGCCCTTTACCTTACGTGCAGCTTGGATTACCCCTCTGAAAGCTCTCCACTTGAAGCTGAACCCCACAGTGTACAGAAACCTCACAGAGCTCCCCTCCCATGTCTCTCCAATCAGAGTCAGAGACTCCTATGACATCACACTGACCTTGCAACTTCTCCTCCCAATGTCCCTCCAATTAGAGTCAGAGAATCCTATGACATCACACTGACCTCACAGAGCGCCCCTCCCATGTCTCTCCAATCAGAGTCAGAGAATACTTTGACATCACACTGACCTTACAGCTCCTCTTCTCAATATCCCTGTCACAAGCAAAGCAAGACTATTGCTCCTGCATTGTGTGTAATGACACCAGAATTCCTTGTGACAAGCTTTTAACCTACAGACTTGGGTCCCTTTGTGGGTAAATTGTATCCATGTGGGGTTTTGATATAATGGAGACCTGATGGGTGAGGTGAGGAGGATTCTGGGAATGTCATTTGATTTTACTTTTTGTGCTCAAATCTAGAGTTTTCCTCCTGTGAAGTCTGGAGATCATATGACCATCACATTGCCTCCACCTCCCTCCCTGATAGAATAGAGAAATAAAAAGAAGATTCTAGAAGTCACCAGAGAGATCATTGAGCTGCTGACAGGAGAGGTGAGCGGTGCTGGGAAGGACATCATGATGGACAATCAGCCGCCCCTCACATCACCGGGTAAGAGGAGACTTTATTGTAAAGGAGAGAGCAGTACGGAGGGTCCACCTAGATCCCCCATCATCTGATAAACACATAGAAACAATGTATTCAGTCAGTGTGTGTGTTTCCTACAGATGGATCCAGTAATGGGAACCCACCAGAGAGATGTCCCCGTCCTCTGTATTCCCGGGATTCCACACAGGAAGATCACACCATCTCTTACCATCATCAGGTAGATGATTGACAATTATTGGTCGTTATGATTTATACACAAGCATATTTGTTACAATAAATATCTTATTATATGTTTAGAGTGGAATCATTGGGGATAATAATATTGATGTTAAAGAAGAATTTAAAGAGGAGGATGAAGAGTATGGTGTGATGGAGGAGATTTCAGAAGGACACAAGGATATGATGGAGTCACCGAAGACCAGGAACCCACCAGAGAGATGTCCCCGTCCTCTGTATTCCCGGGATTCCACACAGGAAGATCACACCATCCCTCACCATCATCAGGTAGATGAGGAACAATCACTGATAGTATCATTAGGATCTGTACATTATCTGCATTGTTACAATTGATGTCATTTTTATTATATATTCAGAGTGAAAACCTGAGAGATCCTAAAGTTGAGGTTAAAGAAGAGATAAAAGAGGAGGATGATGAGTCATCCAGCTATAGAAACCCACCAGAGAGATGTCCCCGTCCTCTGTATTCCCGGGATTCCACACAGGAAGGTCTCACCATCCCTCACTGTTACAAGGTTGGTGGGACGGAGATTGTAAAACACAGATATATGGATACGATTTGTTGATTTCTTATGTGATGTCACAATATTAAAGCTTCTATTTAACTGATGATATTTTCTCTCATTTTCATGATTTAGAGTGGAGATCCAATTGATATAGAATTTGAGGTTAAATCAGAAGAAGAAGAGAGGTATGTGAGGGATGATCAGCAGTCTATGGAGGAGGATGGAATGACGAGGACATCCATAGAGGAGGACACTC
Organism: Aquarana catesbeiana; assembly: GCF_042186555.1. Lineage (NCBI taxonomy): Eukaryota > Metazoa > Chordata > Amphibia > Anura > Ranidae > Aquarana > Aquarana catesbeiana. Next base: position 291,082,406 of record NC_133331.1, on the reverse strand, counting down.
CTACAGAGATCAGCACAGGTGGGTCAATAATTCTAATGCCGCGTACACACGACCGGACTTTCCAGCAGAAAAGGTCAGACGGAATCATTCCATCGGATATTCCGATCGTGTGTGGGCTTCGTCTGACCTTTTCTTTCGAAAACTCTGACGGACCTAGAAATAGAACATGTTTGAAATCTTTCCGACGGAATCAATTCCTATCGGGAAAACCGTTCGTCTGTATGCTATTCTGACGGACCAAAAACGATGCAAAGGGCAGCTATTGGCTATTGAAATTCCTTTTTCTAGTCCCCTCGTATGTCATTGCGTTCTGAACGATCGGATTTTGGTGTGATTGTGTGTAGGCAAGTCCGTTTCAGCGGAACTCTGTCGGAACTCCGACGGAAAAAACGTCAGAGTCTATTCTGATGGAAAAAACGGTCGTGTGTACGCAGCATAAGTCCATTCCTCCGCCCATACTGCTCACTGATTGGTCCAGAGTAGGGCGGGCACTGGGTGATATCAGCCTGTAATCCCCTGGTCACTTTCCTGAGCTGTGTTCCCCGTCCTGTATTCCTGTATTTCTCTCGGATAATCTTCCTTCTCTGTGCTGCAGACACAATTTATGTATCTAGACTGGATTTATGGAGATTCCGGGGGGCAGCTGGCAGTAAAATATTGATTTTCACCATAGGCGTTGCTTGACCTAGGCACCTGGGTTATGTACCTTGAGTCTTCTGCCCCATTCCTAGCAAGATCTCTGACAGAACAATTCTCCCGGGGTTACTTGCTCTGTTATTTGCTGGCTGTGCCGGGTGGAGGGATATGTCTGTATAGTCTCAGACCCAAGTCACTGAGTGCAGTCTCAGGAGATGGGAGGCAGCGGTGTGGGACCTCTGCAACTTGTCTCCAGTTAAGTAAATAATTAAGCCACCACTGATTACTGAACACCAATATTATGAGTCCTGACTCTTTTAATTGATAATTTATATTGTACATTACATACTCCTGACCCCTGCACTATATACTCTATGTTGTACATTATATAATTCTGATACTATATAGTCCCAACTGTTGTACCTCATACAGCAAGGCCTCGGCACTCTGCTATGTTCTCTTTTGTTACCCCCATTTCCTACCAGGTGGACATTTTATATCTGATGATGTGATTGGAGCACAGACTTTTACATGTTGATAATAATGTGATAACATCCTCCAACTTCGGAGCCTTAAACAGAAAGTGATAATGAGGGAGGAGTCAATAACCCAATGATGGTGGTCTTCAGGATCAGTCCAGTCTTCATCTTGGTTGTTCTCCCCCCCATCCTCACTCTCTGACCTCTGGTGGGGCTCAGCCCCGCTGGTATTCATGACTAAGGCCGGGTTCACACTGGTACTTCACGACTGTTGTACCACTGTCATTCTACTTTGCCCTGCAACATCGGTCCTACTTCTGTCATACTTCTAAGATTTTGCTCCGACTTTGAGATAGTCTGACTTGTCCTTTGACCAATCAAAACCATCCCAGTGTGACATAAATTCCTTTTTACTGCTGCTGTAATCACCATGTCAGATGTCACGGGTCGTATGGGTAGGACAAGGATCCGACTTCAATGATATTCGATGAGCAGAAGTAGGACCAAGGTAGTGCAGGAACCTTTTTCAAAGTCGGACCACTTAAGGTGGCTCTCATAGGGAATCATTGATTTACACACGTAATGCGACATGTGCTCCCAAAGTCGGAGCGTATATCATGCCAGTGTGAACCCGGCCTAAATCATGGACTAGATAAGGAAGTGCAGGACTTCTTGTGTTGGGAAGATGGCAATGAGTGATAGAGGGGGTGGGGACACTCGTCCTATAATCCTCTCATCACTGTCACTCCTATAAAAGACAGTTCTCGTTGTTTCCTCACTCTCTGACTAAGGTCCATGAATAAAGAAATCAACTGGTAGGAGATCAGAGGACCCATTTACTAGTTACCTTGAGGGGGGAATTGTAAGATCCTCAGAGACAAAGCTGCCTGATGTGGGCGGAGTCCTGGTTTAGGGGAACCAATCTGCTCATGTCTAGTAATAATCTTTGTATTTCTATTTTAGTAGATGGACGGGAGATGAGGAAAACCTCAGAGGATTGTCTCACTTTGTCTCCAGACTGTAAAGTAGAAGATGAGGACATCACACAGTATAGTCCAGGAGAAAACCCGACTACCTCAAATGTCCATCCGGCACCACACAGTGTAGATGGACCATCGTATTCCTCTTATCCTGAGGAACCTCAGACTGTGAGGGACGGTGCCGGACCATCGTATTCCTCTTATCCTGAGGAACCTCAGACTGTGCGGGACGGTGCCGGACCATCGTATTCCTCTTATCCTGAGGAACCTCAGACTGTGCGGGATGGTGCCGGACCATCGTATTCCTCTTATCCTGAGGAACCTCAGACTGTGAGGGACGGTGCCGGACCATCGTATTCCTCTTATCCTCAGGAACCTCAGACTGTGAGGGACGGTGCCGGACCATCGTATTCCTCTTATCCTGAGGAACCTCAGACTGTGCGGGACGGTGCCGGACCATCGTATTCCTCTTATCCTGAGGAACCTCAGACTGTGAGGGACGGTGCCGGACCATCGAATTCCTCTTATCCTGAGGAACCTCAGACGGTGCGGGACGGTGCCGGACCATCGTATTCCTCTTATCCTGAGGAACCTCAGACTGTGCGGGACGGTGCCGTCCTTCAAACATATAAGAGGTTTTCCTGTGCTGAGTGCGGGAAATGTTTTAGAAACAAAACCCCTCTTTCCATACATCAGAGATCTCACACAGGTGAGAAGCCCTATTCCTGCCCTGAGTGCGGGAAATGTTTTTCACAGAAGTCATATCTTTCCATACATCAGAGATCTCATACAGGCGAGAAGCCATATTCCTGCCCTGAGTGTGGGAAATGTTTTTCAAGGAGGTCCAATCTTTCTGCGCATCAGACATCACACACAGGGGAGAAACAATATTCCTGTCCTGTGTGTGGGAAGTGTTTCCACATTAAATTCGAAATGATTGAGCATAAAAGATCTCACACTGGTAAAAAGCCGTATTCCTGTACTGAGTGCGGGAAATGTTTTTCAAAGAAGTCCGCTCTTTCCATACATCAGAGATCTCACACGGGAGAAAAGCCGTATTCCTGTACTGAGTGCGGGAAATGTTTTTCAGGGAAGTCCACTCTTTCCACACATCAGAGATCTCACACGGGTGAGAAGCCGTATTCCTGCCCTGAGTGCGGGAAATGTTTTTCTGTAAAGTCCAATCTTTCCAAACATCAGAGATCGCACACAGGGGAGAAGCCGTATTCCTGCGCTGAGTGCGGGAAGTGTTTTTCATATAAGTCCAATCTTTCCATACATCAGAGATCGCACACAGGGGAGAAGCCATATTCCTGTCCTGAGTGCGGGAAGTGTTTCCGCACTAAATTCAAAATGATTGAGCATAAAACAACTCACATCCGTGAGAAGCCGTATTCCTGCTCTGAGTGCGGGAAATGTTTTAGATTAGAAAACAATTTTGATGCACATAAAAGAGCTCACACAGGTGAGAAGCCGTATTCTTGTCCTGAGTGTAGGAAAAGTTTTTCACAGAAGTCTAATCTTGCTCTGCATCAGAGAGTGCACACAGGGGAAAAGCCGTACTCTTGTCCTGAGTGCGGGAAATGTTTTTCTCAGAAGTTCTCCTTTTTCAGCCATCTGCGGTATCACACGTGGTTGAAACTGTATTCCTGTCCTGAGTGCGGGAAATGTTTTAAAGGGAAGTCATATCTTCAGATACATCAGAGATTGCACACGGGGGAAAAGCCGTATTCCTGTGCTGAGTGCGGGAAATGTTTTATAATGAAATCACAATTTGTTATACATCAGAGGAGTCACAAGGGGGAGAAGCTGTTTTCCTGTCCTGAGTGCGGGAAATGTTTTTCACGGAAGGGCGCTCTTTCTGAACATCAGAGATCACACACAGGGGAGAAGCCATATTCCTGTCCTAAATGTGAGAAATGTTTTCAAACTAAGACCGGTCTCGAGTCACATGTGAGATTACAAACGGAGGTAGGTCCACATTCCTCTTCTGATTGGAGGAGGTGTAACCCACAGAAGTTCTCTGTTTATAGTCATCTGAAATTGGACACGGAGGAGAATGAACTTTCCTGGTCTGACTGAGGGAAATGTTCTTCGCTGAAGTTCTGTCTTCCTGTACATCAGGGGGTCCCACACAACCCTCGAGGTGTATTAGTGAGTGCGGGAAATGTCTTGTATATGAATGTTGCTGGACATGTGGGGAAGAAGCACACCCTGATATACACCTCAGATATACTCCATGGCTGATCTTCATCATGGAAGAAACAGTTGATAAGGAGATCAGAGATCACCAAAGACATGGATGAAGTGTTGTACCGTGTTGGCCATTGATAGCAGGAGAAAAATAAAAATGGAGTCATTACCTCTCATTGGCTGAGTAGATTTTGTGGTGTAAACTCTATCAAGAGATCTGTTTTCTTAAGTCGTCCTTCAGGACGAAACACGTTAGCCCCACCACTTAAAACGCGGTCCTCTAGGCCTTTTACAATAAAAATGTTACAGGTCTGTTTGTTAAACATTTGTTCAATCAATGTGAGCAGTGATTCCCTATGGTCATCAGCGCCCTCTAATGGCAATAATGCGGTATTGAAGTATTTCTGCTGCATTATGGCCACTAGATGGAGCTGACGATCATAGGAAATCACTGTGTATATTCAAATACTGCCAGAATCTGTAACAGCTGGGGAAATGCTCATCACATTCATCCAAGAAATGTTTTATAAATAGACCCCGTATCCCTCGTCAGGCGTGGTTTCATACAAATAACTCGGAGATCGTTTTTTACCCCGATTTACAGAAATTTAATTTTTTTGCATTTTCATGTCCTTTTTTTTTTTTAATGAATAGATCCCATAAATGTCAGGAGAGTTTTATATAAAGATGGAAAGTTTGTAGCAGATAAATGAATAGACCTCCCAGCAATGTTATTACCAGGCTGCAGCTAGGGGGAGCTCTAATGTTTGGAGTGTGGTCACAGGAGAGTGAGCCCATCTGTTTTTTTCATATACCGTATATTTTTGAACTTATGTTAAAATACACATTTTGGGCCTGAAGAAGTAAAACCCCCAAAACCTTTTCTAAAAGCAGAGGCCCGGGAGAATAAAATGGTGGTAGTCGCTAGCTCAGTATTTTATCAAGGGTACACATCAGTAAAACCAAATACATGAAATGTATTTTCAGTGCACACAAGTGAAATATACGACCTTATTTTTCTGACAAAGTATAAAAAGATGAGGTTGTTTGTCGAGTAGATTGATACCCAACATGTCAAACCTGTCTGTGGCGGGGCAACAATGACAAATTTCGGGTCCCCAAAAACTCCAGGAAGGACCTCTTCTTCTCCTTCCTGGAGAAATCAGCTTCACTAGTTTATCCACTTAAGGGCCAGGCCTATTTCTGACATTTGTTGTCAGTATTTTTTGCTAGAAAATGACTTAGAACCCCCAAACATTATATATATATATATTTTTCTTTAGCAGAGACCCTAGAGAATAAAATGGCAAGCAAATGCAATTTTTTGGAAAAAATACACTTTTTTGAATGAAAAAAAAAAAAAAAGAAAACCATAAAGTTAGCCCAATTTTATATTGTATAGAGTGAAAGATGATGTCACGCTGAGTAAATTGATACCCAACATGTCATGCTTTAAAATTGCGCTCGCTCGTGGAATGGCGACAAACTAAGGTGCTTAAAAAATCTCCATAGGCGACGCTTTAAATTTTTTTACAGGTTACCTGTTTCGAGCTACAGAGGAGGTCTGGTGCTAGAAGGTGTTCTATCGGGTTGAAGTCAAGGCTCTGTGCAGGCCAGTCAAGTTCCTCCAACCCAACCTCGCTCATCCATGTCTTTATGGACCTTGCTTTGCGCACTGGTCCAAATCATTTGGTGGAGGGGGGGTTATGATATAGATGAGCGAGAAAGACATGGATGAGCGAGTTTGGGGTGGAGGAACTTGACTGGCCTTCACAGGGTCCTGACACCTTTGGGATGAATTAGACTGCATGCCAGGCCTTCACGTCCAACATCAGTGCCTGACCTCACAAATGCTATTCTGGAAGAATGGTCAAACATTCCCATAGACACACTCCTAGACCTTGTGGACAGCCTTCCCAGAAGAGTTGAAGCTGTTATAGTTGCAAAGGGTGGGCCAACTCAATATTGAACCCTACGGACTAAGGTTTGGATGCTATGAAAGTTATTGTGCATGTAAAAGTGTCCCAATACTTTTGGTAATATAGTATGTATATATTTATGGACTGTATTTTTGGACATTATAATAAGAGCACTTTGAAGTATTGTGTAATTATTATGTGGAACACGGTTGTGAGCACTGGCACTTCCTGCACATAGAAATTGCTTTAATGTATTAGCAGAACATTCGTTGTATTGTGTTTATTCATATTTCTTTACACAACATTAAAAAAAAAATATATATATATATATATATATATATATATATATATATATATATATATATATATATATATTATGTGAGTAGGTTTTGTATCAGCGCTGCACCATTAGTATTTCCAGAAACTGTTCATTGCTCAAGGAACCCCTAGAAACCTCTGGAGGAACCCTGGCTGAGAAAGTCTGGACTAGGCAGTAATATATTTCTACCCCCCTTGGTGGGAGTGGAGTTGACCCCATCTATAAGGATATACAGTACATACACACACAGCACAAGGCCGTGTTCACACTACGAGACGTTTCTCAGGACTGCAGTTCCTCTGAGCTTCAGAAGGTGGTGATCTTCTCATTTCTACCCAGACAGGAAGTCTCTATGGAAGACAGAAAGTGATGTCAGGTACAAACAGGAAGTGATGTCAGGGACAAACAGGAAGTGATGTTAGATAAAGGAACAGGAAGTTCCATGAGGTACAAAGTAGGGGTGACGTTGTTGGAATTGGCAGCAGAGAAGGTAATAAGATCTCAATTTCTATTTACACCCAGTAACCACCCCCATCATGTCCGTCCTCTTCCTCCATAGTCACTGTGACGTCTTTTGTGTGTATCTATACTACTTAAAGCAGAGCTCTGGCCAAATTTTTTTTTTCCATGTGCTTGTTGCTGATCTCCGGCCTTCACCAACTTTGCCATCCATGTTCTTCTGAGCTCTGTAGTTCCTCTGTAATAGGCTGCTAAACTTGCTGAAAAGCCGTTATTTCCTGGTGACTTCCTGTTTGTAAGACCGCTGGCTTCTATCCCTCTCCTCGGCTCAGCCAGCGGTCTGACACACCCCCTTGTAGTCTGATACGCCCCCTTGTAGTTCTCTGAAAACAAGCGGAGAGGAAGCAGACATGTTGTGGGTGGAAGGGGTCTCCCAGCCCCCCGGTCTGTGCCGCCCATGAAAGAGGTGTCCTCCTTCTTCTCTCTCCTTCCTCCTCTTCCTCTACCTCTACTCCTGTAATCCACCACCCCCCCACCGCCTGCTATCTCCGTGCAGAGCGGGATTATCATCACAAATGACTTGTATAATCTCCCACTGTGTCAGGTATTGTTATATGAGAACACTGATTGCTGATGTCCAGCCTGTATAGGAACAGTGCGCTGTCAATCATAATAACGGCGGGGGGGGGGGGGGACATCAGCGATCGGTGTTCTCATATATAATACCTGACCACAGCTCGAGATCCCCGCTTCGTCATACAAGTGATTTCCGATAATAATCCCTGACATTCAACACTGTAGGTCCCTGACTTTCCGCACTTGTGGCCCCTGACATTCGGCACTGGTGGTCCCTGCCATGGTGGTCCCTGACATTCGGCACTGGTGGTCCCTGACAAGCGGCACTGGTGGTCCCCTCCATGTTGGTCCTTGACAAGCGGCACTGGTGGTCCTTGACATGCTGCACTGGTGGTCCCTGACATTTGGCACTGGTGGACACTGATAAGCTGCACTGGTTTGCATTTAAAATAAATGTATTCATTTAATTTAAATGTATTTATTATATGCATTAAATTAATATTATATTAATATGCATTTATATTAAAATGCTTTGTTTTTATAAGGCTGTACCCTATCATACCGTGTGTTATGTATGGCTTGCTGGCTGCAGAATGAGGGGTGTGATTTATGTTGAAGTGGGTGAGTTCACATTTACATGTACAAGCCTCGTGTACCTCCAACATTCACTCCAATCTCAAGGATTCATGGGAAATGTAGTCTGATTACAGTTAGAGAGAGAGAAGAGGATGTGATGTAAATCCCTGTTCTAAGAGATACTCCCTGCCAGAAAAGATGATGCCTTTTTTGAATCACAGAGCTGACTTCCTGAAAATTCAATCAGTCATATCTCTTAAACGGTAAGAAATTTCACAAATGTAAGAACTGTTTAGTGTTTTGTGTGTGTGTGTGGGGGGGGGGTTCTGATGGGGGATTTTTTGAAAATCCTGGAGTTCTGCTTTAAAGGCACTGTGTACTGCAGTGTAATTGTGAATCTGCAGGATGGAGGACTTGCTAAAGGACTTGATCCAAAGTGATGCTGCACAGCAACAAACGTTTCAGAAAGTTGTGGCTCAGCAGCAGCAAGTCCAGGCAACCGGCCAACAAACTGTGGCTGCACAACAGAAAACTAACAGACTGTTGGTCGCCCAGTTGGCGAGCACGGACGCTAGTAATGGGCTTTATGTTCGGGTCGAACATTGGCTGTGCGCCTGTTTGCCGATCAGTGAACAGTTTGGGGTGTTTGCGGCAAATTCGAATGCCGCGGAACACCCTTTAAAAGTCTATGGGAGAAATCAAAAGTGCTAATTTTAAGGGCTTATATGCAAGTTATTGTCATAAAAAGTGTTTGGGGACCTGGGTCCTGCCCCAGGGGACATGTAACAATGCAAAAAAAAGTTTTAAAAATGGCTGTTTTTTCGGGAGCAGTGATTTTAATGATGCTTAAAGTGAAAAAAAAAGTGAAATATTCCTTTAAATTTCGTACCTTGTGGGTGTCTATAGTATGCCTGTAAAGGGGCGCGTGTTTCCTGTGTTTAGAACAGTCTGACAGCAAAATGACATTTCTAGAGGAAAAAAAGTCATGTAAAACCATCGCTAGCGCCGTCTATAATAAATTGTCGGTCCGGCAATACATATAAAAGTTAATTGATAAAAACGGCATGGGATTTCCCCACAGGGGAACCCCAAACCAAAATTTAAAAAAATTTTGTGGGGGTCCCCCTAAATTCCATACCAGGCCCTACAGGTCTGGTATGGATATTAAGGGGATCCCCTCAAAATCCATACCAGACCAATTTTAAGGGGAACCCTGTGCCAAAATTTTAAAAAATGGCGTGGGGTCCCCCCAAAAATCAATACCAGACTATTATCCGAGCATGCAGATGCAAACAAAGCCTGGGGAATGCCCAGGAAAAAACCAAAGCCTACTTACCACCAACTCGCAGACAACCAAATTGACCTGTCTAACAGTACGCGTTAAAAACAGGGGTTTAGTCCGCACGCATTTGCAAATGCATGCGTAAGCCACAGAACCTCGTCACGGCACCCTGATATCTGTGGTCCTAACACTAAAATATGAGTGTCCCCACAGTGGAGGCACATGCATTCTGATGGATAAATGCTGGCAGGTGGACTGAAGGGCAGCCCATCCCTTCTTAAAGGTACAGAAGCACACCAGACACCCAGCAAATAGCACCATGGCTGCAAAGGTGCTGGTGCATTTCTGGACCAATAAACACACCAAGGTGATCTCAAAAAACTTGCCACCGCCTTCATTTATAGCTGGCTATCGCAGTAAGCGGCTTTGGAGGGCTACAAACAGATGCAAACAAAGCCTGGGGAATGCCCAGGAAAAAACCAAAGCCTACTTACCACCAACTCGCAGACCACCAAATTGATATTATCCGAGCATGCAACCTGGCAGGCCGCAGGAAAAGGGGGGGACGAGAGAGCGCCCCCCCCTCCTGAACCGTACCAGGTCACATGCCCTCAACATTGGGAGGGTGCTTTGGGGTAGCCCCCCAAAGCACCTTGTCCCCATGTTGATGGGGAGAAGGGCCTCATCCCCACAACCCTTGCCCAGTGGTTGTGGTGGGCGGGGGGCTTATCGGAATCTGGAAGCCCCCTTTAACAAGGGGACCCCCAGATCCTGCCCCCCCGTGTGAATTGGTAATGGGGTACCTACCATTTCACAAAAAAAGTGTCACAAAGGTTAAAAAACACAAGAGACGGTTTTTGACAAGTCCTTTATTAATTTCTTCTTCTTCCATCTTCTTTCTTCTGGTCTTCCTTTGGTCTTCCTCCATCTTCTTCTTCTCCATCTTCTTCTCCACTCCGTCTGCACGATCCGCCTCAGTGGGAGTCTTCCGCCATGTGACACTTCGGTTCTTCTGACACTTCTTATATAACGGAGGGTGGGGCCATCCGGTGACCCCGCCCTCCTCTGACGCACAGGGACTTTACAGGGAATTCCCTGTGGCTTTCCCCGTGTTGTCAGAGGGGGGCGGGGTCACACGGTTACGTAAATGGGTGACCCCGCCCCCTCTGCGAGTGCATAGCTGATGTTTTAAGTCAGGAGGATCTTCCCACTCCCAAATGTATGACCTAATCAACCTGGTCAAATGGTGGCTGCAGCCTGAAGTACTCCCAACCTGGTCAAATGGTGGAGAGAGTTGCGATGGACCGGTTTCTCAGAGCTCTACCTCCTGAGTTGCAGAGGTGGGTGAAGCAAGCTGATCCAAATTCAAAGGATGAGCTGGTAGAATGTTATTTTGCTTCAGAGGACCTCATTGTGGGTATTAATGAAGAAAAATGCTCCTGTGCACAAGTGGGTAGCCGAACGAGCAGTGTATGAACACAGGCCTTGCTGCCCTTAAGGATGGGGGATCCTAGAAAACAATGAAAAAGAGAAAAGAAAGGGCGCACCAGCCATGTGCATTATCTTTTGGATAAAATTTATTACAACTAATGATAAAAAGGAACTACTTACAAACAGCAGTAGAAGATCACAAGTGTATAAAGACAATCTTCCAATCTCAGCATACAGTCAAAGAACAGCAGAGCCCACTGGAGGTGCCAGAAGAGCTCACAAAAATCACTGCTGGCTGGCGCATTTCGAGGCAGTCATTGTGGGGTCTACAGGTTCAAGGTCCCTAACAGCCAAAAGACACCCTCCGGGTAACCATTGTGGCAGCACAGTTGGTTAAGCCCAAAAGGGGAAGTCGTGTGAGTGGCCAGAGGGTCAGTCCCTCGGAAGCCCCGGTTAATACCTGTGGACATCCCCAATGTTGGCGGTGCAGAGAGTGGGGTCACATTGCTGCCAAATGTCCCTTGAACTCTGAGTCCATAGAGCAGGGATATACAGTTGGCGGACCTCCAGCTGTTGCAAAACTACAACTCCCATCGTGCCTCTGCCTCTGGGTGTCATGCTTGCGGCTGTCAGAGACTTGCTATGCCTCATGGGACTTGTAGTTCTGCAACAATTGGAGGTCCGCTAATTGCATATCCTTGCCATAGAGTGTGGCATAGTCCAGCGCATGTGCTTGTTTGCTCGGCCACGCCTAGTTGCAGATCATGCCAAACTCTATTGTAAAAATAAAGTGGACAAGCATGCTTGCCCTTATGGACTCTTGTGGACCCTGAACTGTTGACCCAGTGTCAGGAAGAAGTGGTACGTGTGCATGATGACTGTAGAAAATACCCCAGAGCGCTGGTGACCTTTGAAACCAGCTCAGGGTCGGGTTTCCATGAAGTGGCTGTGTCCCCTATCCTATTGCACAATGTAATACTGGGGGGAGACTTCCCACTGTTCCAGGAATTCTGCAGTAGGAAAGATAAAACTCCTGAGCCTGGATTTTTAGTGGGACTGCAGGGGGGAACCCCAACCCCTTTGAACCAAAGGTTGATGAAAATGCTGTAGGAGTGACCCCTGATGAAAATATGTCTTTTCCCCTAGCAGTCTGTGCGGGTGAACCGGAGGTTGCCCCTGAGACCATAGAGTCACCGGGTGTGCCGGAGCTAGAGGTCTCCTGGGACAACTTTGGGCCCACCCAGTTACAGGACCCTACTCTTGAACAAACCCAGAAAAATGTGAAGGTAAACAATGGGACCCCAGTAGCTCCGGGGCTGGAGAATGTGTTCCCTCATATGGCAGTTAATAATGACATGTTGTACAATTTGTGGGGCCTGGCCCTTATTGGAGGACAGTGTTGAACCTGGCCCATACACATCTCCTGGGAGGGTCACCTGGCATATGAAAAGGCCAAGAAATATTTTTTACTGTGTTTATTTTGGCCTGGGATATTTCCTGAAGTGAACAATTATTATGAGTCTTGCCCTGAGTGTCAAAAGTCATCCCCTATGCCCCATTACTGTAGCCCACTGGTGCCATTGCCGGTGATCAAGGAGATGAGGCCATCTATAAGGATATACAGTACATACACCCGCAACTCAAGGCCGTGTTCACACTACGAGACGTTTCTTGGGGCTGCAGTTCCTCAGAGCTCTACAAGGTGGTGATCTTCTCATTTCTACCCAGACAGGAAGTCTCTATGAAAGACAGGAAGTGATGTCAGGTACAGACAGGAAGTGATGAAAGGTATAAATAGGACGTTCTGGGTGAGAGGTGAGTCGGGAGGAAGTAGCGAGGAGACATTGGTGGAAGTGGGAGCAGAGGAGGTAATAAGATCTTATTTTCTATTTACACCCAGTAACCCCCCCGTCATGTCCGTCCTCTTCCTCCATAGTCACTGTGATGTCTTTTATCTCCAGCAGATGATGATACACACATATATAGTGTTAAAACCTAGATTAACCCCTTCAGAGGCAGAACATTTCCCCATGTACTATGCCGGTATCCTGAGACTGTTCCCTTAAGAAACACTTCTTCTAAGACGATCGCCTAAGAGTTGTTCCACATGTTTACCCGTACTGGGATTCCAAAAGAGATTCCAAGCGACTCCTTTTATGTCCAAAGTAATGAAAGAGTTGTGTATATTGTTCAATATTAGGCACTTACATACTTTGGTTTACCACCCTCAGACAGATGATTTTGTTTAACGGTTTAACAAAACCCTTACGGGTATGCTACAGATGGTGGTGGATAAAGATGGGAGAGACTGGGATGGTCTACTACCATATATGTTGTTTGCAATTAGAGAGGTCCCACTGTCTTACACATGGTTCTCACCCTTTGAACTTTTGCACTGGAGGCATCCCCGAGGGCAGCTAGATATTGCCAAGGAGACCTGGGAGACTGAGACCCTACCGGGGTGTGTCATAGAACATATCTCGGCCTTTCAGGTCAGAATTAGCTCCGTGATGCCCCTTGTCCGAGAACACAAGCAGCAAGCATAGAGTCGAGTGTACAATAGGTCAGCAAAGGTTTGAACTTTCCACCCAGGGGATCGTGTACTCGTTTTAGTCCCCGCAGTGGAAAGTAAGTTCCATGCTAAGTGGCAAGGACCCTATAAAATGCTTGAAAAGTTTGGTAAGTAAACTATAATGCCGCGCACACACGGCCGGACTTTTCGTCAGAATAGACTCGACGGTCTTTTTGATGGAGTTCCACTAAAACGGACTTGCCTATATGCGATCACGCCAAAGTCCGATCGTTTACAACGCAATGACGTATGACGGGACTAGGAAGGAAAAAGGAAGCTCAATAGCCAGTAGCCAATAGCTGCCCTTGCATTGTTTTTGGTCCGTCGGAACAGCATAAAGACGAACAGTTTTCCCGATAGGAACTGATTCCGTCGGAAAGATTTGAAACATGTTCTATTTCCGTCAGAATTTTAAAAAGAAAAAGTCCGATGAAGCCCACACGCGATCGGAATGTCCGATGGAATTATTCCGTCTGAGTTTTTCTGCCGGAAAGTCCGGTCGTGTGTACGCGGCATTAGGTGTACCAACCAGAGAGGCAGAAAAAAGAGGAGATCTGTAATTAAAGCCTAGAAAGATAGAGAAGCTCTCCTAGCCCTGGGTGATAGGCCCCCAGAGAAAGATGAAAGGCATAGGTGAGGTTCAGATACCTGAGACTGTCATTGTCACAAAAACGTCAGAGAGTTTCTACAGCGAAATACAGTTTTCTTCTCAGAGTTGCCATGCTGCACAAATCTAATTAAACATGACATTGTCACTGACCCCAAGGTTTGGGTGTGACTTAAGCCGTATCGTATTCCAGACGCCCGCAGACAGGCAGTAGCTGAAGAAGTACGGGGGACCTCGGGGTGATAGAAAGGTCCAAAAGTGAATGGTGTAGTCCTATAGTCTTAGTTCTCAAGCCAGATGGATCCTTTGTACGATTTTGAAACTGAACGAAGTGTCGAAGTTTGACACCTATCCCATGCCCCGGGTTGATGAACTAGTTGAGAAGCTGGATTCCACCAGGTACATAACCACCTTTGATCTCACTAGAGGGTATTGGCAGGTGTATTGGAAGCAATAGAGAAGACGGCTTTTGCAACCCAAGAGGGCTTGTGGCAGTATACATGGATGCACTTTGGGCTAAATGAGTCTCCCGCTACATTGCAATGGATGGATGAGATTCTTAGTCCACACCAACTCTATTCAGCAGCCTATCTGGATGATGTGGTTATTTGAAGCACAGACTGGGAAAGCCACCTACGTAAAGTGCAGGCTGTATTAAAATTCCATTAGAACAGCAAACCCAAAGAAGTGTGCCATAGGGTTAGAAGAGGCTCGGTATCTGGGGTACAGCAATGGGCGGGGCCTAATAAAACCCCAAGTCAATAAGGTGGAAGTCATTAGAGACTGGCCTGCTCCTGCCACCAAGAAACAAGTGAGAACCTTCCTAGGCACCTCACAGCTCCTCCTTCCAATGTCCTTTCATCCAGAGTCAGAGAATCCTATGACATCACACTGACCTCACAGCTCCTCCTCTCAATATCCCTGTCACAAGCAAAGCAAAACTATCGCTCCTGCATTGTGTGTATTGACACCAGAATTCCTTGTGACAAGCTTTTAACCAAACAGAGTTCGGGGCCCTATGTGGGTAAATTGTATCCATGTGGGGTTTTGATATAATGGAGACCTGATGGGTGAGGTGAGGAGGATTCTGGGAATGTCATTTGATTTTACTATTTGTGTTCAAATCTAGAGTTTTCCTCCTGTGAAGTCTGGAGATCATCTGACCATCACATTGCCTCCACCTCCCTCCCTGATAGAATAGAGAAATACAAACAAGATTCTTGAAGTCACAAGGGAGATCATGGAGGAGAGGTGAGCGGTGCTGGGAATTCTGGGACATTATCCAGTAACAGACAAGGGATGTGTCTGGATGGTGACTGTATCATTGTGTGTGTCAGGTTCCTATAAGGTGTCAGGATGTTACTGTCTATTTCTCCATGGAGGAGTGGGAGTATTTAGAAGGACACAAGGATCTCTACAAGGACGTCATGATGGACAATCAGCCGCCCCTCACATCACCGGGTAAGAGGAGACTTTATTGTAAAGGAGAGAGCAGTACGGAGGGTCCACCTAGATCCCCCATCATCTGATAAACACATAGAAACAATGTATTCAGTCAGTGTGTGTGTTTCCTACAGATGGATCCAGTAATGGGAACCCACCAGAGAGATGTCCCCGTCCTCTGTATTCCCGGAATTCCACACAGGAAGATCACACCATCCATCACCATCATCAGGTAGATGATTGACAGTTATGGGTAGTTATTATTTATACACAAGCATGTTTGTTACAATAAATGTTTTATTATATATTCAGAGCGGAAACGTCGGGGATGATAATATTGAAGTTGAAGAAGATTATAAAGAGGAGTATGGAGTCATGGAAGAGCTTTCTGAGGATCTCGAAGATCTCTACAAGGACAAGGACATCATGATGGAATTACCTAGTAACAGGAACCCACCAGAGAGATGTCCCCGTCCTCTGTATTCCCGGGATTCCACACAGGAAGATCACACCATCCCTCACCATCATCAGGTAGATGATTGACAATTATTGGTAGTTATGATTTATACACAACCATGTTTTTTACAATAAATATCTTATTATATGTTTAGAGTGGAATCATTGGGGATAATAATATTGATGTTAAAGAAGAATTTAAAGAGGAGGATGAGGAGTATGGTGTGATGAAGGAGTTTTCAGAAGAACACAAGGATATGATGGAGCCACCTAATACCAGGAACCCACCAGAGAGATGTCCCCATCCTCTGTATTCCCGGGATTCCACAGAGGAAGGTCTCACCATCCCCCACCATCATCAGGTAGATGAGGAACAATCACTGATAGTATCATTAGGATCTGTACATTATCTGCATTGTTGCAATTGATGTCATTTTTATTATATATTCAGAGTGGAAACCTGAGAGATTTTAAAGTTGAGGTTAAAGAAGAGATAAAAGAGGAGGATGAGGAGTCATCCAGCTATAGGAACCCACCAGAGAGATGTCCCCGTCCTCTGTATTCCCGAGATCCCACACAAGAAGGTCTCACCATCCCTCACTGTTACAAGGTTGGTGGGACGGAGATTGTAAAACACAGATGTATGGATACGATTTGTTGATTTCTTATTTGATGTCACAATAATAAAGCTTCTATTTAACTGATGATATTCTCTCTCATTTTCTTGATTTAGAGTGGAGATCCGATTGATATAGAATTTGAGGTTAAAGCAGAAGAAGTAGAAGAGACGTATGTGAGGGATGATCAGCAGTCTATGGAGGAGGATGGAATAACGGGGACATTTATAGAGGAGGACACTCCTACAGAGATCAGCACAGGTGGGTCAATAATTCTAAGTCCATTCCTCCACCCATACTGCTCACTGATTGGTCCAGAGTAGGGCGGGGACTGGGTGATATCAGCCTGTAATACCCTGGTCACTTTCCTGAGCTGTGTTCCCCGTCCTGTATTCCTGTATTTCTCTTGGATAATCTCCTTCTCTGTGCTGCAGACACAATTTATGTATCTAGACTGGATTTATGGAGATTCTGGGGTTCAGCTGGCAGCAAAATGTTGATTTTCACCATAGGCATTGCTCAGCCTAGGCACCTGGGGTATGTACCTTGGGTCTTCTGCCCCATGCCAGGGTATAGCAAGACCTCTGACCGAACAATTCTCCCGGGGTTACTTGCTCTGTTATTTGCTGGCTGTGCCGGGTGGAGGGATATGTCTGTATAGTCTCAGACCCAAGTCACTGAGTGCAGTCTCAGGAGATGGGAGGCAGCGGTGACCCCTGCACTATATACTCTATGTTGTGCATTATATAATTCTGATACTATATAGTCCCAACTGTTGTACCTCGTACAGCATGTTGTATATTAAAAAGGCCTCGGCACTATGTTCTCTTTTGTTACATCCATTTCCTACCAGCTGGACATTTTATATCTGATGATGTGATTGGAGCACAGACTTTTACATGTTGATAATAATGTGATAACATCCTCCAACTTTGGACACTTAAACACAAAGTGGTAATAAGGGAGGAGTCAATAACCCAATGATGGTGGTCTTCAGGATCAGTCCAGTCTTCATCTTGGTTGTTCTCCCCCCATCCTCACTCTCTGACCTCTGGTGGGGCTCAGCCCCGCTGTTATTCATGACTAAATCATGGACTAAATAAGGAAGTGCAGGACTTCTTGTGTTGGGAAGATGGCAATGATAGAGGGGGTGGGGACACTCGTCCTATAATCCCCTCATCACTGTCACTCCTATAAAAGACAGTTCTCGTTGTTTCCTCACTCTCTGACTAAGGTCTATGAATAAAGAAATGAACTGGTAGGAGATCAGAGGACCCATTTACTAGTTACCTTGAGGGGGGAATTGTAAGATCCTCAGAGACAAAGCTGCCTGATGTGGGCGGAGTCCTGGTTTAGGGGAACCAATCTGCTCATGTCTAGTAATAATCTTTGTATTTCTATTTTAGTAGATGGACGGGAGATGAGGAAAACCTCAGAGGATTGTCTCACTTTGTCTCCAGACTGTAAAGTAGAAGATGAGGACATCACACAGTATAGTCCAGGAGAAAACCCGACTACCTCAAATGTCCATCCGGCACCACACAGTGTAGATGGACCATCATATTCCTCTTATCCTGAGGAACCTCAGACTGTGAGGGACGGTGCCGGACCATCGTATTCCTCTTATCCTGAGGAACCTCAGACTGTGAGGGACGGTGCCGGACCATCGTATTCCTCTTATCCTGAAGAACCTCAGACTGTGAGGGACGGTGCCGGACCATCGTATTCCTCTTATCCTGAGGAACCTCAGACTGTGAGGGACAGTACCGTCCTTCCAACATATAAGAGGTTTCCCTGTACTGAGTGCGGAAAATGTTTCAGTTTTAAATCTGGTTTAAATGACCATAAAAGATCTCACACGGGTGAGAAGCCATATTCCTGCCCTGAGTGCGGGAAATGTTTTTCACGGAAGTCCAATCTTTACACACATCAGAGGTCTCACAGAGGGTTAAACCCATTTTCCTGTTCTGAGTGCGGGAAATGTTTTGCACACAAATCGGATCTAATCAAACATCAAAGATCTCACACAGGTGAGAAGCCGTATTCCTGTCCTGAGTGCGGGAAGTGTTTCCAATTTAAATCACAACTTAACGTACATAAAAGATCTCACACAGGAGAGCAAAACTGGGAAAAGCCGTATTCCTGTCCTGAATGTGGGAAATGTTTTCGTTTTAAATACAATCTTCATGCGCACATAAGAAGTCACACGGGGGAGAAGCTGTATTCCTGCCCTGAGTGCGGGAAATGTTTTATCAGAAAATCAAGCTTAGTCAGACACGAAACTTCTCACGCGGGCAAAAAGCCGTATTCCTGCCCTGCGTGCGGAAAATGTTTTTCACAGAAGTCCTATCTTTCCATACATCAGAAATCTCACACGGGAGAAAAGTTGCATTCTTGCTCGGAGTGCGGAAAATGTTTTCTCACAAAATCAGATTTAGATAAACACCTAACAACTCACACGGGAGTAAAGCCGCATTCCTGCCCTGAGTGTGGGAAATATTTTCGGTTGCAATCCGTTCTTCGTGTGCATATCAGAACTCACACGGGTGAGAGGCCGTATTCCTGTCCTGAGTGCGGGAAATGTTTTGTCAGAAAATCCTGTATAAACAGGCACCAAACATCTCACACAGGCGAAAAGCCGCATTCCTGCCCCGAGTGCGGGAAATGTTTTTCACAGAAGTCCCACCTTTCTCTACATCAGAAATCTCACACAGGAGAAAGGCCGTTTTCCTGCCCAGAGTGCGGAAAATGTTTTTCAAAGAAGTACAATCTTTCTATACATCAGAAATGTCACACGGGGGAGAAGCCATATTCCTGTCCAGAGTGCGGAAAATGTTTTTCAAAGAAGTGCAATCTTTCCACTCATCAGAAAACTCACATGGGGAGAAAAGCCGTATTCCTATAGGAGTGCGGAAAATGTTCTATCACAAAAACAGAATTAGATAAACACCTCAACTCACAACTCACACAGGTGAGGAGCCATATTCCTGTCCTGAACGTGGGAAATATTTTTATTTGAAATATGAATTTCAAATGTACTTTGTTTACATGTAAAAAGACATACGGGTGAGAAGCCGTATTCCTGCCGTGAGTGCGGAAAATGTTTTTCAAAGAAGCACAAGCTTTCTATACATAAGAAATCTCATACGGGGGGGAAGGCGTATTTTTGTAGGAGTGCGGAAAAGGTTCTATCACAAAAACAAACTTAGATAAACACCTAACAGCTCACATGGGTGAGAAGCCATATTCCTGTCCTGAACGTGGGAAATATTTACATTTGAAATACAAATAAGGATTGTTTTTAATACATTTTCAGAATAAAAGTTTGTAATTTTTGAGTAATTTTGCATTGAATAAAATGGCGGCTATGGCCTTTGCAACCCAGTCGTGCGCAGTCATGTATGAACAGGAAGGGGCCATCCCCAAACTGATCCCACAAAGTAGGGAGCATAAAATTGTCCAAAATGACTTGGTATGCTGACACCTTAAGAGTTCCCTTCACTTGAACTAAGGGGTCAAGCCCAACCCCTGAAAAACAACCCCACACCATAATCCCCCCCCCCCTCCACCAAATGGTTTGGACCAGTGCACAAAGCAAGGTCCATAAAGACATGGATGAGCGAGTTTGGGGTGGAGAAACTTGACTGGCCTGCACAGAGTCCTGACCTCAACCCAATAGAACAGTGGTCATCAACCCTGACCTCAGGGCCCACTAACAGGCCAGGTTTGCAAGATAACTGAAATACATCACAGGTGATATAATTTGCTGCTCAGTGATTGCAGTATTCTAGTCTGCATCTCCCCAAGGTAATACATAACACCAGGCCTGTTAGTGGGCCTTGAGGACAGGGTTGATGACCACTGAGATGGAACACCTTTGGGATGAAATAAAGCGGAGACTGCGAGCCAGGCCTTCTCGTCCAACATCCTCACAAATGCGCTTCTGGAAGAATGGTCAAACATCCCCATAGGCACACTCCTAAACCTTGTGGACGGCCTTCCCAGAAGAGTTGAAGCTGTTATAGCTGCAATGGGTGGGCCAACTCAATATCGAACCCTATGGACCAAGCCTGGGACGCCATTAAAGTTCATGTGCGTGTAAAGACAGGACTCCCAATACTTTTGTATATATAAGATCTACGGTTGCTAAAAGACAGAAAGGGAATCGGCTTAGTAATCTATAAAGAATCAGCTTTGTTGGGGCTAAACCAGAAATTTCCAACCAGGCATCCCAAATTTGGGAAAAATTTCTAACAGCATAGGCATAAGCATAATCACAACCCAAAAACACATTCTGCTACGCCTCACGAGTATGAGGATACCACATGTGTGAGACCTTTCCACAGCCTAAATGCATAGAGAGGCCCAAAATCAAAGGAGCACCTTTGGGCTTTCAAGGATCAGAAATTATGCATCTAATATCCTGGCTACCTGTCACAATTTTAAATTAGAATTTTACATTTTACATTTTGAAATTTTAAAAGGCAGCGGCAAGCCTGCCGATCTCAAACGTTTGCTAATCTGACACAAGACGGCTGCTTTTAAAATTCAACATCAAACCAGTGTTACGGGTTTCTAAATCCTGTATTTCACGATATTGAAATGGACCAGACCAATCGTCTGGTGAGTATCTGTCCCCGTCCTGATTGGGCCTATGCAATTTGGTGCATGCACAAGAAGAACCCCACTGAAACTGTGCTCAGACACGTGATACTTCCTTTATTGTTTGTGGATACATGGGGTTTTATAGGTGAGCGACTAGTGCTGTGAAGGAGTGCATCATTAGCATAGCATTATCTAGATACTTGTAGCTTCTGATTGGTCATGTCCATGTAAGGTGAACTTCCTCCAGGATCTAGGTGTCATCATCTTGGGTGTAGTCCTGGATGGAGGCGCCATCTTTGTTACACATTCTTCACTCGAGGGGTGCTGCTTGTGGCCATTTTGAACAAGGAATAAGAAAGCACTTTTATATGCAAAAATATAGACATTGTAGTATAAAAGAATAGAAATAAAAAAATGGGTATTTTATCTGATCCATTACAATATTAGCTCAGTTTACTGGTAAAAATAAGTGTGAAATGCAAGACTTCGGTGGGTGTAAAAAGATGTCCGCTTGGCGACTTCAGACTGTAGGCTTACTGCACCCTGAGTGTGGGGTGTACCAAGATGGCCGTGACGGAAAATCACTTCCCGTTACAAGATTCGATGGGTCGCCTAATCTGACGGAACGCAGGAAGAGGGGAACAGACAGGAAGTCATGTGGGGCACAGACAGGAAGTGATGTCAGGTACAGACAGGAAGTTCCATGTGGGAGGACATACAAAAGGAGATATAGCTGGAACTAGCCAAGGTCATTTTTTTTTTTTTCTTTCTTTCAAATTAAAGCTTATTTATCCACTTCAGCCTCGGAAGGATTTACCCCCTTAATGACCAGGCCATTTTTTTGCGATACGGCACTGCATCACTTTAACTGACAATTGCACGGTCGTGCGACGTTGTATACAAATAATTTTTTTTTCCCCACAAATAGAGCTTTCTTTTGGTGGCATTTGACCGTCTCTGCGCTTTTTATTCTTTGCGCTATATACAAAAAAAGAGCAACAATTTTAAA
The DNA here is from genome assembly GCF_042186555.1 of Aquarana catesbeiana. NCBI lineage: Eukaryota > Metazoa > Chordata > Amphibia > Anura > Ranidae > Aquarana > Aquarana catesbeiana. The sequence continues at coordinate 291,060,247 of NC_133331.1, read as the reverse complement.
TTAAAAAAATATATTTTACTTTCTGCTATAAAACAATCCTAATGAAATCAAATTTCTTTATAAATTTAGGCCAATCTGTATTCTGCTACATATTTTTTTGTAAAAAAAAAAACCCAATAAGAGTATATTGATTGGTTTGCGCAAAAGTTATCGCATCTACAAAATAGGGGATAGATTTAGGGACTTCTTTTTTTTTTTTATTGTTTTTACTAGTAATAGCGGGGATCTGCTCTTTTTTTTAGCGGGACTGCGACATTGCGGTGGACAAATCTAACACTTTTTGGGGATCAGTGACACCAATACAGTGATCAGTGCTGTAAAAATGCACTGTCACTGTATAAATGACACTGACAGGGAAGGGGTTAACACTAGGGGGCGATCAAAGGGTCAAATGCTCCTGCTGTGTCCAATCTCAGCGGGGAGCGGTGCATGTCCCAAAACTACCTGTACGTGATTTTGCGCAGCCGGGCCGCCCTGCCGCAGTATATATATATAAATGCGATGGGCGCTTCGGAACTGGTTAATGACGATGCATTCAGCTGTTCTATAGAATGAAAGCCCCATCCCCCACACCCATTAAAAGTTGTATAATATGTTAGGTTATATTGATTGGGAGAACAGGTAATGAACAAAATGTTTCAACCCCCTGTAACTGGGGAAATGTTCAGTATGAGCGTGCGTCGGGTTATTTGAGTGTAAGTGACTAATTTTCATACCTAATTCATTTATCCTCAAGCATGGTTGCTAAAACAAACGTTTTCATTGGATATTCAGAGTGGAAGACAGGAAGTGATGTGAGGAACAGACAGGAAGTGATGTGAGGAACAGACAGGAAGTGATGTAGCGAACAGACAGGAAGTTCCATGTGGGAGGACATACAAAAGCTGGACCTGAAACGGTTGCGACTAGTTCCCATCCCGCAGATTCACCTAGTCAATTTTGAGGATGGGATCTAGCTTGCTCAATGTGAACTGGCTAGTTCCTATCCCACAGAATAACCTGTTTGCCCCTAGTGGTCAGGTCATGTAGAAGGATGGGAACTAGAGAGTTCACTATGAAGGAGCTAGTTCCCATCCCGGTAAATTACCTTTCTTCATTATTACCATACAGGTATCATAGAGGGATGGGAACTAGACAGTTCACTATGAAGGAGCTAGTTCCCATCCCGGTAAATGACCTTTCTTCATTATTACCATACAGGTCATATAGAGGGATGGGAACTAGACGGTTCACTATGAAGGAGCTAGTTCCTATCCTGCTAAATTACCTTTCTTCATTATTATCATACAGGTCATATAGAGGGATGGGAATTAGACAGTTCACTATGAAGGAGCTAGTTCCCATCCTGCTAAATGACCTTTCTCATTCGTTCATTGACAGACACAGCCCTTCCTTATTCAGAACCATAGGGTTATATCGCCCCCTACAAGAGTAGGACACTAGGCAGAAAAAAAGACTTGGCTACGCCCATAGACAGTCCTAGGTGATATACACCCCCCCCCCCCCCCCTCTGCTATAGGCCTTCAGTTTTTTCTGCCTAGTCAGGAGTAAGGACCTAGTTCCCTGCTGGGATCTCTAGTCCTGGCAAATGTTATTTTTTTGTTTGTTGTTTTTTTTTTTTTCCTGGATTTTTTCCGGTGAGATCTGCAATCAACTGCCAGACTGGGCAAGGGGCTGGACATTTGATCCAGTGATCTCCCCAGTCTGGCCAGCGAGTGCATGATCTCCCTAGGTTGGCCGCGACATATCCCCATTGGACGGGGACTGGCCCTGCGAGTTAAACGTCTCGTGAGGTCGCATAAGACCAGGTCTCGGCTTGAGTGGCAGCGTCCCTCATGGCCGACAGCCCCCCCACTTCGGTAGCGAGGAGGTTCTGTCTGGAGCAGTGGCCGCCTGGTCTTGGTATGTGAGTAAATGCCCCCCCTCTCCCCTTTGGCAGGTTTGTGGTGGACACGGGCCCCTCCCAGGGTTGGTCGGTTTCCCTCCGCCCTTGCACCCTCTCTTCCTGGGGTGGATGGTCCCTGGAGGTTCCCTGGTAGCCCCCTTTCCCCCTCCCTCCTCTATATTAAGTAGTGTGGTGCCATTATGGATCCTGGGGGATGAGGATGAGTACTGGTGGACAGGGGGTGCGCGCCGCCAGGTACAGTGCTTACCGGGGGGAGGGGGAGGCACTGGGTGCTCCCGGGGGTCCGGTGCCCGGATCCTCTCTTTCAGGGGCTTTCCTGGGGCTGTGTCAGCCTCGTGTAGCGCGTCTTGTGACCATTTTTCCGTAGCCGGCGTCTTTTCCCCCTAGTGCCTGCTGACTTTTTATTGCTGGCGGCCATGTTTGTGTAGCTCGGCGGCCATGATTTGGTGTTTTTTGTGCTCAGGCGGGGGCCATTACTGTGTAGCCCAAATGGCGTTTTTAGCAGGCGGAAGCTCCTCCTTTTAACCCGGTGCTGGCTCCTGTGTTATCCTCTTCCTCGGACGCCACGTGTGTGCGGGTCTACACCTGAGGCAGCAAGCGCTACGCCGGTGGGGTGGTGAGTCTGGTGGGGTCCCTTCCTCTCTCTGCTGCAGGCTGTGGGGTGTCCTGGTATCACTACCGGTGTGAGGGTTGTCCCTTTGCAGTGGTCGCTCTTGGTGGGGGGGTCTCTTCTTCCCCTATGGAGTCTCAGGAGCATGTTTCCCCACCTGACCCCCTATCAGAGGCTGCAGGTCCCAGCCATCTGTTGACACACTGACGGTGGCCCTGGAGTCCTTTGTGTCCCGGGTGGAGGTGGCTCTTGGGCGGCAGACTAGCAAGAAGCATCCCCCACCTTCCCCTGCTTCATCTGTCTCGTCAGATCATAAAATGGGACAAATGTTCAGGGTCTCTGGACAGTCAGATTCGGCTGAGTCAAGAAACCAAAGGGTCCCTCATCTGGTGGCTTCATTCCCCGGCTCTTCGGCAGGGAAAATCCTTTCTCCCTCTGTACAGGACGGTGGTCACCACTGATGCCAGTCTGTCCGGGTGGGGTGGAGTCCTGGGCCTGAGCTTGGCTCAGGGTCGCTGGAGGAATCCAGGCTACCTGTCAACATCTTGGAACTCCGGGTGATCCGACTCTGGATCTTTGGACGGATTGACTTCAGGGGCTCCCAATACGGATCGTCGGACAATGCCACGGCGGTGGCCTATGTCTACCACCAGGGAGGAACAAGGAGTGTGTTAGCAGGCCTGGAAGTAGCAGGCATTCTCCGGTGGGCAGAGCGTTTTGTCCTGGCCATCTCCGCCATCCACATTCCGGGGGTGGACAACTGGCAGGTGGATTACCTCAGTCGACAAGTGTTGGACCAAGGGGAGTGGTCCCTTCACCAGGAGGTATTTAAATACATATGTCTGCATTGGGGCTCTCCAGAGGTAGATCTGATGGCATCCCGGGTCAACGGGAAGGAGCAGAGGTTTGTCGCCAGGTCTCGGGACCCTCTGGTGGACTGGGGCCAGTATCGTCTGATCTACGCCTTTCCTCCTCTCAAGCGTCTGCCTCAGCTTTTACGCAGGACCGAGGCCAAAGGAATTCTGGTCATTCTAGTGGCCCTGGACTGGCCTCGTTGGTCCTGGTACGCCGACCTGGTGCGTCTGGTCGCAGACGCCCCCTGGTGGCTGCCTCTCGGGGAGGATCTGCTATCCCAAGGTCCAATCTTCCACCCTGCTTTACCATCGCTGGCTTTAACTGCCTGGCTGTTGAAAGCCAGATGTTGAAGGATAGAGGCTTACCTGCGTCTGTGATTCTGACACTACTCAAAGCTAGGAAGTTTACTTCCAGGAAGGTACATCATCGGACGTGGAAAGCGTACATTTCATGGTGTGAGTCAGCGGGGTTTCACCCACGTTCCTTTTCGGTGGCTCGGATTTTGACTTTTCTTCAGAGGGGCATTGAAAATAATTTGTCCTTGAGTACCATCAAGGGCCAGGTGTCGGCTTTGGCGGTTTACTTTTAACACCCTCTGGCTTCGCATTTCCTGGTGCGTACATTCATTCAGGGGGTGCGACGTGGTTCCACTGGTGCAATCTCCCTTGCCACCATGGGACTTGAATCTGGTGCTTTCGGTTCTACAGAAGCCTCCGTTTGAAAA